>NC_062217.1:133679917-133994639 GCF_902686445.1 Sciurus carolinensis
CAGTGAAATATTATTCAGCCATAAAGAAGAATAACATTATGGCATTTGCAAATAAATGGATTGAATTGAAAAAGATCATGCTAAGTGAAATAAGCCAATCCCAAAAAACTAAAGACCAAATGTTTTCTCTGATAAGTGGATGATGATATATAATGGGGGTGGGGGGTAGTGAGAGAAGAGTGGAGGAACTTTAGATTATGTAGAAGGAAATGAGGGGTTATGAAAAATTGTGGAATGAGACAGACATCATTACCCTATGTACATGTATGATTACACGAATGGTATGAATCTACATCGTGTGCAACCATAGAAACAAAATGATGTATCTCATTTGTGTACAATGAATCAAAATGCAGTCTGTAAAAAATACAAAATAAATAAATAATTAAAAATAAAATAAAATGAAATAAAATAAAAACAAAATGAAAGTGAGAAAATGTATTGCCACACAAAAAAAGAATATATGATCGGTTCTTCAATCCACCCCTGTCCCACATATATTTACTAATGAGACACAAAAAACAAAAGGAGTCACATGGAATATCTTGATTCCTAAGATTCATTGTTGGAAAATCACTCTTTCCATATAACATTGACCTTGCTCATTTCTTAATGGTCTGTCTAAAATAATAGCTTCTGAAAACAAATTACTTCCTTCAGAAATATGTAATCAAAAAGGAATGATCACAGAATGAAAGATGTCATGGAAAATAAACAATAAATAAGCCAAAATGCATAGGAAGCATACTCACAATAAAATTATCAGAATAATAACAGCGTGAGAAGTCCTAAACAAGTATTTGACCAGAAATTAAAAATGTAGATAATCAATAAAATCTATCAGATACAGGGAGAGATATATGAATTTAGAATAAGATGCTATTTTAGTCAGCATTTTTACTGCTGTGACCAAAATATTTGACCAGAACAATTTTAAAGGAGGAAGAGTGTATTTGGGGGCTCACAGTTTTAGAGGTCTCAATCCACAGGCAGCAGGATCCATTCCTCAGGGATCGAGATGAGGCTGAACATCATGGTGTAAGAGTATAGTGGAAGGAAGCAGCTCCCATCATCAGAAAGCAGAAAGAGACTCCACCCTGCAGATACAAATTATACACCCCATAACCACGCCCCAGTGAAACACTCCTTCCAGCCACGCCCCACCTGCCTCCAGTCACCAGCCAGTTAATCCTATCAGGGATCAGTTCACTGATTAGGTTAAGACTCTCACAATCTAATCATTTATCTTCTGAAACTTCTTGCATTGTCTCACATGTGAGCTTTTGGGGGACAACTCACATCCAAACCATAACAGATGCTAAGACTTGAATAGAATCAAATGTGAACAGAAGAGCTCACCAAAGAAATGGACAGACAAAACAGATAAGAAATGAAGGCACAATTGCTAGTGATAACAGGAGAATGCGCATAGCTAACTACCCTGGAGGGGTCATAAAGAACAGCATTTAAAAAGTAAAATGAAATTGAGATAGGTGTGTTCTTAAAAGGATCATGACAAATACAAAAATGCATAAATCATAATTAAACTAAAACTGAAGGAAAAAATAGAATAAAATCCATTTTGAAAGATATTGTTCAAGAAAACTTTCCAGTCTTGAGTTGTATTATTTTTAATTGAAATGCACATTATAACACAAAGAGAGCTACCTCACATTTGGTAGAATATTTATAAAGGCTGCAATAGCAAAGGACAGTAAGGTAGAACAGAATCCAAGCTTTCATTCTTTGCTAACTGTGGTAGAAAAAAGCTAGAAAACTGTAACTCAGACATCGGAAAAGTCAAAAATAATCAATCACAGAGACTAGCAGATTTGAACCAGAATGTGGCACAAGCAGAGCTTTCCTCTGATGTTAGTGGGTTTGTTATTTGGTATAACCAATTTGGAAAACTGAAACTTAACTTACAGATGGAGACTCAGAGTATTTTCTCATAGGAATAGGCGCATGTGTTAGTTTTGTCCCTATGATCAAAATACCTGATAAGAAAAATTTAGAAAAGGAAAAGTTTATTTCACCCTCACAGTTTCAGAGGTTCAGTCCGTATTTGGCCAACTAGTTATGGGTCTGCAGTGAGGCAGAGCATCATGGAAGAGGGCATGGTAGAGGAAAATTGATTACCTCAAGGTAGTCAGGAGGCAGAGAGAGATATAGAGGAGACAAGGACAGAATACATCATTCCCAAGACACTCCTCCAGTGACCTAATTCATCCAGCTACACCCCTCCTACCTACTTTTATGATTCAAATTATTAACACATCAAATGAGTTAATCCACTGATTAGGTTAATAATCTAACAATCTAATCATTTCACCTCCTGCATTAACACAGGAACTTTGGGGGATACTTCATATCCAAACCATAATAGCACATATCTTCTGGAAAAGATGTGTATTAAATTCACATAATAGTAATACTGATAATACTAAAAATCTGTAAATAAAAATGTCCATTAAGAAGAGAAAGGAAAAAAATTTGAACAAATATGCAACAATAAAAATTAATGAATTACAAATAGACACAAGATTAGGCAAAATATGTTAAAACACAGAAGAATATATGTAATTTCACTTTTATAAACCTTAAAAAGAGAATAAAATAATAAACTAAAAAAGAGAATAACCTAAGTTGTTAAAGGTTAGAAGATGGCCACACTTCTGAGTGCTGGTGAAGTACACATAAAGGAGAAATTAGGAGAGCAACAAATATTCTCTTTTTTAAGTTTTATCGAGGTATACTTGATATACAAAATAGTTCACATATTTAATATCCTTATTTTGAGGAGTTTGGATACATGCATAACTCCTATGATAGTATCACTACAAAAATGTACCAAACCTATCCATTATCTCCAAAATTTCCCCTTTCTTGAAAGAACACTTACAGTGAGATATATCTTCTCAAAATATTGTAGGGTCAACAATATCATATAGTTAACTCTTGTTAAAATATTCTAAGGTTAGTGCTATCATAGAGTTACTCTAGGTTGCATGATATAATGCAGATCTCTCTCTCTCTCTTGATCAGAGTCCTTGTTAAATAGGTATAATCTCTTTGCAAAAAACCAAGGTGCTTACTTTTGCAGTGTGCTTCTTCTGAAGCTATGTTTCACTTCAACAAAACTTTTACTTCAAAGAAGAAAAAATTGAGAGTAATGTGAACAATCTTGTGAAATAGGTAGGCTCAAAGTCTTATTCTTTCACAGAAACAATAAATAAACAGAAACTCAGAATCAATTTTCAGAACTCTGTAAAATAGTCACAGGTTTACAACAAGCAAATGATGAATCAAGAAAAAGGAAAAGCTTCTGGTGGAAAAGCTCTGAGAATCACAGTATGTGAACTTGCCCTGCTCATCCCTCTAGTGTGTGGTAGATCTGAAAGCAGCAATGACTCACTGATGGACTAGAGTCCTGGGTCCAGAGGCAGCAGGGTAGGCTAATCTCAGATAATCATATAGGTCTGTTCTAAACTGTCTGGAGACTGCCTGAAAGACTGCTAGGAGATGTTCATATTTGTTTTACATAACCAGAATCTCTGTGAAACAAAGTGATAGGCATTGCTCGAAATATTACAGGGTGAGCCAACAAGCTACTAATGCTTCTTAGGGTAAGTGAGTACAGTTAAAGGCATCTATTAGACCATCTGAAACCAAGAAGGAATGTCTGGGGGAGAATCTATGGGAAATTATGACATACAAAATTACTTAGGCATACGATGGATTCAGAAAGTCACATGCACGTCCAGGGCAGAACACACACACAAAATGGACCTGAAATGGTTTTAAGGTTTCCCTTCTAAGTGAATCTGAGGTTGAGGGCCAACCTGGCTAAGCACTGGAATGCCTCAACATGGAGACAATCTTCAAAGACTGGGAGAGTTACTCTAAGAAATCTCTGTCAAGGTATTGGATGAAAGAAAGTTAAAACAACAGTAACTTCAATGATCACACCTGAAATGGTATATCACCTTTGCAAAAACAGCATGGATATGTCACTAAACAAATGGACAATTATAACCTTCAATGCTCAAGAAAATAGCCAGACCTGGGGAGGAGGAAGAATGTGATTTTGAGATTTACCATATGATAATATACATATATACATGTATATAAATACCCAAAGAGGTTAAAAGAAAATATGAACAAAGAACTAAAGGAAATCAGAAATTATGCATTCAAAATAATTCAATATGCATTTCTACATATCAAAATTGATATATAATTATAAAAATACAATATAAATGGGTAATACTATATATATATCATTAATACTATAAGTTAATGATTCAACGTAATGCTGTTCATAATATATAAAATGCAATGTATTTCTTTAGTATATTCAATATGATACTGATATATTATTTCTATATATCATATAGACATGTTATATTTAACGTATTGTGATACATTGTATTATTTTATGCATAATATTCATAATATGTCTAATCTTATATAGAGAATACTATTTATATATTTACTATTTATATATTTTTGAAATAAGAAAAGTTAATTTTAATATCCACCTTGTAAAATAAAAAATGAAAAGAGAATATCCCTGAAAATTCTGAAAAATAAGGCCAGTAATAAAAAACAACCCAATCAAATACTAGTACATAAAGTGAAGTTTAATAACAAAATAATATGTCAGGGTCACATGAACAGGCAATGAAGAAAAAAATGCAGAACATTTCACTGGGGTATTTAGGATATGACACAGGTTGCTTTTCAAATCAGGGAGGAAAATCTATTTAATAAATTGTATTACTAAAACTAGGTAGCCACCTCAGAAAGAAATTGAATTGAATTCATATCTTATACCTTATAGAAAAGTAGGTTTCAGTTAGTAAAATATTTAAATGGAAACAATAAAACCATAAAAAGAGTGCAAAATCAAACAGTGGGTAATTGAATCTTTGAGTGGAAAGGTCCTTCAAAGTATGGAAGAAAAAAACCATAGATTTTGGTCTATATGGTAAACAAGATTAAATCTTCATTCGATATTGGTGAAAACCTGCTAAAAATTGTAAATACATGGTATAACTAGACACAGAAAGTTTTGTAATCCTGAAAACAGATTGAAAACATCAATAGGGAAAGAAACAATATACAAAGCCATAATACAAATGAAAAAATATACAAACTAGTTCCAATAAAAGTCAAAAGTTCTAATTGTTCTCATGAAGAACTCCTGAAAATTAATAAAATCAGTATGGATAAAAATAGAAAAAGAAATGTTAATGGATCTTAATATGTAAAACAATGTTCAGTCTCCCTAATAAGAAAGACAAATTATGAAAATTTCTAAGATACTCCTTTCAATTTTCAGATTGTCAGAGATCTTATTGATCTATGTTGATATTTTATCAGAAATGTACATTCCTATAAACATGAAAAGTGGCATATATTATCAGAGCATTTTTATAATCATTTATTAAAAATCTAGCCCAAATCTAAACATATATCACTAGGTGGTTCCTTATTTAAATGCCTCCATGTAAAATAATATACAATTCTAAAACCAAAAAGTGAGGAAGATCTTTTTATGCTGATATAATACATTCTTCAAGATATATTGGTTAAAAAATAGTGCAGAACCACATGCATGTAGGAGGAAAGAATGCATGTGCTATATGTGTAAATAAAGGGTTTATTTCATACATAGACCATAACCCATGGAGGTTGTACTGGAAGCTATCATTTTGGGTCTCAGAGTCTGACCTCTGATACTATCCAGCATCCATTCAAAGAGGGACAATATATATCACTTATGATAGAGTTATGTTCTGCTAAAATCATATATCAGACTCTCATAGGGGATCATCTGAAGTCCCCAGACCAGGGAGACAAATTGGTTGATTTTTGTCAGTATGAGAAATCCCTATAATTTTAACAATTACCACACTTCCTGTAGGATCATCCAGAACATTGACAGTTTGAAAGAATTTCATTGTTCTTCAGCTCCCAACGGGCCCCCAAATGGACGAATCCTCCTTCAGGGCACTGTCACCTATGTCAGAATGAGGCATGTGGTCCTAGACATTCAGAAGCATTAATGGAATGAATAGGCCTATCCCTGGTTAAATCAATACTGGACATATTAGGTCTCCTATTCCAATAAGGGAGAATAATGCTGAAAAGCTACTTGTGCCAGTCAGGCTCAGATTTGCCAATGTGAAAGTCCTCAGAGGTCATCCTACTGAAAGACTTCAGTTGGGTTGGAACTGTAAAGTTGAGCCTAACGAGGTCATTCTTTGAGTAAACAGGGTCAAGTGAATCTACATATCACCTCATCAGGTTCTGGGTTCCCTCTGTCAGCTACACATCTGTGATGAGAAGCAACAGCAAAATACGTGTGTTTCAAGTCAATCTCATGACGGTGTTCCGAAGCCAAGCACGTTCTAGGACTCATTTCTGCTTAATGCCGTAAATGATCTATTATGTAAAAGTAACACATTTTCTTTCTCTTTTATTAACAAGAGTTTTTTTCTATCATGTTTGGCATATCTACAAAAGACAAACTCCATGAAGTAGAAATGAGGGAATGATCAGATAATAAATATTAACTATAAAAGATTACAGATGATGAAACCTGGGCTACAAAGGGTCTGTGAAAACTCATGGCTCTATTATTCCAAGAGTCCTACCCCTCTCCATTGTAAAAAATCAATTTAAGCTACTATCATCTCATGCTGGAACACTGCCAACATCCTTCTGTTCTTCCTGCTGCCTGGCTCACCTCTTTCCAATCAGTCCTTGACACTGCCCCAGGAAGCACCATTTTGAAAAACAAGTCTGACCATGTTACTTCTCTGCTCCATACTCCCCGTGACTTAGCATAACAGAAAACACTACAGTGACCTGGGCCATCATAAAACTCTGCTTACAGTTGGTGCTTAGTAAACACTCAATGGATAATCAGTGGTTCATAGCCAAAAAAAGAATATAAAAAGCATGCATAGCATTGGGAGTAAATTCCCTTATCTCACACATACTTTCTGAGTGTCATCTTAGGCAGGAGATTAAGAGGCAGAAAGACGTTTGAACCTCAAACAGATGTTTTCTCTGCCATATTTCTTGCCCCTACCTTTAAGGACCTCAGAATCTTAACAGAGAATGTGAACTTATGTAGAAAGTACCATGTGGTTAGTGTCACTGGACAGGGTCTAAGGAGGTACTGGAGAGGGGAACTTCAACTCAGGATGACCAGGTCCTTGATATACATGACAAAAATAATTTTAGCATGTGCTCAATATTGAGTCATAGAGATTTACTTGTGGCAGTTAAGAGAACACAGTCAAGGGAGAATTCAGGCTATCTCAAGAGTGAGAGATACTTTTGGGTTCTCAGGCTCTTATCTTAAGCAAGTTTGTTGAGGGGTGGGCATGGGACAGTATGTAAGGATAATATCAGCCTGGTGATGTCAAGATGGTTTATGGTGGTTTGGCCATTCTCAGGATCCTTAGGTTGACATCTTCTCTATTTTATGATCATAGATAACATTGGGAAATACCCTCAGTAATGTTTTTTGTCTCCCTCTGCTCAGCCTAGTCTATAGATACATGTATTAGTGGGATAATTTTCATAAGTGGGTAAATTTCCAGTAACTTTAAGATCATGGGTGAAGATTTATAGATTTCTGGGAAATTTGGGAGTTATGGTCATGGGAGAGAGAATGACCTTGGGGATGGAAGGTGTGAGGAACTTTAGCACAAGACTCTTAGAATAAAGATATAGTTTCCTTTTCCTTCTTTTTGTCCCCTTTTCACCTCTCTCTTATCTTCCTCTATCCAACATCAGTTTGGACTTGATAAACGTGTAAGGGTGTTCAATGGTAGTGAAATCAAAGTTTTAATTTGAAACTTGATTCCCAGTGTCTGCTGGCAGGTAAGACTGGAGTTTCACGGCTTCTGCTGCCAGGTGGGGTCTGCCTAAGGTTGCAGGCCTCTGCAGCTGAGAAGCATTGCAGCTCTTAATGGTGAGCTGTGCCCTCCAGCATTGCAGCAGACCCCAGCAGCTCCCCATTAATTTCTTCCTTCCATGTTCTTGTATTGAATTCTAAAAATGAAATCCACAGACCAGGATGAGTGAATGCATGAGTAGGATTCATTGAAAAATAGAAACAAGAACAGAACTCTTGTACTGTAAAAGGGGACCAGATAGCAAGTTATCATTGTCCCAGTGTGTTAGTCTAAGGGTTTATTTAGCACTTGGGTCACTAATACTGGTAGAAAACTTATGCCAATTAAAGTTTGCAAAAGTTACTAATGTTATTAGTTCAACTTTATGCTATTAGGGTTTGGAAAAGTACTGTTGGTAAACTTTTAGTACCAACTTCCACTGAGGTCTGCCCCACTTCCATTTTTCTCACTTTAGGATGATCTATGCTCACAGGTTCTGGGTTACTGCAGGCTTCTGAAGCCGGCACTCATACTGTGTTCAGGCCTAGCTACTGAAGAGTGACAGGTGGGAGTGTCTTGGCTTGCAGGCCTCAGGCCATCCAAGCTTTCTTGGTGTACTCTAGGCAGCCACAAGCCAGTAGTGCTTGCTGTTCCCACTCCAAAATACCCAGGTCAGCTGTCATTCCATCTCTCTCCTCTCTACCACTTCGCTGTGACTTCTTGGCCTGGACCAGTAGGTGGCTGCCTGGGTTGGAAGCTGGGGAGGTTGAGGGGAGCTGTGTCTGTAGGAGACTTGGTTTTCACCTTGGGGACTCAGAAATGGCTATAGACATTTAATCTGAGTCTTAGGGAAGGAGGAAGGTGGATGTAGGGAGCGACTCTGGGAGGCTGGGGAAGGCCGTCCTCTGTGGGAAATTGATGGAAGAGTTACATGTCATCTTGCTATGTGATTGTAATGCAGGATAAACAGAGAGTTAGCCATGATTAGCAAGGTTGGACCTTCAGGGTGGCCAGCTCTAGAAGGCCTAGTTTGCTAGTAAGAAAAGTTGTATGGTGAAGTTTCTGTGTGAAGTCCTTAGACTTCAGTTAATTCTCTGCAAACCCCAGTCTTTGGTTTGCTTTCTCTCTCAGCCTGGTCGCCCTACTGTCATTAAGTCAGACTCACTTGCTCCTTCTCCATGCTTCTGCCTCCAACCATGTGACATGCAATCAGCTTCTTCTACCAGAGCACAGTGATTCCCCACAATACCATTCCTCATTCTGCTTTCTACTTCCCTAAGCTTTGGCTTTTCTTTCCAGTAGACCAGGAAAGTGAAGAAGACAGACAGATCTGCATTCAAATTGTGACTCTTCTACTTGTATATATGTGACCTTGGGCAAGTGACTTAACATTTTTGAGCCATCTGAAAAATTGTGATAACAATTATTTTCCTAGCTGCAATGAGGGTAAAACGAAATGCTTCATAAAGTGATGAAGTGCTAGCTGTCTTCCCACGCCAGACTCTAGGCTCAATCAGTTTGAATTTGGGGCCATAACCACTCCTTCCCTTCCCAATCTTCAATTAGAGCAGCTTAGTGAATTCTCCCCTGTGATCATTATTAACTCTCCTGGTTTCTTGCTCAGAGGCCAAGAGACAGCATTACACAGAAAAGCTTAAAGGCTCCTTTTTAAACTTAAGCTGGTCTTATTGGGGAGGTTAAAAGCTAAAGATTTGAACGGTTTTGGCATTTGAGCTGATTCACATTAGAATTGCCTTCTGTAACAACTGGAGGGGAAAGAGGAGTGCTCTAATCAGTCTAAGCCAGGAGAAAAGTAATTGCAAATTTATGGAAACAAAGACAGGTGTGTGAATTGGTGTGCGACAGAGCTAGCTCCTTACAATCTTTCAGGACATAGTTCCTAGTTGGGAGCCCTTAATGCTAGGAAAGAGTCAGGATTATCTTGACAAGCTTGTGTCACAGGAAGTAGGGTATTTATTCAGCACACAGATAGCCAGTGGATGCACCGACAATTGTGATCCAGGCTTTCTGTTTTGATTGTGACTGGAATGCTATTTAGAAACTTAATAACATAATTCCCAGTGGCACCAGGTGCCCAAGGATAGTGGATGGAGATTTTCACTCTTCTTAGTTTAAGGGTGCAGATAACTGAGGGTAGTTGGCAGAAGAGCATCCATTCACCTGAAAGCCTTACTCAAATCAGGGAAAGTTCCCAAATCCTGAATTCTCAGATTCAAATTACAAGATGAATAACTCTGCATCCAGACATAGAAAAGTTACTGGGATTCTTCATGGCTCATCACTTTGTGGAAACTGGGTATGGATCTGCCTGAGCCTAAGATGACATAATTTGCTCTTGCCAAGCTTTGCTTAGGTCCTTTGAATCCCACACTAATTCATAGACCCAGAGTATATTAGAGTTGAAGGACTGTCTTAGCATCTCATTTCAAAGATGGCGAAATGGAGACCAAAGAGATTGTAGTTTATCAAGATCACAGAGAAAGCTGTAAGAAAGATATGTCAGGACATAGCTCCCCAGTCCCCAGAATGTTACTTTTTAATGATATATACTACAACATGGTAGACAATAATGCTCCATTAATTCATTTTTCTGCCTTTGAAACAGACCATTTTCCTATTTTCTCCACGTGCTAAGCTATATGTATAAAATCATACTCTCATTTCCTAAATTTTGCCTTCACTTTAAATTTTCAGTCCCTTAGTCAGATGGCACCATGTCCTTTATAGTTTCACTTTAATAGAGTTAATAAGAATTAAAGAACATGAGAGGGCTTTGAGCATTATTAGAGAAATAAGGATAAAACTCTGCCTTAATTCAGAAAATAGTTAAAAGGAGGATCACACATATGACCGAGTCCCAGCATAATAAAATATTTATTAAGAAATCAATTTTAATTATTTTTCAAGTAATTGGAATCCAAAGTCTTTGGTTAAATCCCTGCTCTTTACTTCCTTGGTATATTCAAACTTTCAAAAATTAAGGGGCTCTTATGGGTCTACTTTGATGAATAGTCAATTGTTTCTAATGATTCTTGAGCCAGATAACTCCTTCCTTTTATATTCTTTGAGATGGTTCCTACTTGCCCAAGCTTATCTTTACTCAAATTACTTTTTAGAATGGCCAATGAGAAATCTGATAGCTCTGAATATGCTCTGATATAAAGAGATTGTGATATGGAAATCATCAGAGGGGGTGGAGTTTGGGGACAGGGCGAGGAGGATTAAGAATAAGAGTACTATATTGCAGTTCTCCTTGACCATGGAGTCCTACACATTGAGTTTATGCCTGTGGTTCTGTTTACTCACCTGTCTACCTATCATCTATTTACTTAGATACTGTATCTCTGTCTAACAGGATACTATAGACACGGAAAGGAGAATTGACCAATTTCCTAAACTTATGTCCACAGATAGTCCCAAAGAATATTCCTAAACACCAGGCAGCTGCTTTTGTTGTGCATGCAAAATAGCAAATACTCTTAGGTCATCTTTTGCTGCCACTGTTCTCCTGGTGCAATGGCTTTCACAAGCCAAGCTGTTGAGACAGATGTCAATGCATATTTCAGGTCCACTGATTATATAATGAGAATCCTGTCCTACGAGCAGTCTGTCTTATGTTCTCCTGCTCCCATCTTGCTCTACCCATTATTGGAAGCAAAAATCTGGCCCACAGTCATTCTGCTTTTCCAAAAAGGTAATGTAATACTTCCATATGTATCTCCTCCTAATATTGCTAAGTCAGAACTGTAAGCTTATTTCTCCAAATGTTAGCATTTGGCAATTAGAAGTAAACACACTTTGGAGTTCAGTAGGGCTTAATTTTACTTAAAAAAATTATTTGCTTAATTTCCATATTGTTAAATAAAAATTATATGAGAACTCATTTGTGTAAAATTATTTCACTGGGTTCCAACAGACCAACTAAATATTAAAATGGAGTTATTTAGGCTGAAAGTCCACATCACAAAATTTAAACTTAGTCATTACCTGACCTTCTGAGAAAACAGGAGACAGATACCAGCAAGTTTCTAAAATAGGCTAGTTTCAACTGGCATGATAATGAATTTCTCTGTTTTAATCCTGACAAAAAAGTAACCTGAGGTTGAACAATCTGTTATTTTTTACATTGTTTTATCTCCCTATACCTGCTTGCAAGAAAAGTAACTTTAAAATGACTATTGTGTATTTTATTCTTTATTTCTGCTCTTTTCAATTTCTTCTCTATCAAATCAATCTCTTCAACACAGTTCATGAGGACATCTCTTCTGTTTTACAGAATAAAGCACCACCCAATTCTGGAATGAATAAATAAAGTCCCTTAAGATATTTAAACTAAATTGTTATAATTTTATTCTTTGACAGTATAAATAAGTCCTGTGCCTTTCTTGGTGCCTGGCAAGTGGTATATTGTCATTGACTGAATGGGCTCACATTTACTATTTGCTAAATTGAGGCAATAGTAGTCAAACCAATAACTTTCCTTGAAGCAAATTGTATCATTTTATAGCTCCTGATTAAATAGCATCACTTCATCTGTCTCGTCTGTGTCTTTCTGCATATTCCCATCCCTGGCATGACTTTCATTCCCATTGTGTGATTCTGAGTCACAATGTTCAGCCAAATCCTGGTCTTTATCACCCTGAGTGTGTATGAAGTTGTTACTGTATATCTCTGCTTAAGGGACCCATTGGCACCTCATCAAAGGGGAATCTAACATCTTAAGCCCCCTCCCTGTTCCTCCCACATTCACACACACACCTGCCCCTCCTCCTGAACTTCCCACCTCAGAGTGTCACCAGATTCCATCATCTGGCTTAACAGGCTAGAAAGCTTGCCTGGACTCTTCTCTCTCAAAATTCAATGAAGACCTCAGTGGTCTGTCTTACCAAATGCCTCCAAAACAGAATTTTACATTTTAAGATCTATTTCACTTTAAGTCGAATGCTTTTCTTCAGACATATCCATCCCCCCCAAAAATAAATTCCATCTTCTTACACATATTAAGTTCTAACATTTTTTGTCTTTCCCATAAATGTTTACTTTCTACCTCCCAAGTGTTTCTCTGTGAAATTTTCCTTTTAAGAGTTTACTCAATGTCATCTTCTCTATGAGACTTTCCATCTTCAGTGTTTCCATGTTTCTTGCACCTCTTCCGTAGCTCTCCACACATTATAATGTGATCACTTGTTATTTTTTTTTTCTATTTCTTTCGTGCACTGCAGGTGATGAAAGAGTTTTTTTTTTTGTTTTTTTTGTTTTTGTTTTTGTTTCCCTCACTTTTCTATTTCATTGCTCCAGCACCTATCTTGTTTGTACTGGGAGTTCAGTAAATATTTATTGATAAGTAAATGAATAAATGATGTAACATGACAACAAAACTCTTGTAAGTACAAGTCTATCGGGTCTCCTCTAGGGCACAGTAAAGGAAACAATCTTCCTGAGATGATAGCTCTGATTCACTAAGTGAGAGAGTTAGGTGGGTAACAATGTGATCCAGAGGAGAACTCAGTCATGTAATCATCAAGTAAATGGTAAGCCAGCCCTACTTTGATGAAAAGCAGCTCCATGATTCTAGTAGAATAAGAAAAAAAGTAGTTGACACCAAAATGTAGACTAAAATACTGTGAAATGGTAGATAGTAAGTTGCATTATTATCAAATATGTGCATCAAAATTATGTAGCAAATATATACTGAATCTATGCTATGAATGGATTGTATTATGGTTTAGACATGAGGTGTCCACTAAAGCTCCTATGTTGATGCAGGAATATTCAGAGGTGAAATTATTAGATTATTTGAACTGTAACCTAATCTGTCTATCCCAGTTTGAACAGGTTAACTGAGTGGTTAACTTATTCAACCTAATCTGTCTATCCCAGTTTGAATAGGCTAACTGGGTGGTAACTGTGACAGATGGGTCATGGTTGGAAGAGGCGGGTCACTTGGGGGATTCCCTGGAAGGGTTCATCTTCCCTGAGTTCCCTTGTATCTCTTTCTTATGTCTGCAGTGAGCAGAACATTTTTCCTCAACTTCTGTCATGATAGTCTACCTCACCTTGGGCTCAAAGCAACAGAGTTGCCCAACCCTGCACTGAACCTCTGAAACCACAAGTCACAATAAACTTTACCTCTCCTAAGTTGTTCAGGTTTTCTGAACACAGTGACTTAACTAACTAAGACAGTTTAAAAACAAGCATACCTTTGCTACTGGGCATCTGGAAAGAAAGCTAAATGACAGATCCCCAGTGTCCTACTCCCCTTATTGTGGAACCATACTAATATCTGAGTTCACATCAAATCTCCAAAATATATCTGTATTTTTACTGTTGTTTTATTTTGTTTGTAATTCTTTCAAGATTCTAA
This sequence comes from Sciurus carolinensis, assembly GCF_902686445.1. NCBI lineage: Eukaryota > Metazoa > Chordata > Mammalia > Rodentia > Sciuridae > Sciurus > Sciurus carolinensis. Next base: position 133,694,219 of record NC_062217.1, read on the forward strand.
GATATGGTGATATGTACTAGTTGTGTTATTCTGGGATTGCATGAACTAGTTACAGTTCACCTCCTCTCTATAATTAGGATTTTATGACTTACATATGGCCCTTCCAATTAAATGTTGAGCCCAGTAGTTTCTCAATTTCATCCCTGAATACCTATCTAAATCTTGGATGGCAACTAGTTCCCTTTCCCCAATAATTTTAATTTCTATTAGTTGATCCAGAATAGCTGGAATACTAATATCAAGTAAAGTTATATATAAAGGTATACATAACATCAAGTAAAGTTATATATATGTAACTATATATACAACTATTTATGTATATATTATATATACTGTAGACATAACTATAAACTTATATATAAAGTTTTAAAATAAAGTTAAGTGAAAATCTTACATAAAAAAAGGTGGAGGTCATTCATTTAGTTACGGTTTGTTCTGGCCCTATTCTCATCTAGTTTTTGTTTGTTCGTTTGTTTTTATTTTAGTTATGACTTCATGTGTTCTGATTATTTTATTTTTACTTTTTTAGTCTGATAAACAGTTTCTCCAAAGATCTTGTCATTATCAGGGAAGGAGTTGAAGAGAAGTGAATAAGGATATCTAATAAGAATTAAAAAGTTAAGTTATTGACTTTATTATTTAATTCACTTTTGGTCCTCATAATGAAGTGTGCAAATTTTTTGAGAATCTATTAATAAGTTAATGGACATGGACCCATTCCCTAGTGAAATAAACCACATAATTAACATTTACATACATGCTTAGCTACCAATGATATTAGTTACAATGTACCACAATAATAAACATGTACATACATGTATAATCATCAATCTTATTAATCATAATAGAAAAGCAAGGAACCAAATGTGTTCTGTTGTACTTGACACTAGGTGCTCCAGAAAGACTTTCTGAGGAAATGACAAGAATTCAGAGACATACGTTGGAATAACACAGGGAAAGGCAGGCAAGGAAAACCACAGAGAAAAGATGTTGGGCTGGGAAAATTCTTAACCTAAGCTGTGGAGAGGTTTGACACATTCTGGTTGAAGAAGGAAGGGGCAGGGGATTATATGAAATGACAAAGTGTGTTATGGCCAGAAATCCTCCTTAGTCATGCAAAGGAGTTTAACTTTCATTCCAAGTGCAATGGAAATCTCATAAAAATTTTAACCCTGGGAATGGCATGATTAAATTCATGCTTTAAAAGATCTATACAGATGCTTTATAGATGAATGTGTTGGTTTGAAAGAATAGAAAAACAAGGTCAGTGAAAAGAATATTACAGTGACAAGGAAATAAATGATGGACAAGAAATGCTGTTGGGGAGAGAAAGATGAGGTAAATTACTCAGTGGTATACTGTAAATTATAAAAGTAACTGCCTCTAGGATTAAAACATATGCAATTGTGCATTACAAACAGTAAATACAGTTCTGGCCCATACAGAGTACATAAATATTTATGATGATAGTGGTGGTGAGGATGATGATGATGGTTACTCTCATATAAGGTTATTTGACTTGGTTTTTAGGGGTGGTGCTTGAACAGCAGTAGGGAGATTAGGTTTCTTTGTCTTGTTATAATTGGTGGGTTTTGAAAGCAGCTTGATAGGTGTATAATAGTGTACTGCTTTAGGGGGTGGTATTTAGAATGATAGTTTGTAATGCTTTCAGGCGTTGGAAGAAGAGAATGAAACAGTTGATATTTTTGAACCTAATAATTAACTGACCCAGGGACCCACAGTGTCTTACCATCTTTCTCCTCCCCTTTTCCTTCAAGAAGCTTCTCCTGTGTTTCTGAGTCATGAAGTCTGCTTCTTGAAGAATATATGAAGATTACACATGTTGCAGTAATTCCCTACTGGGGTTCCAACTCTCTCTTTTATGAAACTCATTCTAGGATCTCTTGGAATGCCAGAGCTGAGACTGTGGAGGCAATTCTGTGTTGGCCTAATTAGTTACAAATACTGAGGCTGAGACTGAGAAAAAAGAAGTACTGTGACTCCTCCGAGATACCAGATTGTGTATTGAAAACACAGTGGAATGTGTGTCAGAGTGAAGTACCCAACTCTATAGCTATTATTTACTCACAGTGCAATGCTGGATAAATTACTTAAGCTTTTGAGGCTCAGTTTCCTCATAGCAAAAGGGCTATTCTAATATCTGCCTGCCTAGCTAGAAAATTAAAGAATAAATAAAATAATACACTTAAATGCATGCTGTGAACTGTTAAATGGACTTGCTATTATTCTTTTGCCATGTTTACTATCGTTATAAAACAACAGATGGGATTCTTGATTCTGTTGCTTGCATAGTGGGAGTTAGCGTGGCTCATAGTTACTGTGCTCAAGAATTCCTGAGGTATATTTATTAGGAGGCCATGTTTTGAGTACATGTGTAGCTAGGCTGAAAATCTTCCAGTATATATTTCATGAATTTTTAAGATCTGTAAACCTGAACACAGCCTTGGGATATGGTATTGTTATTTGTATTTTATATAAGAAAATTGATTTTTTTTTAAATTGAAAAAACCAATATAGGGTTATGTGGCCACTAGACAGCCCAGCCTGACTTAAAACCTTGATCCGCCTTGTTCAAAGATCCATAAAATTTTACTGGCTAACAGGGAGTCTATGCCACAGTTGCAGAGATGAACTGACATAGTTTCTGCAAAAAAATGAAACAAAGCAAAAAAGATCCTCAAATTGACCAAATTTGATTAGGAAACCAAAGGCACATTTTTGTTCTCCACGATGTGTCAAAATGCAGCTGATGTGATGTTGAAATTTTGAACCACTGGGTGTAAATATCACTGGTAAAAACACACTGCAGATGGCAATTAATTACCACACAGGCTCTGCTCCATTATGCAGTGAAAGATTGAAAAAGATACTGCGACAAGACTGTACCATAAAATGACAACATCCACAGGAATCTGCCCTCTGCTGGCCAACCAGGTGTCCTGTCCTTGTTAAACAGGGACATTATTCAAAGATGCAAATGAGATATTTTGAGCACTTTTATATTTATGACTTTATTACTCTGAGACGGTTGGGAGTTTTAATTTTGTGGTTAGCCCACCTGCTGTTTCTTTATTAAAACCTTAGTTCTGATTAATCAAAAATGTTCTTTGCAGTCAGGTCACATAGATTCTATAAAACAGGATGCACTAGTTTGCTCTGGATTTGGTGTGAGATTTATCTTTCAAAGATGCACACTGATTTATATGTGTGCTCACAAGTGTGGCAGTGAATTAAAATATGATAGCAGTGGGAAGGGTTCATGGCTTTCTGAATGTGATCATAAATAAGCGATTTCATAACCAAGTTGCTCTGTTTAATATCCATGTTACTCCTCATCTGTGGGCACATTGGGGTCACTCTGTTGGTGGAAACCCTGGTAAACTAACATGGGGTTTGCATAGCTTCAAAATGGGCACCACAAATTCTCAATTCAATCAGCTGCCACAGTTATTTATATGCATGACACTAGCACATGTGGGTTCTTTAAAGCAACTGAAATGATGATTACTTTTGCATCATCACCAATAGTTTTGTCTGCTAACAATGGTAAGAGAGCTGCCTTTGGATTTTCTCCTATGGATCTCTGAAAAGCTTCAGGGACAGAGCCTTGATAAAAAAATTAGGAAAGAAGACAACACAGTGCAAACACTCTTCAATAGAAAGAAACAGAAAGAATATCTAGAAAGGGGGATAAAAATAGTGTTCTGAGTTCAAAGTACATTTGAATTCTTTCACTCTCAAATACCATTTATTAAATAGCTTGTGGACAGACACTCTTAGATATTTGACACACTGATTTAATACACAATTTCTTTGTGGCAATTTCTACTATTCCCCTCAAACTACTAGTTTTTTGGATATAACAGATAATGATACATAATTTATTATCTGTACCATGAAACAGGTGAGACAGTCAAGGTCACGAGTGAAGCTGTTTGCATCCAGTGGAAGAATTTTTTTTTTTTTTTATGAGATAATCTTCATTGCCAAGGTGCCAGAAGACTCTCTTCTCAGGGAAGAGACTTCTGTAATTATAAAAACAGCAAGGCAGAGGAAGATGAGCATTGCTCTGGAACCATGTTTCTGTCTGCTCTGTGTCCCTGGGCAAGTTTTTGGCCTTTCTGAGTTTATGTATGATTGCAATTATATGAAATTCTAAAAAAGGCAAAACTATTGAGGCAGTAAAAAAAAAAAAAAAGGTGGTTGCCTGAAGTTAGTGGGAGTGGGGAGGAGTGCATGAATAGTGGAGCACAGGGAACATTCATTCTGTTTATGCCACTAATAATAATTAGTGCCTATAGAATTATACAATACAAAAACTGAACCCTAATGTACAGCATGAACTTATTTAATAACGATGTATCACTATTAATTCATTAATTGTAACAAATATATCATAGTAATAGAAGATGTTAATAGGAGAAACTAGCAGGGGAAAGGAAGGGGAATTTGGAGAAGGACATATACTGGAACTCTGTACTTTCTGTTTGAATTTTCCATCAGTCTAAAATGACTACAAAACTAAAGTCTATTTAAAAAGAAAATAACTTATCACAAATGATCCTCTGAATGTCTCTGGAAAATAAGGTTTACTCTATCAATAATACTGAACTGAAGCTCAAATATTAGTCAGTAGTAGGAGAAAGCAGTGAATTTCTGACTTACACTGAAGGACCCATTTGAGCTATTATGTCTGAGAGAGAGTCATCACATAGAAGATAAAAGTCTAGTGCTGAATGGACAAGCATGTCCCTGGACTCTTGAGCTGCTGTGTCCAATATGATGATTATTGGCCACATCTTCACTGCCTGTCCTAAGATGGTATCAGATTGCAGAGATATAGTAGGGAGGAGAAAGCTTTTCATAACATAGACAAGAACAGCTAAAGGACACAGGCTACAAAATTTTGAAGATTAGAAGTGTTGTATGTTTTTCCATTGAATTAGGAATACCCTTATAATAGTAGTGATTCTTAGGTCTAAAAAAGACTCGAGTTAAATTTTTCTGCAGTACTTGTTAAAGATACATGTTCCCGGGTCCAAATGAGAACCAATGTACCCTCATTCTTTGTGGGAAGATTCTAGGAATCTGTAATATTAAGTTCCTCAGGTGATTATTACATACAAGATTATAATTTTCTCCTTTATTTGGAGGGGAAAAAACAAACTAAAAATTGCAGATTTATCTGTTTTCAAGGTCATTTGGTGACAGGCAGGGTTACCAGGACACCAGTGACTATAGTAGATGATGGAAGAATTAATGAGGGAAAAAAAATTTCTAGATTCTTAAGAACCTGCTATAGTAAAGGAAAATATTCTTTTGAGTGCTTGTAGTGGAAAGTGGGCAAAAGGTTTTGGAGCTATATAATGATACATAATACAATAATTAGTATAATGATAATGCATGGGATATTAATTAATAAGGTAGGACACGGAACAAAACATTCTGTTGGATTACCTGACAGCTTTTCTTTAGGTTTTGTGTTTTTTTTTTTTTTTTTTTTTTTTTTATGTTGTCTTCTAGGATCACTGTAATGTAGAGAAAAAAAACAAAACAAAACAAAACAAAATAAAAAACCCAGAAAATTATGTGCTCTTAATTACCACTCCACCTGCTCAGATTAAGTGATAATGGTCCAATTATTTGACATTAGTAATGTCAACTTCTTCCAACTTTAAACAGGTGTCAGATGAGCTTCTATGCCTTACTGGGTTAAGCTGTTGTCAAGTCCAGGTTAGGTAATTGTTGAAATACCACATTGAGAAGTGAAAGTGATGGCTGAATATAAACTCCTATGATGTTATTGGTGTGGAAATGATGCCTGGAGTTGGGAAATGGCAGACAGCAGCAGAATTTGAAAGAGGATGGAGAGTAAATTTTCAGCATTTTCCCCATCCTTCCATACTAGCATCTCAAGTGTTGTTGATAACTTCTTACTTAATAGCCATATTAGAAGGAATCAAATTATGTCTCTAATTACATCAGACTTAATAACAAAATCAAATCAACTGCTCCATTCCTAATTAACATTTGTTTCTCAAGTGTCACAATGCCTTCAGTACAGTGGGGTAAATGAAGCCTGGAGATGAGAGCCTGCAAAGTAGTTTTTTATCCATGCTTTCCATGGGTCTGGAGCTTTCTAAGAAGAACTAAATAGAAAGCATCCATTCAGCACTTCTCAGTGACAAAAATGTGGATTTCATCTAAATGGCCCATGAAGCTGTTTCACATTAAATGCTCTCTTGTGCAGAATCTTTGTCAGAGGAAGCTTTATGCAACCATTTGCATAGTCATTATTTCTAGTCAGGTGTAAATAGTAACCTCTTGTCTAGCTTATGAAATGAACTTCATCTTAGTCCTCCAACCACCTTCCAGAGTCACCCCTCTTCCTCAACCCACATATTACCTGGACAATCCAATATCTCAATATCCTGAATAGGTAAAACATAGAGGACTACAAATGTCTTCGGAGGGGGAAAGAAATGGTGTTCCCATAGAGAAGCTGGAATTTGATTGCCAGACTACTCCTTGTGGATCGGGGGTCATTCTCAAATATTTCATACACGCAGTGGCATTGATCCTTGTTAGAGTTCGTGGCAGACATTGCTTTTCTTAGTACCCTTTGTTCCTGGGATGGAACATATCCTCAGAATTATCCTCAAGACTATCTTCAAATTAGTCACTAAGAACATACATACCATCAAAGTCAGCATAAGAAATGGAACCTTTTAATTTCCCCCACGTAGGGTTTGCTATAGAATAAGACAAATCCCTTCTAAATAATTGATTTGAATACCTATATAACAATTCTTATTTCTCAAATGGGATAATACTACCTATACTATCTGGGCTTTATGAAGAATTGATGAGTGTGTAAGTACACAGGCAGAAATATACAGACACACCATACAATCAGAATCACAGACATTTCATCTGCCATAACTCCAGACTCAGATGTGACTCACTTCACTCTGGCTAGCTCTCTGCATCAGCAAAACCATCTGCTTCAGTGTGCACATTGGCCAATGCCCTAACTGACTAGCCTGTCCTCAAGAAGTTCCCAACGCACCTAATAAAATCAGTCCCTGACTGTCAGTCACCATGGAAGTTGTTCAAGTCAATCTTAGATTTTACAATATTATCCATTCTTTTTATATAGAGACAACATCATTATTTTTAAATGAATGTTTCCTTGGTAAATGATCCCATTCCTAGAGTATAAAGAGAGAGCAAAAATAATGTAATGATAAAACCTAAAGTTTATAGAAGAATCATTTATGCAACACCAGGAGAAAATAAGACAAATCCAGAATTTAGGAAACTCAGCAATAAAACTGGTCTGAAAGCTTTGAAAAGTCAGTATTGAGGTATAGCTCAGTGACAGAATCTGTCCTATCATGTGTGAGGCCCTGGGTGTGATTCTCAATACCACCAATAAAACAAAAGCAAACAAACAAGAGAGAATGTCAATATTGTGAGATGAGAAAAGGCATGGAAATTGTTCAATTTGAAAAGAAATTAAGAAGACACACAGCTCTAATGTAATGTGTGAACCTTGATTCAGTCTTGATTTTTAAAAGTCTATAAAAATATTTTGAGGGCAATTGGGAAAATTTGGATATGAACTGGGTTTTTGTAAGCCTTAATATTTTAAATAAGAATCCATATCATAGGATATGTGACTAAATACTTTAATATTTAGAGTTGAAATGTCAATATTCCTGAAACGTATTCTCCAATTAATCAACAGAAAACATACGAAACTCATCAAAACACAAAGCAAAGGAATTCAGAAATACCGTAACTCTGTGTGCGTGTGTGTGTGTGTGTGTGTGTGTGTGTGTGTGAAAAGAAAACAAGTTAATTGTTAATAATAGTTGAACCAAGCATGATGATGCACACCTGTAATTCCACTGGCTTGGCAGGCTGAGTCAGGAGGATTGCAAGTTCGAAGACAACTACAGCAACTAAGTGAGGCCCTAAGCAACTTAGTGAGACTGTCTCAAAATAAAAACAATAAAATAAAAAGGACTGGGATGTGAGGTGGTGGTTAAGCATCCCTGAGTATAAGTATTAGGTATATGAATGGATACTCATTGTACTACTTTTTCAACTGCCACAAATATGTTTGAAACTTCCCATAATAACATGTTTTCTTTTTTAACAATGAAATAATACTGCACCAGTTTGAATACTGGCTTTACTTCTTATGTACATTACCATGGGCCAGTGACTTCATCATTTTGTACCTCTGATTTGTCAAGGGTAAATGGAAATAATAACAGTGCCTTCCTGAGAACACTACTATAAATGCCAATGGTCTCATACATGTGTAGTTCTTACAACAGTGCCTGACACACAGTGCTCAAGAAACCCTGAGTTTTATTCAGCACAGAGAAAAACTGCAGGATGTGCTGGTCCAGAGCTGAAAAGTGGTTGAGAGTATTAAAACACCATGGTTTCCCTTTCCTTTCTATCCTGTCTACCTTAAATCTCAAGCATCCACCACAAACCATCTACATCCTTCAATTCTACTGCCTCTTTTGCTCTGGTGGCAACTCTCTGTCTTAGGAAGCCTTCTCCCCTATTCACAGGAGAAGCACAGCAACATTTTTTTTTTCTAACAGTTTATTTATTTTGATTCATTGTAAACAAATGGGGAACAACTGTTGTTTCTCTGGTTGTACACGAAGTAGAGTATTTGTGTAATCATACTTGTACATAGGGTAAAGATATTTGTCTCATTCTGTTATTTTTCCTTCCCCCCACTCCTCTTACCCCTCTATATACGTACACAATGGAATATTAATATTACTCAGCCATAAAGGAGAATAAAATTATGGCATTTGCAGGTAAATGGATGCAGTTGGAGAATATCATGCTAAGTGAGATAAGTCAATCCCAAAAAACCAAAGGTCAAATGATCTCTCTGATAAGCGGATGATGATACATTAACAGAGCGTGGGAGGGAGGCAAGAATGGAGGAAGGATGGATTGTATAGAGCACCATTGTTAAGGAAAGAGGCAGCCAACTCCCAACTACCTGCCCCACAATGCCAGTCATTGTCTCCTGTACTGCTCTGACTTTCTCTATCCTCTTTACTTTTGTTCACTGGAGTTTTTCATTTTATTGAGAATTCAACTTATATATTTATAATTTTGTTATAGTTTATACAGTTTTTCAATGTGTTTATAAAGTAAGCATTTTCAAGATATCTCATCTACCACATTGCCAGAAATGGAGTCTAGAGGGAATGAAATGGCAGGAAACTTTCCTTGTATCTTATTGCCTGTCCCTGAAAGATAAAAACAGGACTCATTGTGTAGGTAACCAAATTCATATCTAGTCCCCACATGGGATAAAACCAAATAACTTTTTCTCCTCAGATAATATGAACATTTAAGGAAAATGTCACAGACACTGGAAAAGTATCTATTAATTTAAAAGAAGTCTTGAGATAAAGTTAGATTATAGCACATAGATAAAGTCTTGAGGATGAATAAAATCATCATGGAGAAGTCATCCGTGATAAAGCAGGAGAAGAAAATATGGTGAGAAAATTAGAAAATTCTGAATTTAAATAACAAGAAGAGCAGCTATTCTAGGTACTAGAAGAAAATTATGAGGTAGAGTCATCCTTTGATATCAAGAGGGGATTGGTTCCAACATCCCTTGAAGTTACCAAAATCTGTGGATTTTCCTGAAAGGTTGGTTCTTGTCCCGTAGCCCAATTTAATAAGGAGGACACAGTTTTGAGAAGAAGGAAGAAGTTTTATTGCTTTGCTAGCAAAGGAGAAGCACAGGAGACTTCTATCCAGAGGCTGTGTATATGCCCATAAGGGGGAAGAGAGAGTTTTTAAGCTTTTAGAGACACTCATCAAAGGCCGCATCCCAGGTGTGCCCTGATGGGGTGTTGAAATCCACTTGTTAGTTTGGTAGATAGTCATTTCCTAGATCTGGCACCATCTTTTTCCTATGGTGGGCATGATAAATAGATAACTGGACCTTGGGATGGGAAAAGGTAATCTTGTTCCCCAACCTCAGGTTAGGGAAGGAGATGGGGAAGAGGAAAAGAAAAACAAATCCATTTAAAAATAAGCATCAATGACATATATTCAAAGCATGAGGTGGACCACTGTTACATGGATGCTCATGTCCTTTATATAAAATCACATAGCGTTTGCATATACCCTACTAATGTCCTCCTGCATACTTCATATCATCTCTAGATTACTTAAAATACTTGATGTAAATACTATGTAAATATATGCTATACTGTATTATTTGGGAAAAGATGAAAATTAAAGAAACTCTGTACTTGTTCAGTACTGAAGCAAAGTTTTTTCAAATATTTTAAATTGGTCGAATCCATGGTCATGGAACCCACAGATAAAGAGGGTGGGTTAACTGTGTATGTGCAGGCACACAAATACACATACATGGGACTATGTGTATATATATATATATATATATATATATATATACTCACATATGTACATGTGTACATTACATACATTTAAAACAAAAAATATAATTTTGTTGAAGCTAAAAGAGTGATGTGTTTAAGAGAGGAGGAAGATCTTGATTTTTCCAAAAAAAATAAGAGCCCATTAAGATAAAAGTTGGAATAGTCATTGGATTTAGTCAATAAAGAGTAATAGAAACCTGGATGAGAGGAATTCCAGTATAGTGAAGGACAGGACTGAGAATTCAGTGGATTAATGTATGTATAAACCATGCCATAGAAATTGAGGAGTTTCCACCTGTTCCTTCCTGAAATCCATGAGCAAGTATTCAAATCTTACTATATGTTACCTTTGAATTTTACATAAACATCTCAAAAATCGGTATGCCCCAAGATGAATTTATTCTGCGCCTATTTTTCTCCCCTTCCCTCTTTCCGACCTTCCTCTAATATTCCGTATCTCAGTTAATGTCACTAACTGTGCACTCAAGTTTTTCATATCAAAATGGTTCAATTGAAAATGAGAGTCTATGGTAAAGACTGAAACAGCCTCTAAAGCACTCACTCATGCAAGAAAGGAAGGCTATTCCATTTTCTGGTTGGTAAAAGTCCTCAATTTCTGGGGATGAAACAACTTGTGGAGGCAGAAGGAGGGAAAAAATCATTTTGTGATATTTTTCAAGCTGGCATTTTTGCTACATAAGGCTTGTGGAAAGCATTGATTGCAATCTCGGTTTCATAGCTTGTAGAGTCAATATTCTTCTCAGATTTAGGCAAACATTTGGGCCTTACTTTTGGGGGCTGTTTTATTTTTATCTTTCTCTGATGCTTCATAAATATTGAAGCAGAATCAACATCTATCGTCAGCTAACTAAATGTCATTTTACACTAGAAGCCATCTCTCTTATTTGTTTCTTCTCCCCAAACAGGGTTTATGTACGTATATTTCAGGTTCCCAAATAAATGAATTAGATATTGATTGGAATTGCTCCATACCATGATTTAATATTGGAATGTGTGGTTATCAAAATGGACTGATGATGTCGTTGAAGAAAGTATCAACAGTCTAGATTTGATGTGATTTTTTTTAAAATGGTAATAGGATAAGGAAAGTTATGCAGTCAATTGCACAAAAGGGAAGAAGTACAGTGTAAATTGGGAAAGGATACTCTTTTCAGAGCCCCAACAGTCTCTAGAGGTGTGTGCAGCTATAGCAGACAGTCCTCATCCAAGGTGACAATTCTGTCAGCTTTTCTCTAATGTCCATGTTATATCCTGACTGTTCTGGTGAGTGAGCACCTGTCTCTCTGCTCAGCAGGTGTAAGAAATAAGTTCACAGCAACCCCAATTCATCTCTCAGTGCTCCCTGGGAAGCAGGGAAGAGAAGGCCAATTTTCTGGGGATACCCTCAACAACCTAAGCTCTATTTCTTAAGAAATTCCTTCCTGGGGAAATAATGTCCAATTTAATATATTCAGTTTTCCAGTTCAGAAAAGAGCTTCACATTTCTCTTCGTATCTTCTTTCAGTTCTCTCCTTAAAGTGGTGTGTTTCTGCCTTCTCAAGAATTTATGTATTTCTTACTATAATTATAAATAGGGAATGCATGATTCTGTAGCAAATTCAAAGAGATCCTTTCTTTTCTATATATACTGGGATCCTGATTTTGCTTATAAATACTTATTAAATGTAAACACACCCTTTTCTAACACATGATGTATGAAACTATTTAACAGCTTGTTCTTCTCCCTAGTCAAAATCTTCACTAAAACTGTTCTTCCTCTCTCTTCTTCCAACATGGGGACAGAAAATAGAGACATAGTGAAAATAGGACATGTTTCATGACTTAAAAGGGGATCCAGATGGCTTAAATAATTGGATAGCAATACCAGTGGAATTTTTAAAGAGAAAAAAATATCATAAAGGAAAGAGCTTGGGTGCTATTAGAAATTTCTCAAGTTACAGTTTTTTATCCTATAAACTAAATTTGCTTTCGTGCATTTTTAATATCAAAGCACACACTATTTTTAATAATGAATATCAAATACTTTGAGGAGTTATGAATAGTGAACTATCATTTAAATCATTTATGAACTATCACATAAATTGCACCTTTCCCACTACATGCAATGATTTGATTCTAGAAATATTTTGACAATATATCTAAGCCCAAGTTACAAACACTGTCTTAAAATGTCAGCTCTTTGTTACCATTCCGCCCCAGCCTTCCAGCCAATCTTCCTGGCTCTGCCCTCTCAAGTTACTAAGAGAAAATTTTTTGGTAACATTTATAATCAGAGGCAATACTTATGACTTCTGAGATCTCACATCCCCCAGCAACACAGCCGGAGCCTGATCTAAAGGGTCCACACAGCATGCTGGCTTGAGCTTCTGCTTTGCAAGTGTTTATGGATGTTAAATGGAGAATAAAGAGCATGAAAGATCTGAGGATGAGAGTGAAGGACTCTGCTTTTGCTGATTATATAACATACCAATTTTGAAATATCTGCTAAACATTAAAAAACAAACTCTAGATCCCAAAATTTAATAATGAATATTTAATTTTTAAGAAAATACAAAATATTATTAATTGAAAAATATAAAATTAATTTTAAGAAGTTGTTTTCTAATGTTAGATAAATGATGATGATGAACTAGCTGGATAGATAATATTTACATATATATAAATATGTATTCTGTGAATATTTGTGAAGAGTGGTTTCAGGATATTTCTTGGATATGAAAATCTGCAGGGTTCAAGTCACTTTTATAAAATGGCATATCGTTTTCATATAACCTATGCATATCTTCTTGTATACTTTAAATCATCTGTAGATTACTTACAATACCTATTACGATACAATACTATGTAAAGAGTTATTATATTGAATTGTTTAGGTATTAATGACAAGGAAAAAGTTATACATGTTAGTGTAGACCCAGCCATCAGAGGCCTAACTATATAGTACAAGTCAGTAACTATGTAACGTTAAGCTTTTTTTCATCCACAGTTGGTTGAATCTGCAGATGTGAACCCACAGATGTGAAGGGCCCACAGTCTATGTTTTACATAATTCAAATGGAATCTTTAATGCCAATCCAAATACCTTATCACTTACTGAGAAGTAATGGAAATCATGGGCTTTGAAGTCAAGCAGAGCTAGCTGACTTTTTGACTGATACTATATGAATCTGGAAACATTTGACTTTTCTGAATCTCCAGTTCCTTTTCTACTGAATGACAATAAAGATATAGTTTCATAGGAATGAAATTAAATGAAGTAATGCCATAAAAAGTTACATAGTTCCACAATCTAGCTATTGTAAATTGAGCTGCTATAAACATTGACGTGGCTGCTTTACTGTAGTATGATGATTTTAAGTCCTTTGGGTATAAACCAAGGACTGGGATAACTGGGTCAAAAGGTTGGTCCATTCCAAGTTTTCTGAGGAATCTCCACACTGCTTTCCAGAGTGGCTGCACCAATTTGCAACTCCACCAGCAATGTAAAAGTGTGCTTTTTCCCTCACATCCACACCAACATCTATTATTGTTTGTGTTCTTGATAATAGTCTTTCTAATTGGAGTAAGATGAAATCTTAGAGTTGTTTTAATTTGCATTTCTCTAATTACTGGAGATGTTGAACACTTTTTCATATATTTATTAATCACCTGTATGTCTTCTATAAAGTGTCTGTCCAGTTCCTTGGCCCATTTATTGATTGGGTTCTTTGTATTTTTGGTGTTAAGTTTTCTAACTTCTTTATAAATTTTGGAGATAAGTGCTGTATCTGAAGTATGTGTGGAAAAGATTTTCTCCCACTCTGTGGGCTCTCTTTTCACATTATTGATTGTATCCTTTGCTGAGAAAAAGCTTTTTAGTTTGAGTCCATCACATTTATTGATTCTTGCTTTGATTTCTTATGATTTGGGAATCTTGTTAAGGAAGACTGATCCTAAGCTAATGTGATGAAGATTTGGGCCTACTTTGTCTTCTACCTGGTACAGGGTTTCTGGTCTAATTCCTAAGTGCTTGATCCATTTTAAGTTGAGTTTTGTGCAGGGTGAGTCATAGTCTTAATTTCATTTTACTACACATGGATTTCCCGTTTTCCTCGCACCATTTGTTGAACAGGCTATCTTTTAGATGCCCTTCAACAGATGAATGGATAATGAAACTGTGGTATATATACACAATGGAATAGTATTCATCCATAAAGAATAATAATATTATGGCATTTGCAAATAAATGGATGGAATTGGAGAATATCATGCTAATTGAAATAAGCCAATCCCAAAAATCCAAAGGCCGAATGTTTTTCCTGATAAGTGGATGATGATAAATAATGGGGGTGGAGGGAAGGGGTGAGAGAAGAATGGAGGAACTTTAGATTATGTAGAGGGAAATGAGAGGGCGGAGGGGTATGAATGGTGGAATGAGACAGACATCATTACCCTATATACATGTATGATTACATGAATGGTATGATTCTACATCGTGTTCAACCATAGAAACAAAATGATGTACCCCATTTGTGTACAATGAATTAAAATACAGTCTGTAAAAATATTTTTTTTTTAATTTTTTAAAAAGTTACATAGTACCTGGTGAAAAGATGAGCGCTTTAGTGCAATAGTGTTAGTGTTTCTTAGGAGTCTTTGCATTATACATTAGCCTTTAGAAACATTATAGAATAATAGTTAAGAACCTGACTTTGCAGCCACTTTTCCTTTATGCAAATGCCAGCCTCCCTTCACTATCTGGTATCTGTGAAACAGTGTGAAAATTACTTAATCTCTCTATTCCTTCGTTTTCACATTTGTAAGATAAGGATGATAACACTAGTTTTTATCTTATAAAAACTGTTCTGAGAATTATTTAGTAGGTAACAGCACTTTATGAACAATTTTATGTATGCAATAAATATTAATATTATTGTGTAAATAGTACATATGAAGTAGATGACTTTTATTTTTCACCAAACTTCCTAAATGCAAGCCACAGAAAGAATAATGTTCTGTACAGACCAGATGAACACAGCCACACAAGGAAAAGCTTCATTCTTGAATCTGTGACTTAAAAACTGTGAGGTTTATCAATTGCCTCTCATCCTTGTCTCAGATTCCTTACTGCAAAATGAAATATTTGGAACTATAGTCTCTAACAGCTCTAATTATCAATACCCTTTGAAAATACCACAATATCAGTGCTCATAAATGTTCAAGTATATGGAAAGTAGTGATTGAAATGGAAAAAAATATATGCAATGGTAATAAACATTTTATTATACATTCTGTGGCAGGCAGTATTGTATGCATTTTGCATACATCATCTAAATATAACCCAGAAATATAAAATGTTATTGGAGATTATCATTCTTATTTTCAGGATTAAACTCCAGGACTTTAATAATTTTCTCCAAACAAATATGTCATAAATAGGAAACTTAATATTTTCTTTGTCAAAATCCGAAGATCTCTTTTTCGTGATATCTTCTAGGTTGAATGCACATTATTCAGTTCTGAGAAAAGTTGTAATGATTTAAGGAGTACATACATTTTCTCTTGCTGCTGCAATAAATTACCACAAAGTTAGTGGTCTCAAACAACTCAAATTTATTACCTGACAGCTGTGTAGCTCAGAAGTTCTGAGTTCTGTAATTCTCTGACATGAGTCTCACTGGGAAGAAGTGAAGGAACTGGCAGGGCTGCATTTCTTTCCGGAGCCTCTAGAGGGGAATCTGTTTTCTTCACCTCTTGCAATATCCAGAGGCTCCTGGCAACCCTTGACTCATGGCCCTTGCTTGCATCTTCAAGCCAGCAACACTTCATAACTGTCCATTCTTCCATGGTCACAGTTGCTTCTCAGCACAACACCCAGAAAAGATTATTTGGCTTTTAAGAAACCATGTAATTAGACAGGACCCACTCAGATACTCCAGAATAATCTTCCATCTCAAGACCCCATCTTTAATCATATCCACAAAGTCCCTTTTGCATTGCCAAGTAACATATTAACAGATTCCATGCATTCAGATGTGGTCATCTTTGGGCACTGTAGTTCCTCATCAAAGAAGTAAAATAACACCAAAAGCAGAATCCATAACAGGAAATCACTGATACAAAGTGAAATGTTTTGCTGTGAAAGACATTAGAGAGAAGATTAAAAGATAAGTTATAGTCTAGGAGAAAATGTGGGAAAATGACTTATCTAACAAATAAATTACACATAGAATACTTAAAGAATTTTAAAAATTCAATCATAAGAAAACAAATAAGCAAATTAAACTACATAGTTAAATTAAAATATAGGTAACTTAAAAATATTTGAACAAATAGTTAACCAAAGAATAAACAAGGGAGGCACATAGCATACTAAAAATGCTAGACATAGTTAATCATTGTTAATGCAAATTTGATTCACAATAACATACCATTCATTGAACACTATGAGAATGGATATACCCACAAAATAGCAATAATAATTATATCACTTATAATAAGATTATCTTATTGTGTAATAACTATCATCATTAAAATAAGCAATACCAACAGTTAGGGATAATGCAAAGTACCTATATCTCTCATTTAATGTTGGTGGGAATAAAAAATGTTACAAGTAATGTAGAAAGCAGATTGGCAGTTTCTTATAAAGAAAACAAATATTTGCCATCAACTCCGGCCTCTTTGTATTTATTTACTTTAGAGAAATGAAATATTTTTTCATGTAGAATCTACAAGAAAAATTTTATAGCAAACATCCCTCAGTGAAAATACAGATAAACTGTGATATAGCCATACAATCAAATACTATTTAGAATGAAAAAGATTAATCTACTAACATAAAAAGCACAGATGAATCTCAAGTACATTAAGCTAAGTGAAAGACTCAGATGCTATTGTTATATGGTGTGTGACATTATTTAAATGGCATTTTTAAAAAGACAAAATTCTAAGGGAATAGATGCCATCAGTGGTTGCCAGGGATTAGGGAGAGAAAAGGAACTAACTATAAAGAGGAAGAACGGGGAATATTTTGAGAGTGTATGCTATTCTATTTTCTGATTATAGTGGTCCTTAATGAATATGAAAAAAGTCACAGAACTGTTCATGAAAATAGGTGATTTTTATTATGTTCAAATTTAAGTAAATTTTCAAAATGTGAAAGAGCTGATTAAAATGCTAGAATTCATATACCTACTGATAATAACTTATCACATAATAGAAAAGACATTAAAAAGAAAATGAATGACTCTACTGCCTGTGTACAAATCAATTAGATCTCTATGGAAACATCTTATTTGACATTGTATTCTTTATACACACACACACACACATATGTATGTAAAAAAATATATATATATATATCAAACACTTCTTTGTATATATCTGAAAAAAATATATACATTGGGTTCATAAAGATGATTGTAGAAACTTTATAGCCCCATTATTAATAATAGCTCCTAACTGGGATCAGCCTAAATGTTCATCAGTAATACAGTGGTTAAAATAACTGTGGAATTTTCATGCAATAAAACATTGTGCAGAAATAACAATGAATAAGCTACTTGAAGCAACTTGCAAATTTTCACCAACAATATTTAGTGAAAGAAATAGATGTTTGAAAATTGTATTTTCCAAAGATGACCCCTGTAGCTCAGATCTTGAATGTCCTCGAAAGACTCATGTATTGAAGGGTTGGCCTCCAGTGCAGTAATGTTCAGAGGTGGGACTTGGGGGAAGTGATTGGATCATGACGGCTCTGACCTCATCAATGGGTTAATCCAGTAAAGGTTCATAATTGAATGGACGGTTGGGAGGTGGTGGAAATGGTAGGAGGGAGAAAGTTGGAGGAAGAAAGTCACTGGGAATGTGACCTGAAGGGTATATCCAGTCCCCAGTCCCTTCTTGCTTTCTCTTTCTCTTTGCTTCCTGGCTGCCTGAGCAGACTCCTCTATCACATGCCCCCGCTGCCACAGTTTCTGTCTTACCTCCAACCCAAAGCAATGGACTGTAGTCTCTGAAACCATGAGTTCAAATAAATCTTTCTTCCTTTTGAGTTCTCCTTCTCAGATATATTTTCACAGTGACAGAAAGTTAACTTAAGGACGATAATGATATCTTTTCTGCCTTTCACCAACCACCCAACTGTATTCAGGCAATTCTTCATAAAGCAAGTCACAATTTTATAATTTTTACTTTATTAAATGCTATTAGCTTTTTTTGTCCCTTTAAGATAATATTTTATTGTATCACAGCAGTTGTTCGTTACATTAAAGTGTAATTCATATTTGATAATTTTAGTCCATTTATAAATCCAAAGTACATATTGAGTTAATTAGATATTAAATAATTAGGTAATCACTTTAAATGTATTTCAAATTATGCATATGTATTTCATAAATATTAAAAGAACATGTAAAGGTGTTTTAGTGGTATTTGGGAAAAAATTGATAGTTCTGAAATGCAATATTTTCCTCATTTAAAAACAATGAAATATTATTCTGCTTTCAAAAAATTTGCATGTAACATATTTTAGTAATGGAATCAATTTTGATAATGATGGAGACCTGTGAATGAAATCTCCTTTAATCAATGTGACAGTTTAACCAACATCAAAATGGAAAATTTACATATTCATGAACATGCAATTCAGAAAATTATATTGGTAGGTGATACTATAAATAGAATTACGCACCCGGAGAATGTCCATGGCCTAAATCTCCAGAAACTGAATATGTAATCTGTGCGACAAATGAAGCAGAAGGGTCAGAGTCTGAGAAGGAGATTTGATAAGCTGAGGCGGCAGAGGACACAATGATTCAATGTGAGGACTGGAACCACCTTTTCTGGCTTTGAAAACCAAAGAAGAGAATTGTGAATCAAGAAATCTAGGCAGCTTTGACAGACAGGAAAAAGCAAGGAAATGGGTTTTTTCCCCCCCCCTAAAATCCCCAGATGGAATCTTCCAAGCACCTTGATTTTAAACTTTTGTAACTTATTTCAGTCTTCTGACCTCCAGCACTATATGATGACAAATTTCCATTGTTTTTAGCTCCTATATTTGTAATAAAAAAAGTTAGAAGTGATAAATATAAGTAAAGGGCTGGTGATACAGCTCAGTGGTAGAATGCTTGCCTAGATCGCCTAAGGCTCTGACTCCCAGAAGTGGGGGGGGGAAAGTCTCATCATTAATTCTAGAAATGCAAAGACAAAAAGTAAAATAGTGGTGATTAAAAGCACACTAACAAATGTAAAGAATTGATTATGTTCATTATTGTAAAGGAGGGTATAATTTGGGCTCACTAAAGTACTGTTAGTGTATTTACCAATTGTTTAGATAATTGTAGAAGACAATTTAGTACAATACATCAAATTTAAAAATTCAGATTCTGAATAACCAGAATTTTATCAAATAATCCTATTTGCAGAAAAGTATTTTAAGGGACTCAGAAATTCAAGCACAAAGATGCCCAACATTACATTTTTGCAAAAATGAATAAACTGAAAGACACCAAATAAGCTTTCACAGATTATAAAAATTATATTAAATGTCAATTTTGTGAGAATTAACAAAACTAAGGTCTTAATATATACTTCCATCAAATAACTCCAAAATATATACTTTCAACAAAAAAGAGTATTACAAGAATATATACACAGCATATTACTTAGCATATTATTAAATATTACATAGCATATTCCTTAACTACAGTATATGACTATATAAATATATTCATGCAGACACATAGCAAAATAGTTTAAAGCATAGAAGCCAAACTTAATACTAATTTTCTCTGGGAAGAAAATTGAAATAGAGTATGTAAAAATATATATGTATAGATATATGTGCACACACACACAAACACACATATATATATTCTTTATTATTCAATACAAATTTATTCATGTTATCTTATCCAATACAAACAGGATTCTTTATAAAGGAAATTATATATAAATGTGTGGCAAACTGCTAGAAATAAGTAAAATTTAAGTTGTGACGAACCATATGGAAGCAGAAGAAAAACAAAAAGGAATAACGAATAGTATCTAAGTAGTGAGCTTGCAACTCTGAATTGTACATATGATGGCCAGATGAAACATTCTGACTGCTTGTTTCAGTAGCACACATTAAATTGGAATAATACACAGCAGATTAGCATGGTCCCTATGCAAAGATGAAACACAAATTAACGAAGCATTCCATATTTTTACCAGAAATTCTACCCAGAGCAATTAGACAAAGGAAGGAAATAAAAGGAATAAAAATAGGAAAGGAAGACGTCAAGTTATCACTATTTGAAGATGATAATGATCCTATACTTAGTAGGTTCAAAAAGCTCCAACAGAAGACTATTAAAGCTAATAAATTCAGTTAAGTTGCTGGATACAAAATGAAGATACCAAAGTCATTAGCTATCCTATACATTAAAAATGAATCTACTGAGAAAGAAATCAGGAAAATAGTCCCAGAATAATCTAACCAAGGAGGTGATAGACCTCTACAATAAGATTTTAAAACACTGAAGAAAGAAACTGAAGACGTAAGAAGATGGGAAACTCTTCCATGTTCTTGGACAAGCAGAATTAATATTAAAATGACCATATAACCAAAAGCAACATACAGACTCAATGCAATTACCATCAGAACACAATGATATTCTTCATAGAACTAGAAGAAGCAGTCCTAAAATTCTTCTCTGAGAATAAAAAGACCAGAATAGCCAAAGCAATTCTAAGTCAAGAAAGCAATGCTGGAGGCATTAAAACACTTGACTTTCAATTATACTACAGAGCTATAGTGACAAAAACTTCATGGTGCTGGCATAAAAACAGACACACAGACCAAGGGAACAGAACAGGATACATAGTGAAAACCTACATTATACTGTCATCTGATCCTTGACAAGTGCACCCAAAACATAATTGGAGAAAAGACAGTCTTTAATAAATGGTGCTGGGAAAACTGGTTATCCATATGTAGACAAATGAGACTAGATTCCATATCTCTCACTCTGTACAAAAGTCAACTCAAAATGGATCAAAGGCCTTGGAATAAGGAAATTACAATTCCTAGGAGAAAATGTAGGGTCAACACTCCAAAATATAGGTAAAGGCAAGGAAATCCTCAATAAGACCCCTAAAACTCAGGAAATAATGCCAAGTTAATAAATGGAATGGCACCAAATTAAAAAGCTTCTGCACAGCAAAGGAAATGATTTAAAACATGGAGAGAGATCTAACAGAATGGGAGAAAATCATTACCATTTACACTTCTAACAGAGTATTAATATTCAGGATATATAAAGAACTAAAAAAAAAATTAACACCAAAAAACCAACTAACCAAGCAAACAAAAATTAATCAATAAATGGGCAAGGAAACTAAACAGATATTTTTCAAAACAAGAAATACAAATTATCAACAAATACAAGAAAAAATATTCAACATCTTTAGCCATTAGGA
This sequence comes from Sciurus carolinensis, assembly GCF_902686445.1. Classification (NCBI taxonomy): domain Eukaryota; kingdom Metazoa; phylum Chordata; class Mammalia; order Rodentia; family Sciuridae; genus Sciurus; species Sciurus carolinensis. Next base: position 133,716,175 of record NC_062217.1, read on the forward strand.
AAATGCAAATCAAAACTACACCGAAATTTCTTCTCACTCCAGTCAGAATGGCAGCCATGAAAAACACAAATAATAATAAATGCTGAAGAAGATGTGGAGAAAATGAAACGCTTTAACACTGTGGGTGGGACTGTAAATTAGTATGCCTACTATAGAAATCAATATGACGGTTCCTCCAAATTCTAGGAATAGAACCACAATGGAGTTTTATTCAGCCATAAAGAATGAAATCATGACATTTGCAGGAAAATGGATGGTATTGAGAACATAATGTTGAACAAAATAAGCCAAACTGAGAAAGTCAAGAATTGTCTGTTTTCTCTGATATGTGGAAGGTAGAGAGGAAAAAGGAAAAGAAGGAAGGGTACATGTATGATCTCCTGAAAATGCAAGGGTTACCAGTAGAGTAGAGGAAAGGGGCCAGGATTTAGGGAGGGCAGGAGGGAAAGGGGAAACACTGGGCAACAATATCAACCAAACTATTCTGTGGTGTGCATGCATGAATACGTAGCAATGAATCCTAAGTATAAATATAGGATTTTATGTATAAATATAATATACCAACAAAAGACTGGAACGAAAGGAATTATTCAGCCTTACTTCACACATGGAAGTCTGCTGCACACTCCATCATTATATACCATATACATTTTACTTTTCTTAGTATTAGTGTCAACATATAAACAATTATACTGGAATTCTTCATGATGCTACCCTCCAAAAACAACAACAACAACAACAAAAAGGAGTACTATGGCACCAAGAAGTATACCATTAAAGTAGAATAAAACAAATAAAACTCAGATGTATGATCTATCAAAATGTATAAATGCATTCTACTGTCATGTACAACAAATTAGAACATAAAAAAATTCAAAAAAAAAATCGGTAGAAAGGAAACATAAAGAAAGGGCAAAGAAATTTAATTTTAATTTAAAATTTCATATACATTTCCAGGTTTTCAGTCCCCATGCCAGTTCCTTTACTCACGAATTTCTGAGAAATCTGTCAATCTTAAAGTTACTATACCATACATATTCACCTACGTATGAAAAGACCTTGTGCGCTATTAGTACGCCACAATTTAAGCAGAGATATGACATTTTAAGATCCCTACAATTTATGAACTTTACAATATAATATACTGATCAGACAATGGAGACCATATCAGCCTAAGAATCCTGAGAAGGACCAGCCTGATGCCATCCTTACACACCTTCTGGACACGACCCTTTCCATGTTTCTTTAAAAAGGCCTAGAACCCCTAATGCCTGACTCACTCTCAAGATGACTCGCTCTCTCCCTCCAATGTGCATCTACTGCTTTTCTAAATAAATCCTGTTCCTCTGCTGACACAGTGCGTATGCCAAGAACCCTTATGGTCCCCAGTCAACTACCCGACTCTCTATGAGAATCCCCAGGGCCTCCTCCAGAGACATGTCTTGTCCCATGACACCATGAAGTGTGCTAGTATAATATTTTTTAACATGTTATAACATAAAATTATAAAAATTATATTATAAAATTTTATGTTATGAGTCAAGGGGACTTGAGGGTTTTAGAAACAAAGGAAGACTGTCTCAAGTAACTTAAAAATGTATATGCCTTTTCACCAATAAAGTTATATCAGCAACTCAGATATACACTAAATTCTAGTGCCAGCATGAAGGATTTTGCTAGAATTCTTCTTTCTATTTCTTAAATCAAGGGTAACATTTGCTGTTTGCACTCAGTTTGGAATCAAGATGTTAACCGTCACATAGCCAAGTGGTTTTAGTCACATATGCAAAATTAGTTAGCCTGTGCTAGACAGGCCAGGGCAGGGAGCAAACTCTCTTCTCAGCTTCCAAGGAGTCCCCCACGTCCTTGAAGGTAAGTGGGTAACACTTCAGCCTTTCTTCTCAGCACAAAAAAAAAAAAAAAAAAAATGCAGAATACAGAAAATGTTATCAGGATTTTGTCCTTAATTTCAGTCTGTTTCAATTGTAAAATGATATGTGAGGTCAGAGAACATTCGTTGACCAGCAGAGGTAGCCATGGATTCAGAAAATAATGGTTTGGGTTGTCAGGATAGTGTAGGTAGGACTAATAAAACACATGGGAAGGAATTCATCCAGAAGAACGTAAGACTGAGGTGTGCAATTTATGTTCTAAAACCTTGAATTTATATCAACTTATCATCATTTAAAACAAACCCCTTACATTCCTTCCCTGACAGTTCCCATTAATTTACGCCTCTGTCTTATGAGAAAAGTTTACAACAACTGTTATAGAAAACAAAATTACTCCTTAATCTTAAAATACAACAATCAAGACAGTATGGTGAATATGACTTCAGCATGACGGCTGCACACAGAGAAGTATGGAGGTTCTTACCAAGGGAGAATACCTTGAGTTTATTGCAGGGGCAGAGGAGCCTAGTCCCTCTGAATGCAGGGAACTCAGTAAACAATAAGGAGCAGGAGGGAGGAATAGGAGGGAGCTACCCGCCGTGCCTGAGTGCTCTTAGGCATCCTGTGGCATAGCACATGAGAAAAGTGCCAGCCATGAATTGTATCATCAGAACTCCATTCATGGATACATGTGATGGGGCCCATGATTCAGCCAGGAATAAAAAATAGGGAGGAATTTTATTTTAAATGAATGAGTGGCAAGTAGAACAGGAGGAAAAAGATGGCTTAGCAACATGACTTCTAAGAATGAGGCTAAAATCTGATTTCAATTTTTTCTTTAAATAATACGCAGTCCTCTGTCTCCTTAAACATTCACCACATCTCTTAAATGCATAAAAGGTGATATAGTGAATGCTATAATACAATACCCAGTTACCACATCAAGATTGAAGATGTGTTCCTCTGGCTACTTGGAGTGATGCAGAGCACACTCCTAGATGACAATCCTTTTAGGGAATTGCTTCCGCCAAAGAAAACTACCTTGAACAAGGTCCTGAGCAGTCTGAATTTAGGAGTCTTTATTGCAAATGACGAAAGAAAAAGAGAAAGCGGGGAGGAGAGGACAGAAAGAGAGAGAGAGAGAGAGAGAGAGAGAGAGAGAGAGAGAGAGAGAATAGAAATGAATAAGAATGTTATATTCAGCAGAACTACTCTTCAAAACTGAAAGGTAAGCTAGCCATTGCTATATAAACAACACTGACAGAGTTTATTACTAGCCTTTTAAAAAAATGCTTAAAGTGGTCATTACAGAGACTTTTCAGAAATCCATTAGATACCATTGGAATTTTTCAATAAAATAGATCAAGTCCTAAATGATACAATCTACAAAATTGATGCAAGAAGAAATGCAAAATCAAATTCACACAAGTAAATTAAAACAAAGAAAATATTTTATATAATGAAAAGCCTAGTTCCAGAGGATGTCTCTGGTGAATTCTACCAAACATTTAAAGAAGAATCAACACCAACCCTTCAAAAACTCTTACGAAAATAAAAGAGGAGAGAGCATTTCCCCACTCATATTTTGAAGCTGACATTATTGTAGCCATCTCCTTTCCAGGTTTTTACTTTATATGGTTTTAGTTATTCATAGTTAACCAAGTTCTGAAATTATTAAATGGAAAATTCCAGAATCAAAAAATTCATATGCTCTAAACAACTTTTGTTATAGTATATTGTTTTAATTGTTTTATCGTATCATTAGTTGTCATTGTTCATTACCTAGCCTAATGTATAAATTAAACTTGATCATAGGTACATATGTATAGGAAAAGACAGCATAAGTAGGGTTCTGTGTTATAGATTTCAGGCATCCACTGGGCTTTCAAATGTATCCCCTACAGATAAAGGGAGACTACTCAACTCTGATATTAATACCAGACAATGGTATAATAATAAAAAAAATTGCTTTTTTCTTTACAGATCTAAGAATCTTCTACAAAACACTACAACAAACCCAGGATCATATAAAAAATGTATGCATAGTGAACAAGGATGATTTGTTTTAGGAAAGTAACATCGGTTCAATGTGCTCAAGTCAATCAACAGAAGCAGGGAGTAGTGGCACATGCTTGCAATCCCAGTTTCTTGGGAAGGTGAGCAGAGGGACTGCTTGAGCACAGTAATTCAAGTCTATCCTGAACAATATATGAAGGCCCTATCTCCAAAAGGAATAATAAAAATGAAATCAAAGTGTAGCAATAGAATCAAGAAGAAAAAAATGATTATTGCAGTCAAAGCAGAATCGACATTTGACAAAATTCAATACCATGTCATGGTTTAAAACAACAAAATCAAAACCAAACTAGGAATAGAAAAGAATATTCTTAACCTAAAAAAGGGTATCTACAAAAGGCAAACAAACAAAACTCACAGACAACATTGTAGTTAGTAGTAAAAGATTAAATATTGCCCAAGATCAGAAACAACCCATGGATGTCTACTCTATTTCTATTCAACATTGTTCCAGATATTGTAGCCAAGTCAATTAAGAAAGAAAAAATATCACCTAAGTTTGACTAGAAGAAATAAATTATCTCTATTCACTGATGGCATAGAATATGGTTTTACTCAGAAAAAAAATAAAGAATTTGCAAAAAAAATTTAAAGCTAACTAAAGAGCTCAGCAAAGTTATAGAATATAAAATCGGCATATAAAAATCAGTTGATTTTGACATACTATCAAAACTCCAATTGAGCTGGGCCCTGTGGTGCATGCCTGTAGTTCCAAAGGCTTGGGAGGCTATGCAAGAGGATCACAAGTTTGAAACCAGCCTTAGGAACTTAGGGAGTCCCTGAGCAACTTACCAAGACTCTGTATCTAAATAAAAAATTAAAAGGGCTGGGGATGTAGAGTGGTCAGTAGTTAAGTGCCCCTGGGTTCAATCTCCGATAACAAAAAATAAAATAAAATCCACCTTCAAATAAAACTTAAAAATTATATTTGTGGTAGCACCAAAAAGTAATAAATCATTTAAGTGTAAATTTGATGATGAAAACAACAAATATCACTTCATAAAAGAAAACTCTGATAAGTAAAAAGACATCCTTGTTTATACATTAAAAAGCTTAATGTTGAGATGACATTAGTACAAAATTGACCTACAGTAGTATAATATCTATCAAAATTTCAACTGACTCTAGAAAATGGACAATTCTGTCCTAAAATTCAAAAAAGAAGTACAAGAAAAATCATGGAACATATTGCCCAATGAATCTTGAAATAAAAACTTTAGAGAATTCACATTTCCCAATTTCAAAACCTATTACAAAGCTACAGTTATCAAGCTAGAGTGGTTTTGAAATAAGGATAAACATATAGATCACTGGAATAGAAATGAAAGTCCAAAAATAAACTCATATGATCCCAATTGACTTTTAACAAGGGTGCAAAGACCATTGGATGTAAAAAGAAAAAGAAAAGAAGTAGGTTTCAAGAAATACTTCAGAGAGAATAGGATATTCACATGCAAAAGAATAAAGATGGACACTTACCTCATATCATACATAAAATTATCTCAAAATGAATAAAAAAACATGTCAGAGATAAACTATGGAATATTTAATAGATAGCATATGAGTAAATACTCATTTAACTTGTTAAGCGGTGGTTTCTTAAACCACAATTAAGAAAAGAAAAAAATTAGACAAATTGAAAAATTCAAAAATTTTGTGCATCAAAATGCACTATAAAGAAATTGAAAAAATGACCCACAAAATAGAAAATACTTGCAAATCTTATAACTAACAAAGTCTAGATTCTAAAATATAGAAAGAATTCTAACAATTCAACAACAATGGCAAAAATACAACCCAGTCAAGCATGATAGTGCATGCCTGTAATTCCATCTACTTGGGAGACTCAGACAGGAGGCCCATAAATGTGAGGCCAGGCTGGACAACTGACTCAAAAAAAAAAAAAAAACTGGGAATGCAACTGGACAGGACTGAGTAGGAAAGCACTTGCCTAATATTTGACATACACAAATCTCTAGTATAAAGAAAAAAAAGACTTGATGAATTGATAATTTCAGTAAACATTTCTCCAAAAAAGATATATAAATGGCCAACATATATGAAAAGATGTTCAACATTAATAGATTAGGGAAGTGGAATTCAAAATCACAATGATACAGAATTTCAAATGCATTAAGATTGTAGGACCTGTCTCCTGAAAGGAGGCCTCTGTGGCACTCCTTTCAGTGGCATGTGGGAGACAGACATGCCAAACAGGCCACTTGGGGACTGGGACTCTGCCCTGCCCCCTGGAAGGAGGCCAACACAGCATTCGCCTTTCAGGCCACTCAGGAACTTAGGGACTAGGGCTCCATCCCCCTGTTCTATGTTCTGTGAACAGGATGTTCTCCTGTGGTCGGTAAAACAGCTCTTCTGTGGCTTGCGAGCCTGTCACCTCCTGGGTTTGCAGAATTGCTTGTTATTTTCTGTTACTGACCAATAATCTGTCAAATAGCTTGGTAACTGCTTATGCAAGACTTGACCTTTGAGATGTATGGCTAGCTTAACTGCAAGCATATAAAAGACAGTGTTAGACGCAGTAAAGGCAGAAGCAGCTTCCTCTGTGACTAAATATTGGGGAAGATGTGGAAAAAGCAAACTTCTCACAATTGATAGTAGAAATCTAAAATGTGTGTCATTTTGAAAGATAAGGTGCAAATTTTTCAGAAGGTTAAGCAGAGAGTTACTGTATGAGAGAACAATCCCCACCCTAAATATATATTCAAGAGAACTGAAAATACATATTTATCCCAAATTCATATATGAATATTAGTAAGAAATATGACCCATAATAGACACAATTTGAATGTCTACCAAATGAAGAATAAGGAAACAACTGAGGTGTATCTACACAATAGAATTTTTTTATCCACAAAAGGAAATTAAGTACTGAGTTGTGTTAGAACAGAGATTAATCTTGAAAACATGCTGAAAGAATCCAGTTTCAGCTGGGCATGGTGGCACATGCCTGTAATCCTAGTTGCTCAGGAGACTGAGGCAGGATTGTGAGTTCAAAACCAGCCTCAGTAACTTAATGGGACCCTAAGCAACTCAGTTTCTAAATAAAATTCAAAAAAAAGGGCTGAGGATGTGGCTCAGTGATTAAGTGACCCTGAATTCAATCCCTGGTATCAAAAAAAAAAAAAAAAAAAAAACTAGTTTCAAAAGATCACGTATTATTCCATTGGTATGATGTGTTCAAAATAGGCAAATCAATACAGACAGGAAATAGATTAGTAGTTGCCACGGGATGGGAGTGACAGATAATGAATATAGAGTTAATTTCTGTGCAGTTAAAATGTTCTGGAGTTCTATAGTTATGATGGATACATAACTTTTGTTTATATACTAAAAACCATTGAATCATGTTCTTGAGATGGTATATGAACTGTATTTCTATTTAAAAAAAGAAAATGAAGTAATGTTATGAATTAAGGAAATAATATGGAATGTGAACCTCAGTGATGAGGATTTCCTTTGAACTATAGTGGTGACTTTGTAAGAATTTGAACTTTTCTCTATTGCCATTGACTAATAGATTACTAATTCTAAATCTGTTTCAGGATGATTGAATAAAGATAGAATGGAAATAAGATCCAGTAAAACTCACCCTTTCTGTTTCTTCTGTAACTTGGCATCAACTCAGGACACAGCATGATGATCCTTAGCACATACCAAAAAGCCAGTGAGGATAAATATGTTTTCAATAAATGTTATATTCTAGCGAAAATATCATTTTACAGGTGAAGAAATTTAAATCATGTAGATTACCTTATATACCCAAGCAAAGGATCTGGTAAGGCACTAAGCTAGCATTTGAAATTGATGACTTTTGAATCCAGCTATATCCTCCTCTCTACAGAATTTTTAGCTTATCCCCATCAATGTAGAAGCATAGAATACAAATGCCTGCATTAAGGCCTTGTCATTTATGGCCATGCTATGCTGTCAAAACCACGTTAACAGTGTTGACATGTATGGGTTGTCTGATTTGCACATTTGTAAAATGTATAATCTGTTGGGAGTAGGAGAATCAATATATCATAATACAAGAAAACATCATAGAATTCCTCCATTTTTATTTAATCACTACAAGGTGTCGACAATCATACTTCTGAGAAAAAAAAAATCACAAAAGGATTATCTTCTCCTTAAGAAGAACCTTCATGACTCCATCTCAGAGATATAGCTTAACCTTCTGCACTCCTAACTGTTTCAAGGTGAATTTTCTGGTATAGGCAGATTCCTTTAGTTGACCTTTACAGCCAATGTTCTATGGCCCTTGATTCTCTACTCAGGGAAAATATACATATTAATAAAGAATTAAATCAGAGAGTTAGATGATTATAGATTGGGAATTCATGGCTTTGGTAAATAATTCTATAATAAATATAATTTGAGAATTCTTACCTCTGGTTAATTTTTTCTCTTTTTGCATTATATCAAGAATTTGGATCTGGAATGCCCCTCAAAGTGTTGAAGGCTTGGTTCCCAGCTGATGGTGTTATTGGGAGGTGATGGAAACTTTAGGAGGTGGGGCTGAATTGAAGGTGGCAGGTCATAGGGATATAATTTTAAAGGGTATATCCCCCTCCACTGCCCTGCTTCCTGGCTGCCATGTGGTGAGCAGTTCTGTTCCCACTAAATTTGCTTCTTTCTTCTAAATTCAGGATGTTTTTATGGGTATTTTAAAGGGAATTAGTAAGAGAGTTTTCTGTTTTTTTTCCTGCAGATTCTTAGCCCACTAAGCAAGAGTCCAGAGAATTCCTTCTCCAGTGTCTTTGTTTTGCAACATGTTTTATTCTCTCTAATCCAGCACTAGTTCCTCCCCAGTGAAACACTCAAAAATTACGCGATGCAGAAGAAACACTTTCCTGGCCTACATCCCTTAAATCGTCTGTTTCTACTTCCTTTTGTTGTTATTGTTGCCATCATTTTACTCTTTTTTCCCCCGCCATGTTCTGTTTGCCCTGTTTGCTTCTGTAACTTCTGAATCCCAGAAAATACACAGAATCCTCTTTACTGGATGATGGATAAGGATAACTCAAATGTGATTTATAAAAGAAAATTGTGCTTCTCTAACTGGTAAAAGGTGACCAGGGAAGTTAATAAAGAATAAAGGCAGATAACTCCATAAACTAATGCTCTTGAATTCTTAATAGCTTTTCATATAAGTTACCACATAAGGAACCTAACAGAAAGTAAATAGCTTCAGGATAAGAGACAGTTGGATTGAATGAAAAACTAGGGAAGTAATAGGTTCAGGAGACAGAGCTTCTGAGGCATAGAGGAGGGTGTTTAGAGTTCTAGAAAGTTAATATCTGAAGTGTCAATAACTTATCCCAAATGACAAAGGAAAAAGAAAGACCAAAAGCACTTCACTTAATTAGCCTATGCCATAAGTCATTATTCAAATGAGTGGAAGTCCTCAAACAATTATGATGGGGCCTTAAACCAATATAATTCAACTTTCATTGTTATTTGTTATTTGTTATATATTTCACATAGTAGGATAATATACTTCAGGTATTCAATAAATTTTAAGAAAGAATTGTTTAGTGTTCAATACTGCTTGGTAGTCACTGTAAGAGTGATTTAAATATAAGTTCTAAAAGCAAAATAGATGCATTGGAGAATCAGCAGCTTCCAAGGATAAAAGAAAAAAATTAAGCAAAACTACAAAATGATCACACATCATGAGGATGCTGAGATGTGTTTGAGCGACGATGGTAAAGATGCTAGGTTTTCAACTTCGAGTGTCAGAGTTAGAAATATACATATATATATATATATATATATATATATATATATGTATATATATATATCTTCCCAGCTAAAATTGAGAGTATGTTATATAAAAATTCCTAGATGGATAGGGGAAGATTCATCTGTGTGTGATCATGCTTTCTAGTTATGATCAAGTTATGACATAAAAGAGGTTCTGAAGTTAACTATCTAATCCTTGCTTTCAGAACCCCAATGGAGGCTTCAATTTTGCTTGGGGATGAGCTCATAGTGGAGGTAACTTCTTTAATCATTTGTAATGTATGATTTGTCCTGATAATTGAGATCTTAATGCCTGGTTGAATTTTATCTTTTTCATGATTAAGGTCGCTTCAACATTTAAAACAAACACTTAGCAACATATTAATATTAACAACATCTGGGAAAACACATGGAATAGCCTGCAAATTTAAAATTATTTCTGGTCCAAACAGCTAGGATTGTATCACCCACTGTGCTTTTAAAACATCTAATAAATGAAAGAATATGATGAAAACTCATAGCAACTTCAGGAAATTAAGACTGCTATTGTCAGATCCTGGAAAGAATTTCCAATAAATTTAGGCAAATAGGTATAAATTAAAGAAGAAATTATTTCAATTCATGATGTATTAAGATTTGTGTCTGAAGAGAAACTAAATTTAACAGTTACAAGGTAAACATTCCTTTAATTATTTGCCCCAATGTACTAATTTTTAAAATTCTTCTATTTCAAAATTATCTGAAATTTATTGAAAAGCCTTTAATAGCATTAAAGAGCACACATTGAAAGTGATTTCACCCATTTCTTCCATGTCCATTTTCCAGGAGAAAAACGCAAATTATTCTTTGTAGATGTATGTGAATGTGAGTGTGTGTGTGTGTATGTGTGTATGTGTGTTTTGGGGTGGAGAGAAGGAGAGAGAGAGAAAGGGAGAGAGGAAAGGAAAATTCAAGAGAATATTGTGTACTATTCATTTTGACTGAAATATTTTCCAAATTCCATATCTCTTCAAAATAAATGCAAAAATATATTTAGGTCATCGATACAGGAGATATAGATGCACTTTATTCCATTTGATAACTGTGTATTCTCCATCACATGAACATACTTCTTTTCCTATTGTTTTGTTCCTGGTATTTCTGTTATTCACCACTGAGTATGATATTAGCTGTGGGCTTGCCACTTTATTGTGTTGAGGTAACTTTCTTCAATGCTTACTTTTTTGAGAGTTTTTTTTTTTTTTATGACAAACATATTGAATTTTGTCAAAACCTCTTTCTACATCTATTGGGATCACCATGTGGTTATTAATCCTTTATTTTGTTAATATGGCATATCACATTTGTTGATTAACATATGGTGTGCTATCCTTTCATCCAAGGGGTAAATTCTATTTGATAGTGACTAATGATCTTTTAATACTGTTGAAATAAATTTGCTACTACTTAGTTGGACACTTTTGTGTCTGTGTTCATCTTTTTTGTAGTATCCTTAGATTTTGTTATAAAAGTGATATTAGCTTGGTGAAATAGGTTTGGAAGTGTTTCCTTCTCTTTGATTTTCTGAAAAAAAATTAAGATCAACAATAGCTCTTCTGCAAATGTTTGGTAGAGTTGAGCAGTAAAGTTATCAAGTCCTGGACTTTTGTTGATAGGAGACTTTTATTGCTGGTTCAGTATTTTACTTTTGACTGTTACACTCATATTTTCCATTTTATCATGATTCAGACTTGGTAGGTTGCATCCATTTCTTCTAGGTTATCCAATTTGTGGATATATTATTGTTCATAGTAGTCTTTCATGAGCTTTTGCATTTTTTGGTATCAGTTGTAATGTTCCTTTTTTCAGTTCTGATATTTGAATCTTCTTTTTTCTTTGTTAATCTGGGTAAAGATGTCAACTATATTTATCTTCACGAAAAACATAATTTTTAGTTTCACTGATATTTTCTGTGTATTTTTAATTTTTATTTAGCATTTCCACTCTGGTCTTCCCTATTTCCTTTCTTCTACTAAGTTTTGGCTTACTTTGTTCATCTTTTTCTAGTTTCTTAAGGTATAAAATTAGGCTGTATATTTGAGAACTTTTTTTCTTTTTCTTCTTCTCCTCTTCCCTCTCTTCCTCCTCCTTCTGTTAGTCAGATTTCCATCCCTGTGGCAATATACTTCAGATAAACCCTTGAAAGGAGAGATGTTTCATTTTGGCTAGTGATCTCAGAGATTTTAGTCCAGAATCACTTGGCTCCATTGTTTCTGGGTCTGTGGTGAGGGAGAACCCCAAAGCCCAGAGCACATAGTAAAGCAAAGTTACTTACCTCATGATGACCAGGAAGGAAAGAGAAAGCTCTCTTACATGACATAACATAGCACATCCCCTAAACTCATTAAGCTATGGATTAATCCACTCTCAAGGTCAAAACTGTCATGAACCTATCACCTCCCAAAGGCCCAACCTCTGAACATTGCTGCATTGGAGAACAAGCCTTCAACAAATGAACTTTTGGTGAACATGTGAGATCTTAACCTTAACTTTCTTCCCCTGATGCCCAAAGGCTTATGCCCATCTTGTAAGACAAACTTCATTTAGTCTCTCCCTATGATTCTTCAATGTTTCAGCAGTTCCAGTATTGCTCGAAAAATTTAAGTTCAAAACCTCCTTTGAGAATCAGACAAGTTCTTAGCTGTGAGCCCCCATAAAAGTCAAAGTACAAGTTATATACATACTTCCAAGACACAGTGGCACAAGGTAAGCATTTCCATTCCTAAAGGAAGAAATAGGAGCATAGATAGGAAGGATTAGATTAAAGCAAGATCAAAACCTAGCAAGGCAAAGATTAAATCCTATAGTCTCATGTCTGGCATCTGAGGAACTTAATGGAATGATGTGAACTCCAAATGTCTTGAGCAGCTCTGCTTCTATGATCTTGCTAGCAGAAGCCCATATGACCTCTCTCTTGTATTGGCTCTACTTACTACCTTCAGTTTCTCTCAGAAGACATTCCATGTTCCTGGCATCTCCAACTTCCTGGAGTCCTAATTGTTGCTTTGGCTTCATTCACACAGCTGCATGTATCGGATCACTCATTCAGAGACTGCTGTCATGAACTCTGACCCTTTCACAAACTTTCTGACCTCCCAGCCTCTCCTTTGAAACTCTCATTGGAAGCCTCTATGACCAACCCCATGATTCTTATATTCTTCATGACTACAAAACCCATACCATTTAAGTGATGCCAAGGACTGTCCAAAGCATGGTCAGTATCCAGAACCCTTTGGACCAAAGCTGCAATTGACTCTGAGTGTCTGGATGACTAGATATGGCAAACAAAATTCAGGAGAACAATTCCCTAGGCAGTCCAGTGTCAATTCCCAGTATAGTCCTCATTCTCATATAAAACTTCATTAACACAACTTTTACTGTCCACATTCCTATCAGTATTCTGGTCTTATGAGTATCCACCAGAATTACCTATCATGTTCTGCTTACAGAATCCCAGAACTTCTCTGACCTGCTTCTCCAAACTTTTTCATTTAGCTCCTGCAGACCAATTCCAAAGGCTTCTGGTCCACAATGGTCATAGCAACAAACATAATCTCAGTAACAAAATTTCTGTTAGCTTTCTGTTGCTGTGACAAAATACAACTTAAAAGGTAGGAAGATTTACTTTGGTTCATGGTTTCAAAGGTTTCAGTCTGTGGTCACTTGACTCCAGTTCTTTAAGGCCTATGGTGAAACAAAACATCATGATAGGTAGTGAATGGTGGAGCAAAGCTGTTCATCTGGCAGCATTTAGATATCAAAAAGAGAACTCATTTGCATAACAAATTAATCCCTTCATGAGGCCAGATCTTTCATGACCAATCATCTTCTAGAGACTCACCTCTGAACACTGCTACACTGGGGACTAAGCCTCCAGCACATAAACTTTGGGGGAACATTTAAGATCTGAACTATAACAACAGTTTTCCTTCTTGATATAGTTAAGATTCACTCTTGGGAGTGCTTTTCCTGCATCCCTTGAGTTTCAATATGCTATGTTTCCATTATTTGTTTGTTCCAAGGTAGTTTTAATTTACCTTTTAAGTTTTTCTTTGACAAATTTGTTGTTCAAATGTGTATTGGTCACTTTTCACATATTTGTGATTTTTAATACTTCTTCCTGTTGTTAATTTTTGATTGCATTGTATTATGAACAGAATAGGTATTTGAAAGGATCTTAATTATCATAAATTTCTTAAGACTTATTTTGTGACCAAATATGCAATCTATTCTGGGTAATTTTCCAAGCACACCTGAAAAGACAGTATTTTCTTTTACTATTGAATGGAATGTCCGGAAGATAGTTGTTAGGTTCATTTGGTCTAAAATATAGTTCAAGTCTAATGTTTTCATATTGATTTTCTGCCTGATAATCTAGCCAATGTAAAACTGGGGTACTAAAGTCTCCTGATATTATAATATTTTAGACTATTTCACCCTTCAAATTTTTAAATTTTGAATTGATTTTATTCAGATGCTCTAATGTAGTATGCATATATATGATATATGCTCTTGATAAATTGAGCACTTAATCATTATACAATGACTTTATCATATTTTACAGTTTTTGATTTAAAATTTGTTTTGTCTGATAAATATAGCTTCCTTTGCTCACTTTGGATTTTCATTTGTGTGAAATATCTTTCTCTATATATTCATTTTCACTGTCCTTATGTCCTTAAAGGTGAAGCAAGGAATATTTACTCAGGAATAGGACTAAATATTCTTATAGGGAAGATTTAGTTGGGTACTGTTCCTTTTCTTCATTAAGTCATTCAATGTATTTTTTATGAAATTTTTAAATTTGTTTTAATTAGTTATACATGACAGTAGAATGCAATTTGATACATCATATGTAATGGAGTATAATTTCTAATTCTTATGGTTATACATGATGTAGAATCCCACTGGTCACATTTGATGTATTTTAATTGAAAGATTTAATATATTCATATTCAAAGTAATTATTGAGGTCTTACTACTGTAGTTTCATTAATTGTTTTCTGATTAATTTGTATACACTTTGTCGTTCTCTTTCTTTCTTTGTGGTTTGATGATTTTCTGTTGTAGTACACTTTGATGCTTTTCTTTTGTCTTTTGTGTATCTGCTAAAAAGTAGTGTCATGGTTACCATGAACTTACATAAAATATACTAACTTAACAGCAGACTTTTTTAGCTAATAAAAACTTAACCTTGACCACTTGAACAAAGTCTACACTCTTACTCCCCAAGTTTTATTTTTTATGTCATATTTTACTTCTTGTAATAAATTATGTATTTATAGTTGTTTTCAATAGTTTTGCATTTTAATAATCATACTAGGGATATAATTGTTTTTCATGTTACTATTGCTTTATTAAAATGTGTTTTAAATTTGACTTCATGTGATGCTTACATTTATTCATGAGTTTTATATTTTTGTGGCTATTTAGTGACCTTCCATTCAGCTAAAGGAACTCTAAAGGAATTCCTTTAGCATTGATTGTAATGTAGGTCTAGTGGTGATTATACATACACACACTCACACACACACACATACACACAGACTCATATGCATGTACACATATACATACATACATATATATAATTAACCTAAAACAGTGAATACAATTAAGCATTGTATGCATTTAAGTAGCTGGAGATACAGCACTGGTAGAACAAAACAAAACAAAAACTTACTACAAACTTATGGGAAAAAAAAGTAACAATTGGTCAATGGAACAGAATGAAAATTAAATTTTTATGTGTGGGAATTCAATGCATAACAGAATAGCCTTTTCAACACAGCAATAAAAAATTTTTCAATAATTACTTTGGAAAATTGATAAAATAAGCTGAATTTTTCCACAAAACAAAAAATCTAACTTTCAGAAATTAAAAATATTTTTAAAAAAATATGTGATTGCTGTGTTACAAAGTGCCATCTGAATTGAGAGACAAAACCAAGAATCTAGTTAGGAAGTAACTGATAAATTAATTGTACTAACATTTTGAAAATTTTCCAGGAAAAAGGTAGTATAAAAATAGTAATAAAATTAAGCAAGAGAATGAATAAAATATGTATAACATATTAAAGATGATCAAGAATTTGAAGATTATAAAGAAAATGATCCCCTAAAAAGTAGAAAAAATTATGCAAATGCTCAATTCAGTAAGACAAATGCTTAATAAACATAATAAAATAACTTACAATAATCAGGTAAATGAAAATTAAGTTAATATAACAGTCTGGAAAAATTAAAAATTGATAATATTCATATTTGAGAATAGCTATCAGCCTTTAAATATCCATGATTCTATAAAATTAGTGCTTATCAAACTATGAATCACTGGGATTTCCTATTGAAATGCAAGATTTTGAAAGAGAAGATCTGCAAAGAAGCTTTCCATAAAGTGCCCAGATAGTATTTGTGCCACCAGTCCATAAAACATCATTTGGTAAACTCTAAGTTACGCACTTCTTTTTTGACTTGTACACAAATATATACTTACTAAGATGTCTGTTGTGGGGTTATTTTTAATTCTGGAAAATTGAAAAACATCTTAATATTCATCAACAAAGGAATGTCTCCATAAACTAAAGGGTAACTATCCGACAGGGTTATCATAAAGTACTATGAAAAGATTGAAAAACAGCTACCTATATTAATATAAAAACAGATCCACATTAAGAGACAAGACCAAGTTAAATGCGGAGGTATGCAGCATAATTCTCTCTATTTATTTTTCTGGTTATGAGGGTGGGAGGCAAAGATGCACATGTCAGGGAGCCTGCTTAAGATGCTTGTAGATACTAAGGAACGAAGATGGCAAGTGCTAAGATAAATTTTTCTGATGACAATTGTGAAGTTTCAAGTCAGGGGACACAGTTATTGATACAGCAAGAAGCTCACTCAACTTGGAATAATGCAAATAATTACAAAATATGATGTGTATTTTTTATTCTATCCCCACCTTGAGTTTATATCTTCTGTCTTAATATTACCTTTATTTTTGTTATAGTTATGGCATTTTGTTGTTGTTTTTGTTTTGTAAGTAACAAGATAAATATAAGGTAAATATGTATGATAAGGTAGAACTGGTTTTGGAATTTTAAAGTTTTCTTATAGCAAAATAATTAAGCATTACAAAAATATGACTTCTCTCAGAATGCATTAAAACTTAATCATACTGACTTAGCACATTGGAACTAGATTTCAGTTTCAAGCCTATGAGAAATCATGAGAAAGAAGGTGAAATGGACTAAATTTCCTTATTCTAAAAGATAATCATTTGTAAATCTCAGAAATGTGTCTCTTTCAGAGACACTTGGTGTCTCTGTCTGCTGTTTCTCTCCACCGCGCCAATGCCTCCCATCCACCTAGGACTCCCCCAACCAGTGTTAGGGCTGGACCCAGGCACTCTCAGGACTGATGGGAAGATTGAAGACTGCTCACACTAGCCCCAGAGAAATTTCAGAAGAGAAAATCAAAGAGGAGCAGCATTGGTCTGGGGCACTTAAAATGGAGACAAGAGGTCTTGTTAAACCAGCACTTATTAAATCACTCAAAGTTCAACTTTGAATTGAGCTGTCCCCACTATTCACCCAGGTTTGAGCAGACCATATGAACTTGGCCAAACTTCTGGAATGTAGTTCACTAGCTTTTTAACAGTTGGTGAAACCATCCCTCACCCTTATTACACGAGGACTGTGACCCGTTCCTTTATTACAAGACAGTTCAGCCTTTGCTACACCCATCACAATTCTTGACACACAGAGATGTAATAAGGTATTTAATAATGACCCTTGAAGTTTAAGTTACAAAAATAACCACCATTTCCTAAAACCTCGAAGAAGGTTTTGAGACTACTTAAATTTGGTGTCTCCCAGATTGCAATCCTAATAAGTCTCAAATAAAGGTAATTTTTCTTTATTCTCAATCAGGCTGGATTTATTTCAGTTGACATAAGGTTTGATTTCTTTTTAGGATAGTCTGACTACCTTTAAAAGTATACCATTCCTAAATGCTGTTTAAGGATTTTTAAGTCATCAAGATAAATTTGAATGTTTGGTAGTAAAATAATGATGCTATGCAATTATCAGTTTTACATATATGAAATATTTACAAGGAAAGGATAACTCATATTGAAACATATTTTAAAGATACCTATGTTGGAAACAGATTACATTGTCTTAAAATTCTAAGTTTGAAGGGTCATTCTAAAAATTATTAATACAGACAAATGGCATGTGTTTATCCTGCTAAAGGAGCAAAAATAATGTTATATTTAATACACAATGGAATTCATGATAATGTGGACACTTAAGTTAGGGCTCTCTTATGTTCTTCAGTGATCTGTTTACTGTATTTTAATAAGAAAATCAACAAATGAATGAGATGTGGGGGAGGCCATAATGTTGGCAAGTATCTCTGAAGTACTAAACGATACAAAGTACTTAAAAGTACTTTGAGGAATGGTAATCTAGTTTATATTCAATTTATTTCATTTCCCTACAAAGCCCTGAGGAATATACTCCATTTGTTGCACAAAAGCCAATTACAGTAATGGGCTGTTCATAAGAGTTTCCAGCTTTCAGAATTAGTTTTTACTATTTAACAGTGCATTTTCAGATGACTGTTAGGCTAATCATTTCTAATTCTTCAGCAACTACGTTTATAGGATCAGCATAAAACTACACCATTCTCTTAGCATTCAGTGTAGACCAACACGAACAAAATATCAGAAAAGGAGAATAAAAAGACCTTGGTTTATCATAGAAACTGAAGCACAAAGAATACTTTCATGATAACGAGATCCCCTGGTGGAGATATAAATTGTTTGAATGCTTTTTATAACGTTCCCATTGGAAGAACAATTCTATTTCAAAGCTAGTTCACAGTCATGAAAACATGATTCAGTAAGTTTTTAACTTTGGATACACCTTTTACTTCTTTAAATGACACTCACTTAGAAATTCAGTATGGATTTAAACATTTTTTTATTGGAGCATTATAATTATATATAATGGTGAGATTCCTTCAGCCTTATTTATGCATGCAGAAAGCATAATTTGATCAGTTTCATTACCTAATACTTTTGCTTTCCCCCTCCTCCTTTCTCTCTCTAATCTACTTGCTTTACCCTACTGCTTTCCCTTCTATTATTATTATTGTAATTAGTATGGGGGAATATATATTCTGAATTCATTAAGGTATATTAGTATACGGACACAGAACACTTTAGTAGATTTCACTTCCCAGTACTTCCCTACACCCTGTTCTCCTCTCCCGCTTTCAGTCCTCTACCTCTATTAGTCTCCTGTCTATTTTCATGGTACTCCTTTTTTTTTTACTGTAAACAAATGTGACACATCTTGTTTCTCTGTTTCTACATAGTAGAGGCAAACCATTTGTGTAATCATACATTTATATAGGGTAATGGTTTTTGATTCATGCTGTTATTTTTCCTTCCCCCATCCCTCCAACTCCTCTTTTCCCTCTATACAGTCCCTCCTTCCTCCATTCTTGCCTTCCTCCCACCTCCCATTATGTATCATCATCCGCTTATCAGCGAGATCATTCGTCCTTTGGTTTTTTGAGATTGGCTTATCTCACTTAGCATAATATTCTCCAATTTCATCCATTTGCCTGCAAATGCCATAATTTTATTATTATTTATGACTGAGTAATATTCCATTGTGTGTATATATATATATATATATACATATATATATATATGTATATATATATGTATATATATATATATATATATGTATATATATATATATATATCACAGTTTCTTTATCCATTCATCAATTGAGGGGCATCTAGGTTGGTTCCACAATCTGGCTATTGTGAATTGAGCTCCTATGAACATTGATGTAGCTGTGTCACTGTAGTATGCTGATTTTAAGTCCTTTGAGTATAGGCCAAGGAGTGGGATAGCTGAGTCAAATGGTGGGTCCTTTCCAAGTTTTCTAAGGAATCTCCACGCTGCTTTTCAGAGTGACTGCACTAATTTGCAACCCCACCAGCAATGTATGAGTGTACCTTTCTCCCCACATCCTTGCCACACCTATTGTTGCTTGTATTCTTGATAGTCGCCATTCTAATTGGGGTGAGATAGAATCTTAGGGTGGTTTTGATTTGCATTTCTCTTATTACTAGAGATGTTGAACATTTTTTCATATATCTGTTGATTGCTTGTACATCTTCTTCTGTGATGTGTCCATTCATTTCCTTAGCCCATTTGTTGATTGGGTTATTTGTATTCTTGGTGTAGAGTTTTCTGAGTTTTTTATCTATTCTGGAAATTAGTGCTCTATCTGAAGTATGAATGGCAAAAATTTTCTCCCACTCTGTAGCATCTCTCTTCACATTGCTGATAGTTTCCTTTGCTGAGAGAAAGCTTTTTAGTTTGAATCTGTCCCAGTTATTGATTCTTGCTTTTATTTCTTGTGCTATTGGAATCATGTTAAGGAAGTCTGATCCCAAGTCAACTTGTTGAAGATTTGGACCTACTTTTTCTTCTATAAGATGCAATGTTCTTGGATAGGCAGAATTAATATTGTCAAAATGGCCATACTACCAAAAGTGCTATACAGATTCGATGCCATTCCAATTAAAATCCCCATGATGTACCTCGCAGAAATAGAGCAAACAATCATGAAATTCATCTGGAAGAATAAGAAACCCAGAATAGCTAAAGCAATCCTTAGCAGGAAGAGTGAAGCGGGGGGTATTGCAATGCCAGAACTTCAACTACACTACAAAGCAATAGTAACAAAAACAGCATGGTATATTGGCACCAAAATAGACAGGTAGATCAATGGTACAGAATGGAGGACACAGAGACAAACTCTTAAAATAAATACAGTTTTCTCATACTAGACAAACATGCCAAAAATATGCAGTGGAGAAAAGATAGCCTCTTCAACAAATGGTGCTGGGAAAACTGGAAATCCACATGTAGCAGAATGAAACTAAACCCCTATGTCTCACCCTGCACAAAAATCAATTTGAAATGGATCAAGGACTTTGGAATCATACCATGGTATTCCTTTTTTATTCTCTCTCTCTCTCCCCACCTCTGTCTCTCTCTAGCTTCCACATATGAGAGAAATTATTCCCCCTCAATTTTCTAGTTTTACTTATTTCAATTAGCATGATATTCTCCAGTTCTATTCATTTATCCTCAAATGGCATAATTACATTGTTTATAGCTGAATAAAACTCCACTGTGTATATATACTACATTTTCTGTACCCATTAATTCACTGATGGACACCTAGGTTGATTCCATAACTTGATTATTGTGAATTGTGCTGCTATAAACATTTAAGTGGCTGTACTGTTGTAGTATGCTGATTTTAGTTCTTTTGGATAAATACAAGGAGTGGGATAGCTGGTTCATATGGTGGTTCCACTCTTAGTCTTTTGAGGGATCTCCATACTGCTTTGCAAAGTGTTTGTATTAATTTTTCAGTCATACCAATAATATTTGATGTACCTTTCCCCTACACTCTCAGAATAAATTATTGTTTTGTTGATGGCTGCCATTCTAATTGGAGTGAGATGAAATCTCAGTGTAGTTTTAATTTGCATTTCACTGATTTCTAAAAGGTCGCAGACATTTTTTCATTTGTTGTTCATTTGTATATCTTTTGTAAAATGTCTTTTTAGATCATTTGCCTATTTATTGATTGGGTATTTGATTTTTTGATCTTAATTTTTTATATATTCTGGTTGTGGATCCCCTACTAAAAAAAATAGCAGGCAAATTTTTTCTCCCATTTTGTAGGCTTTTGGTTCATATCCTTAATTGTTCACTTTGCTCTCCAAAAGCTTTTTAACCTGATGACACCCCACTTATTGATTCTGAGTTTTATTTCTTGAGCTTTAGGTATCCTGTTAAGGAAGTTGGCACCTTTGCCACTATGTTGAAGCTGTGCAATGTAGAAAATGTTTAATTCTAGCAGTTGCAGTGTTTCTAATTACTAGGTCTTTAATCCACTTTGAATTGATTTCTGTGCAACGTGAGAAATAGGGATATAGTTTAATTCTTCTACATACAGATATCCAGTTTTCACAGCAACATTTATTAAAAAGGCTATCTTTCCTCTAATGTATGTTTTTGGTTCCTTTATCAAGAATCTGATGACTGTGTCTATGTGGTGTGCCTCTGTATTTTCTGTTCTGTTCTATTCCATTGGTCTTCATGTCTGTTTCTATGCCAGTTTGATGGCACATAATACCTCTGTAGTAAACTTGAGATTGGGTATGGTGATGCCTACAGTATTGCTCTTACAGACCAGAAATGCTTTAGCTATCTGAGTCTTTTACTCTTTCATAAGAATTTTAGGACTATTGTTCTAGTTCTGTGAAGAATGTCATAGTGTTTTTTTTGTTTGTTTGTTTTTTTGCTTTTTATTCTTCAAATTTATTTATTTATTTATTTTCTAATTTTTTACAGACTGCATTTTGATAGGTATTTTGATGGTGATTGCATTGAATTTGTAGAATGCTTTTGGCAATATGGTCATTTTGACAATAATAGTTTTGTTTATTCAACAAAATTTTCTGGTGTCTCCTTTGATTTCTTTCTTCAGTGTTCTATTGTTTTCATTGTAGAGATCTTTCACCTCCTTAGTTAGATTTATTTTCAGGTATTTTGACTTGTGAGGCCATTGTGAATGGAATTGGTTTTGTGATTTAAAAATAAGTACTGTTTCATGAATTTTCACTTCGTCCTTGCCCAGGGACCGTACTAATTTCTGCATCATTCCAGTTTTAGTGTATGTCCTGCTAAGACAAACACAGAAATGCAGTTTGGTAAATGAGGCTGCTTCCAGTGAAAAGAATAGGGAGATATCAAGAAATGTGTTCCTTGTTCTGGCCCTCTCATCTCACGTGCCACTTATTAGATCTGGGCCCTTGGGCAAATGATTTATTTTTCTGAGTTCGGTTTTCTTGTCAGCAAAGTAGGTAATGTCACTTTATTCAAAGTTTTTGAACAAATGAGTGTGCATTCTGGACAAGACATCCTACATATGTCTAGTGGATATTCATTAGATGTTCTTTATTTTATTTTTTTCCCTTTTCCTCATGCCTGCACCCCTAAAGACCTAGATAAAACAGAAATTTTCTGTATTGGTCTTTGGTCATCATTTTCTATTATAATCTGATCAAAAGAAGTATTTTGAGGCATTTCTTTGGTCCCTAAAATTTTCTTAAATCTCCCAGTATTTCTCAGCAGGGACACTTTTAGGAAAATTAATTTTGTAGAGCTCTTATAAACAATTAGGTTGCTTACTCTCTATATGTTGCCCACTAAATGCCAATAGTAAGTCCATCATTATAACAATCCCAAACTATCAGCAAAATATTCTTATATATTTCCCGTCATCCATTTCCATATAAACCACCACTAGACTTTTCAAAATCTTTCAAGAGCCTATTTATTTATTTATTTTGATCTTACACAATGGAACAAAGCACTTATAAACTAGCTTTTAAAGACTAGATTTAATTTAGGATTTATTGAAGAATAATCTTCTCTTCTTACTCTTATTATAAACAAGAGTTGGTCCAGGTCAACTACTAGGTTCATGTAAGTACCATTAGCCCTTTCAGTTACTGATGTTTAATTAGCTTAAAAAAAAATTTAAACATCATTCCACCTCTACCTGTAAGACAGCTGCAACGCCAAGTGTCTCTTACAAGATGCATTCACTTTTGCACTAGAAGATACAAAATCAGAAACTGAGTTCACACTTTGGACAAAATACCAGAATTTACCCAACTAGGCTTTTTGATTAGGGAATAACAAGAAACTTTTTTAAAATTATGTGGAAGCTACCTTTCACTTTCTCCCAATCTCAAATAACCTTAAATTTTGTTTTATTTAAGGAATAACTACACTTTTTTTTTTTTTTTTTTTTACACAGAGTCTCTCAATTTCTGCAACTAGAAGTTGGAATAAATTCAGCATTTGACTCTTCAGATTAAGTTACAATTTTCTTTTAAGACTTCCATTCCCACCTAAAGTACTTCCTGTGTTGTCCTGTTTCAAAATCTATGTGCTTTGTTTTACTATTGGCTAATTTTCTATTTCTGTTCTTTAGCCATCTTTATTTCTCAGCTGATTCTGTAGAGCAGATGACTGATAAGCATTTTGAAAACTATGAATATCTTCTTGACTAAGTTTATCAACCATCACCTCCTTAACCTCAGTGTATCAGCACCTATTTATTGCCATCTCTGAAAACAAAGAGACCCTGACCCCCAGGTACTTGGCATTCCTGAACTGAACTTTTCTTTTTGGGATTACCACACATTTCCATATAACCTCATTATCATAACTGACATTTTTACCTATGCCATGTGGGTAGTAGGTATGTGGAAACTTTATCATGCCTGTACTTGACAAGGAAATCCTTCTCTCTCTCTCTCTCTCTCTCTCTCTCTCTCTCTCTCTCTCTCTCTCTCTCATTACCACAGATCAGAAGACTGTGCAGTCACACTCTGGAGAAGCAGCATGGCCACAGCCAATGGCCTGAGGCAACCACTAAACAGCTGTCAGAGGAAATCACAAGTACTTTGTTTGTCATTTTGGCGCCAGTGGCTGATTTCTGATCTGGCTCCTCATAACAAAAAAGAAAAAAAGAAAAGAAAAGAAAAAGTCAGTGAGTCCTTTCCCACAGATCTCCAGACCTCCAGAATGAATCCCTGCAGACTCAAGTCGAATGAGCTTCTCCAGTCCCTCTACCAGACATACAGAAGAAAATGAAGAAGCCATATAACTGATGTGCTAGTACCACAATTCTACTCCAGAGAAGAGCATCTTTATCTTCATCACCTGGCTCCCTATATCCTGAGGAAAAAGAGAGGCACTATTATTGAGATAAAGAAATATGAACATAAACACACACACATACACACAAACCAACCATAAGCACATAGATATAATACTGTGTTGCTGAAGTAGATACATCTCTGTTAAAGACCTGTCTGACCTTGGTTGACTAGAAAATCATGATTGTCAAGAGATGGAAGGTTGGAGGTCAAGAGCTAAAATTATCTTGTGCTATCTTTCCCCTTTAATAGTCATTTACTTTCAAACTCTGTCTGTGACCTAACATTCTAGTGACTATTATGTAAACCTCTTAGGATGTACAACTAATCTTAGCAAACCTCTTGCCTCTACCAACACTTAAGGTTAGAATGATAGAAAATAGCATCTTAAACCTATGGACAATATTTCTCCATTTTGGGGTAGCCTGCGGATCCTAATGTCCCCATGGATGTGTTTGTTGAATGCTGGTTTATAACTTTCTTTGTTCTTTGGCTACAATAGCTCATGTTTCCTCTCTTACAAAATAACAAGTTATTCAGAGTAATTTGAATTTGTGTTCCTGGCCCATTGTCACTGGTATTTGACTCAAAATGTTATGTCCTTTAAAGCAGAGTTATCTAAAGTCAACATATTAGCAGCAAGGTGAGGTCATCGGTTTTTAGGTGCAAACGCCTCCATCAAAGTTGTCCTTTGTATGTAACCTTCAACTGTTGGAGAAACTTACAAAAAACAAGCCAAGGTCTTTTAGCTACTCTGCCTCATTCCTTTAGGCAACCTAGAGTAAATTTGGCCAATTGCTTTATTGAACTGAGTATGCACAAAAGAATTCATGTCTGCCATTTTTCTTTTCAACATATACCCAAGACCTGCAGCTGAGCATTCCCAGGAGTGTGTCCTCCAGATTTCCTTTTAAAACTATAACCTTAAACTCAAAATGCTCATAAATATACTCTTTAAATGGAATGTGCTCAAAACTGTGTGTCCCCATGCGCTTTTCTACATGAATATGTACATGCTCCCTGAATAGAATGCACATACTTGTTTTATTCAGGGGAACATGACTTGCTTACAATAATCCCAGTCAGTCATGGGCTGAACCTCTGAAATCATGAGTCAAATAAATCTGTTCTCCTCTCTAGTGCTCTTTTCAGATATGTTGGTTACAGCAATGCGAAACTGACTAATACACAATTGTTGCTGAGAAGAGGGGTCATTGTTGTGATTACACCTACATGGTTCAAAAGTCTTTAGAATTGGTTTGTGGGAGAAGTTTGGAAAGGTTTGGAAGTGCATGCTGGAGAAGTCCTAAAATGTCATAAACAGAGCTTAATAAGCAGTTCTGGTGGGAGTGGAGAACAGAATGTTGATAGGAAAGCAGACAATAAACACTGTGCTCATGAAGTTTTAGATGGGAATGTGGACTCCGTGGTAATTGAACTAGAAATCATTCATGTTACAGCCTGGCAAAGAATGTGTCTATATTGTGTTCATGTCCTGAGACTTTCTATGAGGCTGAATTTAAAGGTGATGAACTAATTCATCTGGCAGAGGAAATTTCAAGGCAGCACAGCATCAGTGTGGGTATTGCTGACCATTTTTAGCCAGGTCTGCTGTGACAAGCAGTAACAGAAAGCAGAGGAGCAAGATTTTTTTTTTTTTTAATTTGCAAATTGACCAGAGAAATGCACATAAAATTGGGGCCAAGGAAAGTGTGACTGCTTAGATTCTGCCATTTAACAGAAATCAAGTACCTTGCATAGAAACTATAGGAAAAATACCTTGAGGGCATCTCAGGAATCAATCATGCTATACCCGTGGGCAGGCTCAAAGATGTAATAGTGAACACTTATTTGAAAGATGTTGCTCTTAGAAAGAGACATGGTGGTTAAAAAGTTGTTTATCAGGATTCATTTCAACAAGCTCTGTTGCCTGGGCACTCAAGAGGCTGCTGTAGCCATTGTTCAAGGGGCTCCAGTTACTCTCAACCATGTGGTTCTGGTTCTTCAGGAATGCTGGATTCTGGATTAAGGGTTCATAGAAACTTTAACCAAGAATTCAGAGGTAGGCCTGAGTAGCCAGGGAATGTGTACTGGGTCAAAGTCCTGATGGTAGCTCCTGAGAGGGTACAGTGTGAAGCTGTGAAGGTGAAACTGAAGATGAAATGGAGTCTCCAGGAAATACAAGATGACAGGAATGTGGAACATCTATGTAGAAAAACTGCAAGCAGTGAACACAACCAGCCTGAGAGAGCTGCCACAGAGGCTGCAACCAACAAGGTCATAGGGTCACTGATGCTCTAGCCCTTTGGGGACCCACATCACACCACTGCTGGCCCCAGGTGTTGGAGATGGAGTTACAGGACTTGATATTTGCCCCAGTTGGATTTTAGTCTTGCTTTGGTCCCAATACTTTGATGTCCCTGTTCCTCCCTTGTGGAATGGGAAAGTTTACTCTGTGTCATTGTATATCAGATGTATATAATTTTCTATCAATTTTTACAGGTGCACACAACTAAGTTTGCCTTGAGTCCCAGAAGAGACTTTGCACTAGGACATTTGAGCAGTAGCAGAACCATTAATTCTGCACGGACAAATGGAAATGGACTGAATGCATTGTGAGTTGGGTATGAGCCTTTGGGAGTCAGGGCAGAATGGTATGGTTTGGATCTGGACTGTCCCCAGGGTCTGGTATGCTCAGAGGCAGAGCTTTTGGGAAGTGATTAGATCATGAGTCTCTGACCTCATAGGTTGATTGGAGTCTACGGATAGCTGGATGAACTCTGGGGCGGGGGGACTTATTTGAAGGAAGCAGTTCACTTGGAGGTACACCCTGTAGGTTAATCATCTCCCTGATGCCCCCACTCCCATGCTTCCTGGCTGCCATATGCTGAGCAGCTTTCCTCTGCCAGCACACTTTCACCATTTTTCTGCTTAGGCATCAACTGAGCATGGACTGAATCCTCTGAACCCATGAACCAAAATAAATCAATCTTCCTTTAAGTTATTCTTGTTCAGTACTTTGATTATAGTGATGCAAAGCTGCCTAGTATACCAGGTACCAGAAGGAGAAGTAACCTGGTATTTCACCTCCAGGACAAAACTCCTATTGTGCTGGACCGTGCAGTAGTGTAGAGGAGGAAAATTAAGTTTGTTCTCCACCCTTGATGAGTTCTTACTGGGGACTTTCTGCATCAAAAGGTAGATAAACAAAAGAAAAGTAAAAAGAATTTTAATAACTTGTATAGCTCCTGTATACATGGCAGAAGATGTGGAGACATGAGTAAATTGTGATTAGATTGCAAAGAGTTTTCCTAGACTTGAGGATCTGAATCAAAAAAGAACAACCAAAAAAGAAGGGTGAGGGGACAGGCCAGCTAACCATAAAAAGGGGTACATTCTGGTAGGTGTATTTAAATCCATGCCTTCTCCGTGGACTAAGGGTCTAGTGATGTAGTTGACCTTTTCTTCCCAATACAAAGAGGGAGACACTTTTACAAATGAACATTTCTTACTTAAAGATAAATTTTCCTCATAAAAGCAGTAACTTTTCAGAGCTTCTCCTGTTTGAATTTTCTCAAAATAACCAGCTCAAAATAACCCTTAAGCCAGAGACATATCAAGGATAGCGTATTCTGATCTCTGACAGTCACGTTTTGGGGTGGCATGTCCTGTGCTTCATTAGAAGCAATACAGCCTATGTCCTGAGGGCTCATGTAAAATGACTATTCAGATTCTAACAAGACACCATTTGATCTCAGACTTCCTATTCTCAGTGTGGTTCATCCCATAGTGCTCTCCTGTAACAGAATGTTCCCTGAGCAAGGATGCCACTCTCCTGGCTCTTAATTATTACCTTCATTTTCCAGACTCTTCAACCACTGTTTTCCCCCTCCCTCCTTTAGTGGACTCCATTTTCAGACTAATAAACTGGTGACTTCTTTGCAGTCTGGGTTTGTCTCTGTATCTGTCAAACCTGTATCATCTCCATGGGAAGTACTGATGAGCGTAGTTAAGCCATGCACTTTAATTCTCTAATCTTGAATAATTATTATACCTAGAGGCATATGATAGCTCACATACTAGCATAAAGCAACTAACCTTGCATTTAGAGAGATTTTGAATAAGTTTCATAGCAGAAGGAAGGATTTTCATGACACCATCAATATTTCCAGTCTTGTTCCCTCTTGTTAGCAAGAGATTATATATACAAAATGGAAAGGGAAAGAGAAATTAAAAGTATTTATATGTCCATATAAAAGTATTTGTCCATTAAAAGTATTTATATACTCCATATATTTGTGTTTTTATACCTTTATTCCCAATCAAATGCTTGATTAATTTTCAATAACTCAAGTATGTCTATATCTTGAATACCTACATGTAATACTGTATGAAAATTATTCTACTATGTCATGATGCTTTCTTGTGACTTTTCCCTGAATTCTTTATTAAAATACTGTTACTGGAGTCCTACCTCAGACACCTGACTCCTGGGATTCTATCTACTTTCCCCCAAAAAACAAACGAAAAGGTAATGATGAAAAGCAGCAAAAGAACCTTAACCAATATGGCTATATTGTTACCAATAGCCTAGTTCAGGCACCTTGTCTGGATACTGGATGGTTGGAATCAGCTACCCACACACTTAAGAAATAGGCAAACTTGTGAAAAAGGAAAAAGTAATTGTAGCAGTGTGATCCAACTGGAGGCCAGTCCCACTGAAGATGTTACAATTTATAGAAACAAAATCCTGAAGATGAGAGATTAAACTCTATTTAGGTATGATCTATCAAAATGTATAAATGCATTCTACTGTCATGTACAACTATTAGAACAAATAAAATTAATTTTTTTTTAAATGCCTGGTGATGGACTTATGTAATTTAGTTAACTGTGATAGGCCAGGCCAGGGACCAAGCTCCGTTCTTGGCTCCCTTGGCATCTCCCAGGCCAGGTATTGGGGTGGTTCTTTAACCTTTACAATCTGCATGAGGAAGTTGTCCTCCATTTCAGAGGGGCCCTTAATTTCAATACTGGAAAGGCAAAGTGAGATGCAGCATGTAATTAGCCTTGTTTTCAGGGTCCCACCATAAGTGGCTTTAGGTTTACGTAGAGGAAGAATTAGGGCAGGGGCAAGGCATATTCATAATTAAGCAATTAAGCAGCTTTTGTCAAATTGTGCTGATTATTCTCTTAGTTTTGGTTCTGTGAGGGAGCTCTGGAGAAGTCATCATCATTTGAGGGGCTTCACAGGATGCAGAGTATGTATTCATTAGAGCAACTGGAAGGTGGCAACTTAGTTCCCATAAGGCAATGAATCCTGCTGTTCCAGAAGCTATAGCACAATGACTGAAGACTTCTAGGTACTACTCCAGGGGTCTGAAATGGATGTTAGGCATCTTGCCTCATTCTCAAAGGGGGATGAGATAGGTTAGGTAAATTTAGGACTAATAAATCTTGCATGAAATGAGCACTTCTTAAATGATTCACATGCCTATGTGCAGAACTGATCAGGTCAAAAAGTTTAAGATAATAAAGGAGACAGATGAAAGCAGAGATGGAAAGCTTCATCCTGCTGTTAGTTATCCACAGGGCATCTGCAGGCCTAAGAGTCAGTGCTTTTAGTAAAGGCAGCTTCTAAGACTCTGTTTCAATACCGTTTAATGTTTGAATGGATCAGAAATAAATTGAGGGTTTTTTTTAAAATACTATTCCTGGATAATGTTTTTCATGATTAAGCAAAATGTGATTACTTATAATTTAAAGTTCGTAAAAAATTGAGTCAATATTAGAAACAAATTGACTTTGAAATGGAAAAATTAGAATTGCTAGGGTTATCTGAGTTGTTAAAATTATTGTTACAGGGAAAAATTACAACTGTAAAGAGTTCTTTAATCAGTTTGTAAAGTTTACAAAATTTCTATTGCTACCATTTAAAACATTAATAGATTATTTTAGGAAAACCCTTCATCACCATTATGATCGCCCACCACCCCCGGGGACAATCACAACGCGTACGCTCTTCTTGATCACAGGAACCAAAAAAAGTTTATTCCGCAAGTCTCAGACTTATATTGAGAACATCAGCCTATCAGCGAGTGGACTACCAGGAAAGTCAGCCTATCAAGGAACAGTCTCCAGGCAGATACCAGGATTGCCTCATGTACAACAGCCAACCAGAGTTACTTCCTAAAACTTGTATATGAGTGCAGCTGTGTCTAGCAAGCTGCCAGGCGCCATCTTAGAGATCAGGCCACAGTGCGGCTCTGGGGCCCTCAGATCCCGCCCCTGACACACCATGACATTTTATAATCATATAGAATACAAAGAAGGAAAATGTTAATTGTGCATATAATATAAAATTTTACTGTCATTGTCAAATTATAAAGCACTGAATTGAAAGGAAATAAAAAACATCATCTTTCAAGCTTAATGAGCAATGTCTTTTACACAGTGTAGGTATTTTAAAATATGTTTTTAATTCACCTAAAGTATATTGCATGTGCATACACACATATGCATATATGGTGTTTTGTTGCTGGCTATCCTTCTGAAAAAAAATTTTAGCAGTGTCTCAAACTGTTCTATTGGAAATTAAACCCCTCAACTATTCATTCTTACAGATAAAGTATGTTTTTCCTAAAAATTAACAGAAAATAACAGCATTATTTCTAATTGCTCCTAACTCCCCAATTTGGTTAACTTTGAACTCCTCCATAATTCCCCTAATTTCATCCCATTAGCTCTAATTATGTTCCCATAAACAATGCCACCCGCTTCTACCCACTTGTTTATATCAACCTAATGTTCTAGATTCTTTAGAGAGCTCCACTTTTAGTTCTCTTTTAGGCAAGATTTCATTCTGATAATACTAAGCATTGCTCCTAATTAATTTTCTCCTAAGTTGATTAATGCTTTGCTTTGGTTGTTGTTAATCCATGGACACTTAAATGCTAATGATAGCATTTCTCTTTGTTCAGTTTAGGATTAGCCTCCTTATCCATAAAATAGGTACAAGAGTTTCTATACTGCAGATTTTTATTGCCTTGAGATATAATAATACTCATTTTAAAACTAGACTACAAAGACTGTGAAATATTACTATTATTGAGCCAAGAATATAGTGTTAAATTTTAAGTTGGTGACTGTTGAAAGACAAAGACAGGGTGCTTTCTACTTAAGAAAGGAAGACCTCACCTACTGCATTCACTGTTGAAGACAAACATTAGGAAAGCATGAAACCAGTGCAGGCAGATCTGACCAAAACTGCCGACCCAAAAGTAAGATATTTCAAGGGGATGACCTAACACAATTTTAGACATAATTTTGACCATGTGCAAATCGACATAGATGCAATGAGATATGGCAACATAGTTTATGAGTATGTCAATTTCTAGTCCCAAAACATACATAAACTCTTTATGCTGTTCACCCTTCGATTTCCTTGCTACTCTGCCTATGGGGTAGCCACCTTTCCTTGCCACACTCTCTGTGGAATAGTCACCTTACTATGTGAACAAACGCAACAATTAATTCTTACTAACCCTTTCTTTGTTAGCTATATTTGATTTCTATACTGTATGAGCTAACAGGTCCACTGAACTGGTGACATTATGATGATTATTGCTTGTGCTAGAAAATTCAAAATACTTTTAAAAATGAGGTTCCTTGAATGTTAAAAACTCTATTAACTCTAAACAGTGTAAGCTACTTCTATTAAGTTATGCAAAGCTCTATGTCAAAGAAGGAATCAAAATGAAGCAACATTTATTTGGGACACTTAAAGAGTTTGGAGGCAGTGTAAAAGCTAGTGTCAGACATATCCATAGCTGCACTTTTGAACTGAGCAGCAGACATGCCCCAGACATGCAAACTGATCTCTGGATGAATCAAATGCAGTTTCATGAACATTGTCAACCTCTACTGAACTTCTATACAAGGACTCCTTTGCCAGCGTACACAGAGACTGAGACTGCACCCAAACCCTTTCATACAAGACAGTTTAACTTTTGTTAGCACCGATCATAATTCCTGACTAACAAATGATATGATTCCCAGTGCCCCGTGGTTTAAAGGTCTAAATTGGCTTACATTTTGTAAAACTTCAGAGCACAATTTCAATCCATTTTCCTAGATTCCAATCCTAATTCACCCCCAATATATGTAATTTTCATGATTTTCAACTAGGTTGATTTCATTATCCATCAATGTCTATTAACAGAGAATCAGGCTGGAAAATAACATGCTTGCTTAAAACCTGAAACTTTTACCCAGTAATAAATGTCATCTCATGCCTATTGAGGGGGGTATTTGTTAACACTTAGAACATAGTTCCTCCCTAGCTGATTAAAGCTTGGGTTCAAAGTGTACTTAAAGGTTAGGGTCAAAGCTCCATGGTAGAGCATACAAGACTCTGGGTTTGACCTCAAACACGCAAACCAAACCAAACCAAACAAAACAGAAAAACAGTTAAACGTTCACACACTAACTATATAATCCCACTTCTAGATATTTACTTATGAGAAAATAGATGTTTCTACAAAATCCTGTTTTTGATCATCCATAGTGGCTTTATTCCTGATCAGCAAAACTAGAAACAACTTGTGTGTCTTCCTCTTGATGAGTAGATCAACAAATCATAGTATTTCTACAAAGGGGGATGTTACTCACCAATACAAAGAACAGTCTACTGATTCATACAACATGACGATATTAAGTACCTTTAATGGTACTTATAGGGCTTAATCATAGTAGGTGGAGAAAGACAAACTTATAGGGCTACAAATATATAGTTATTTTAATATGACATTTAGGAAAAGACAAAATTTAAGACTGTGTTATACAAAATTTTAGGCAATGGTCCTAGGTGGATATGGTTCTCTGCAATTCTGCTTCAACATATTATTGGAAAATCAAATTCCACAGATTTTTTTCTGATGCATAAATCCACGTGTCCCTCTATTGATATAACCCTCATTATTTTATGTCATCTCATATTTTAAAATGATTCTCTATAACCTGAGAAACTTTTAATTTTTTCCAGTATTTTTCTTTTTCTTTTTTTTCCAAAATCAATAGAATTACAATGCTTTCTTATATACTGTGTTTCAATTATTAGGCTTTCAAGGAAACAATAAGTAGTCAAACAACAACAAAATAGAAAGAAGTATATAGTTTTAAAGTTATCACATTATATATGGAAGTGCCGTAATGTTATGTGATGGTAAATTGCAAAGCCAGATTACATATATTCATTTTTTGATCCCCAGGGCATTGGGTCCAGGACCCCCTGTGGATACAAAATTCTATGAATACTCAAATCCATGATATAAAATTATGTAGCATTTACAGGGAATTAATGCACATTCTCCTGTATACATTAAATCATCTCTAGATTACCTAATCAAATACCAAAATCCATTTCAATGCTATGTGAATAATTGTTATGCTATATTGTTTAAGGAGTAGTCACAAGTTTAAGAAAGAGCAAGTATCATAGGTTTGACTACATAGCAACCCTCAGAAACAACATAACACTTTATCTTTCAAGTATTTATAATTCACAGTTGGTTGAATCTGTGGAAATGAAAATGTAGATAAGGAGAAAGGATGATAGTTGCAAACATCCTCAAGAAACTCAAGCAAACTGAATCATGCTATATGTAAAAAGGATTATAACCATGGCTAAGTGGACTTATCTCAAGAATGCAAGGTGGATTCAACATTTATAAACCAATTCATGCAATAAATACTATTAATGTAGTAAAAGACAAAATCTTCCTGATAATCTCTATACACACACACATAAAAATCATCTGATGAACATCCAATATTTTTTCATGGTAAATATATTCAACAAACTAAGAAAAGAACTTCTTCAATCAGATCAAGGAAATTATGCGAAATTCATTTGCAAAGTACATAATGATGAAAAAAATGCTTTTCTCTTAAGGTAAAAAATAGACAAATAAGATGATTGTTCTTGCCCTTTCTGTTCAACATTGTGCTAGAAGTACTAAACCAGAGCGACTAATGGAGAAAACAAGAAAAAAGGCACCCAGAATGAAAATATTACTGATACACAAACCTTGAATCCTTATGTCAAGCAAAAGAAGTCAGTCACAAAATAGTGTACATTACTTGGTTAAATTTATATGAAAAAACAATTTAGATAGAGAAAGTAAAGTAATGATTTTCTAGCATTAACAGAATAAGAAGAATGTTTCAAAATTTGATTTTGGTAGTTCACAATTCTCTGAATATACTAAAAACCATTTGATTGTACACTATACTAACATACTAACTACCAATATACTAAAACAACATTTGATTGTACACTTCAAGTTTGTGAACCAGAGTTGAAGTATATCTAAATACTTAGTTTAAAAATAGAATAAAATGAACCTTGTAAAATAATACTTACATGGAGGGAGGATATAACACTATCACTGCCACTAACACCTAGGGTAGTGTGTCAAGTTCATACCAAGAAAAATATTAAAGCCATATATTTTTTCTACATTTTATTATTGCTAGGATGCAGTTTCTTAGGCACAAAGTGCATTTCCCAACTCCTTGTGTACATTACTATGATTAATCCTAGGCAATTCAGTGGGGGTTTTTGCTTCAGGGTCAGCTATTTACTTGTTTATTTATTTATATTAGGGATTAAACCCAAGGGCATTTATCCATGAAGTCACATCCCTCGCCTTTTTCTTTTGAGATAGGATCTTGATAAATTGCTGAGACTGGCCTTGAACTTGATCCTCTTACCTCAGGCTCCCAAGTGGCTGGGATTATAGGAATATAATATAATATGACTCAGTTAGGGCCAGCTTTTTAAAAAGTAGTTCTGCATTATTCTTGGTCTCTATTTTCACTTCAGACAGTGGAAGCAAAGCATTTGACTCCCACATGCCCCTTCAAATTGTCTTGCCTGAAACTTGAAATTTTCGAATTTTTAACAGTTGCTAATTAATACCCTAACTAATACAAAAAGCAAGAATACATTATTCTTAGAGGTAAATGATGGGAGTTTGCTAGTTTCTAATGGATTCATGATGACATGAACAAAATAGTTATTCTTCACTTTAAATGATACTCAGATTCAAAATAGCGGATCACATGAGAAGATGGACATATGTCAAAATACTTTGGCCTTTTTCAACTCTTTTCCTCTTCTAAGGACAGGAAATGATTTCTATTGCTGCAAATCCTGCTGAGATCAACCCCAGGAGGTCTCCTGAAATGTTTATTCATACTTTCCTAAATTTCTGTTCTCAAGTTCACTTGTTAAAATTCTTCAAAGATAAGAATTTTTTTCAAAACATAATTAACACTTTCAAAAATAAAAGACCAAATTTATTCATTGTGTAATGTAATTATGGAAATGTCTTTTGACTTCACAGTGCATATATACACATATAGTGGTAAGAACACTTAAAATGAAATTTAATTTACATTTTTAAATGTGCTGTTAATTAAAGCACAGTAGTGCATAGCACATCTCTATAATTTATTTATCTCATATATTTAAAGGAGTATATGAAAAGTATTACATAAAATCATCTTTTGTTTAATATTGTTCTCTAAGTCAACAAATACATAAAAAGTATTTCTTTTAATCTCAGACCATTGTTTTCCTAAGAGTAAGCATGTAGGTATTACCAATTTTTCTAATTTCTGAATGTGTCATATTTTTATTTTGTTTTATTGGTTGGAGTAATAACTTTCCACTCTGCATTAGAACTCACACATGTGGGTCTGGATACTTGGTAGGTGGGTACCATCATGTGATTCATCTACATTATGTGCACACATGTATCTATTTTTCTAAGTATAAAGATACGACACTGTCATAACTTCATCATTAGTGTTGCAAGGGACAAAGTCCATAGCCTGGTGTAAGTATTAGAAACTGAAAATTTATTTTTCTTGTTATTCTTAGGCCAATGCTATTTTCTAACTTGCGCTATATTAACCATTTATGGTTTCTGGGGACTTTTAAAGAAATCTTCCACAAATGAACCTCTCAGACTGAAACGAGAAGAGTACATGGATTCCCTAATCTAGGAGTCAGAAAATAGGTAAACACTCTATTCTTAAATACATAGATCCCACCACCACCAATTCATGAACTGATTGGGCCTTAAAGACTGAGGACTGTTTTATTTTGGGGTTGAAGTTTGCACAGAATTCATCTGCTGAGTATGTTAGGAAACAACTCTGTAAAGAAGGAAAATATTCTGTTTCTGTCAAACAAAGATAAAACACATGATAGCTCTCTAGGAACTGGGAATTCTGCCAAGATCTATGCTCATCAACCTATTTCTCACTTGCATATATGCAAAGGAATTTTTCCCATTACTTTGTTCAAATCATATGCTACATTATACTAAATCTGGGTCATCATTAATCAAGCATAAGTATACTCCAGTATACTTAATCAATTTTATATAAACACACACATGTTCATATAAATACACACACATATACACATACGTACACACACTAGTATATGACTTGGTAAAATATATTTACCTCATCCTCAAAATCCATATGCTACTTCAAAATTTTCATCCCAGAAACTCAAAATAAGTTTTATAAAATAATATGATGTTTTCTCATGTTTTTATTGGTGCATTATAATTGTGCACAATGGTGGGATTCATTGTTACATATTTGTACATGCACACAAAATAACAATATAATTTGGCCAATATTATTCCCCAGTATTTCACCTTTCCCTTCCCTCCTCCCTGCCCTTGGTCCCTTTCTTCTACTCTATTGATCTCTCTTCATTTTTCCTGAGATTCCTTTCCATCTTTCTTTTCTTTTTCCTCTCTAGTTTCCACATATGTGAAAAAAAAAAATGTGTGACCCTTGACTTTCTCAGTTTCACTTATTTTGCTTAGCATAATATTTTCAAGTTCCATTCATTTCCCTGCAAATGACATAATTTCATTCCTTTTTAGGGCAGAATAAAGCTCCTTTGTGTAGATATACACATTTTCTCTATCCACTAATCCATTGATGGACACCTAGGAGGTTCCATAGTTTGACTATTGTGAATTGCGCTTACATAAACACAGGTATACACATTTTGTTCTAGAATGCTACTGTTAATTATTTAGGCTGGATACCTAGCAATGGTGTAGCTGGGTCATACAGTATTTTCATTCCTAATCTTTTGAGAAAACTCCATATTGATTTACCTAGTGACTCTACTAATTTTTAATCCCACCAACAATACATAAGTATTTCTTGTTATCCACATCATTTCCAGCATATTTCCAGAGTATTGTTTGTATTCTTCATGGGTGATATTCTGGAGTGAGTTGAAATCTCAGCATAGTTTTGACTTGAATTTCTCTAACTGCTAATTGATGTTGAACATTTTTTCAAATATTTGTTGACCATTTATAATTTTTATTTTGGAAAGTGTCTGTTTAGTTAGTTTTCCCATTTATTACTTGGGTTATGTTTTTTGGTGTTAAGCTTTTTGATATCTTCTGGATATTAATCTTCTGACAGAAAAGTAACTAGCAAAGATTTTTCTCCCATTCTGTATATTTTCT
Source organism: Sciurus carolinensis (assembly GCF_902686445.1). Classification (NCBI taxonomy): domain Eukaryota; kingdom Metazoa; phylum Chordata; class Mammalia; order Rodentia; family Sciuridae; genus Sciurus; species Sciurus carolinensis. The sequence goes on from NC_062217.1 coordinate 133,754,361, forward strand.
CTCCACAATTATTTATCATTCCCTTTGCTATGCAGAAAATTTTTAATTTGATGTCATCCCATTTATTAACCCTTGAAATTATTTCCTGAGTTTTAGGGATCCTATTGGAAAAGTCTTTGCCTGTGTCTCTATGTTAGTATATCAATCTTACATTTTCTTCTAGAAGTTGCATAGTTTTTGGCCTAATTTTGAGGTCTTTGATCCATTATGAGTTAATTTTTGTGCAGGGTGAGATAAGGGTCTTGTGTTATTCTTCTACATAGGGATAACCAATTTTCCCAGCATCATTTGTTTAAAAAAAGTTGTCTTTTTTCCAATGTATGTTTTTGGCCCCTTTGTCAAGGATCAGATGACTGTGGATGTGTGGTTTTATCTCTGAATCTTCTATTCTGTACCACTGCTCTATATGTCTATTTTTATGCCAGTACCATGTAGTTTTTATTACCATAGCTCTGTAATATAATTTGAAGTCAGATAATGTGATGCCTCCAGCATTGCTTTCTTGGTTTATGATTGCTTTGGCTATTCTGGGTCTTTTATTCTTCCAAATGAATGTTAGGACTCTTTTTTTTCTAATTTTGTGAAGAATGTTATTAGTATATTGATGGAGATTGCATTAAAACTGTTTATTGGTTTTGGTAGTATGACCATTTCAACAACATTGGTATTCTTAATAATATTTTAAAACACTATATGCTTGGGATTTTTAAAAATAAAAAGAAAAGATAAATGAATAATTAGGACTAACCAGGTAGCATATAATGATTTAAGAGAAATAAAATCTATATTGAGGGCAGTAAGTGTTATGAATGTCACAAAGTAAGTGCCAAAGATATTTTGACATGTTTTTCATAATGTAAGGGAAAAGAACAAAAATCTATAAGAAGTATAAAATGGCTAAGAATTTAGGACACCAGTTCAATTCATAAATTTATAGGGGATTGGAAGGAACCCAGCAATTAGAGAAGAAACATAAAAACTAAGTTAAAATAAAGCACAAAATTAGCAGATGATAGAAACATAGGCTAAAAATATACAAATATAATGACACATATATTTATTAGGTAAAATGGAGATATATATCTATATATCTATAACTTTCTATCTATCTATCCACCTCCAAATGATACTGAGGTGAGGTTTTTGATAAAGTAACACAATTCAAACTCAACAGAGACTTTTTCTTTGTAGTCATTAAGGTCAAACATTGCAGGAGCATTTTTTTTAATTAAAATGCAAATTTGTTTTCATGATATTGGATATCCACCCAGAAGATCATTATGAACTCAGAATATGTTGCAAACAACAGGAAAGCAAAGCCACTGAGAAGCAAAGAGACTCAGATGGACTTTTGAGGGTTGCACAGACTCTGATGAGAGGGATTTTGCAAATTGATTTGATGTTGTTGTGGGTTTTAGGGTTGGCCAAGAGCATTTAGTGGGGTGTGGGAAGCAACAAAGGTATTATTGGAAAGACCACTGCCCTTCAAGCCTGGCTACCCATCCCATGGCCTCTGTAAACACAGAAGAATCCTAGAAGGGAAAGAGAAAGTGAGGAAATTCCCTCATTCTATCTAGTCTGCACACATGTAAGAATTTCAAAGCAAACAGGCACACACCCACAAACACATTTTCCTTTTAAAAATGTTTTTTTTATATATATATATGTATATGTTTTATATATTCCATAATATTTTAATATATATTTACAAGCAATGAATACTTGATGAAAATCTAAAATTACAGAAATAAATAAAATAAAATTTTCCTACAATTTATTCCATTATTTGACAAATCAATTAATATTAATAATTTAAGAATAATGCTATTCATGGTTCCTTTTTATTTTCACTCCAACAGACTGTTGTTTATATAACAGCCTTAAAATCCAAATAAATGCTTTGGCCTATTGAACTCCATGACCACCTAAAACAATAGATGCTACTTTTCTCTTCAGTGTTTTTTAACAAAAATTTTATACTTTTTATATACTCAGAAGATTGCACCTGTAATCTTAACTTTTACAGGTAAAATAACTATTTAAAATAACTATTTCCCCAGAAATGTTTTATGGGTAGGAGAAACTGTGCAGAGCAATATAATGGATGTTTTCATTGATGAGAAATTTGAGAAATAGTTTTCTGAATCTTCCAATCAAATGAACTGGGTTAATTTTAATTTTATATCAGTAAATTTATTATCTGTCAGAAGAATTCTTTTCTGAAATCTTTCTTTAAGGACCTGTGATCTAGTAAGGTTTAACAATGAATGTAAGAATATGACACTATCTTTCTTTCCAACTATTGAAAATTTACATAAAATTATTATATAGTAAGTATGTAATTCATAAATTATTATGTTAGTAGACAGCATATAGTTAATGTAGTACAAACTGACTTTTTAAAATATTGGAATGTATATTATATTAGACAAAATGTGTGTGAACACTTTAGAGTTTTTAGATTCTAAGTACTATTGTGGTGTTTCAGGTAAAGTTTCTTGGAAACCTAAATATATTTTTCTTCCATTGCTAAAACTGTCCTTATCAATAATCTGCTTAGTCTTTTAAGAGACAGAGCATTGTTTGAGGTGGCTGTGGTTGGCTCTCTGACAAATGGCCCATGTCCATACACGGCAATAAACTGCAAAATGTCTGACTGTTCATTCACCACTCAAAAATCTGCCTGACAGATAGCACCAAAACAACATCGGAGGCCAAACAGAATAGACACGACTTTAATAAGCCGAGGGAGAACGCCATGATTCACATCCAAGGTCCTTTTCAGATTGCCTCTTTCTCTAACAAGGTTCAGGACTTGAGCTACTCTGCTAGCATAAGAAATTCATGTGGGGAGGGAGCCTGCTGCACCTCTTATCTGTGTGCTTAGATTAAGGCCAAAGCAGGTCATCTGGATAAATTCACACAGGAGAGCCAGTTACAAGACAGCCTACCTGGTAGATGTAAAAACCACCACTAACAAAACACACACACACACACTTTAAAACATCTCTTCCAAAGGAAGAAAAATCCTGTACAATGTTGAACATTGAAAAAGATATATCATCTCTGCAGATTTATTTGAATAAACATGTTTCTTGAGTCTGGGGGTCATTTAGTGGCAAATAAATAAATAAATAAATAGATAAATAATAAAAGCAACAATCGTGTGCCACAATATGGGACTTGAAAACACATCTAATTTGATGTCTGGATTTCAGAGTTAGTTTACGGGTTTTCTCTCAAGCCTGTGTTTCCATTGGTTGGGATTCGCATCTGCAATTGCTTTATGTTCTTCCTTCTCTGTGTAGGAAATGTCTGTGAGCTGCTTAGATGGTTGAAATAAGGAGTCATCATATTAACAAGCTGAAAAAACAATTCATAGGTGAGGTTAAACTTCTGAACCTACAACTTTATAGTCTTCTGTGAGATTCAGTTTTCTCCATCTTCAGAATTATTTTTATTAAATTTACATGTGGACCTTGGAGGATTGTTGGAAGAATTGAATTAAGTACTTTGTGCAACATTCTTACCACATATAAAACCATAGCATTGTATCTGTTTCCTAATAAAATCTAAAAAAAAAAAAAGATATATTTCACTTCTGGGCAGGAGTTTTAAGAGTCAGTGCCTATGGCATGCTTTTTTAATTTTTAAATTTTTCCTCTCTCCTTGCCACTAAAAGTATCCCATAACCCACAAGGTAGCTGTGCTACTAGCTGGGTCCCAAAAGAAGGACAAGGATCAAGGATGATGTTACAGATTTGGACTCCCAAACAACTTCCACTAGAAATATGTCATGAACAGGAAATAAGTACTTCTAAACCAGGAACACATGAGAGATTATTACTGCAGCTTCCCCTCCTCTCTTACGCCATGTCTGTGACTCTGGCCTACACTAGATCCTTTATTTTGAGTAACTAGACTTCAGATTTGTGACCTGTTATTAAATATACTTTTTATAATCCTTACTAATAAATGATCATTTCATTTAACTGGGTCAGTGTGATACATTGAAACTACATGTAAGAAAGAACAGCTGTACCCTTGAGTCCCCAGTGCCCACTCACATAACTGGATGACAATTTCTTCAACTTGCATATAGCACTTGCCTGTGGTTTCCCATCAGTATAACCCTCCCATCTACTGCAGAACCTTAATGACGATTGCCACCTCTCCTTGTGCACCAGGCTTTCATCCCCACACTGGATGTCCTTGTTCTGTTGCCAATGTAGCCCCCATTTCTGTGTCAAGATTTGGTTTTTATGTTAATCTCACTTTGTTGAGTGACTAATTTTGATCAAAAATAACCTTTGATAAATAATGGAATACTCAATCTGGGTGTTTATGACTTTGTGAAATTATCATTTTGAGCTCTCATCCTGACCCATTTTATGGTTGTTGTGAGAATTTAATAAAAATTATTACCAATGACAGTTCGGTTTTGTGTGTGCCAGAATCATTTACCTAAGAGATTTGGGATAATGATTCTGAAAAGGAGACCTAAATTTTCTACCACTTCTATGCACGTGCACAAACACACATATGTGAGCACGTGTACACACACACACCCACACTCATCAATTAGAGCTATGTGAATTTCTTTGCAGATATTCTTCCTATCTGCTATATTTGATAAGTATAAGTAATGCTTCCTCCATTATTCTTATACTTTTCAAATCATACTTATCAAATGCGTTGAATCATTACATTTTTTGTGGGAAAAGAGTATTGCCTTTTAGATGATTTTCAGAACTTTCCAATATATTCAAAGAATAAAATGTGTATTTACTGTCCAAATGTCACTGTACCCCAAAACTCTCCATCAGTGTCTTCTCTAATGACTTATAGGATTTTTAAAATATCAGATAATTAAGATGCCATACTGATATCCTACACGGTGGCCATATTCTCCTCACTTTAAACTGCCCCAAGCAGTATCAGCCAATTAAATATCAAGATACATTAATGTCACATTGGATTCCTGACTTTTCAGCTTCTTTCACACCTATCAACCCAATCTTTCTACTCTCACACTTCATGTCCTATCACAGGTTTGCCTATAGCTTCTGGGTTAGTCCTCCTGTCAGTAAAAATCATCCAACTTCAGCTTCTCTCTAGAAAGGGACCTTCCAGACTTATATTCATCCATATCTCCTCTCAAGACAGCTCTTCAAGGTTGGACATATCGGCCACAGATGTCACATTATTTTCTATCATTTTCTCCTGATACAAAGTAGGAGGAAATGCCTTCATCAAAAAAGAAACCTGAAGTCCAGAAATAATGTAACTTTTTTCACAGCACAAAATCCTCTGGCCTAGAGTTTAATGCAGGTCTGTATTATCTTACAGGAAGTCAGTGGGAGCAACCTGGACAAGTCATAATGCCTTGAGTATTTATAATGCAATTATGCTTATTTATTCTAGGAAGGGAAAGGATGAGATAATTGAATGGATGCTAATATTCTTCTATGTCAAGCAATAAACTACCTGCAAAAAAAAAAAAAAAATGGGAGTGAGAGAATATGGGAATGAAGCTTAAGAGATAAAGAATAATATACAAGGTTTTTAGGAAAAAGATGAGTAAATGTTGAGGATTTTAGGGAGCGAGCCCTCAAGATCCACAGGTATCCCAATGGGAAATAGAATAAAATTCTAGGTTCAATACCAACATATTCCATGTCCCTTTCCCATCTACTGCCTCACTGCCTGGAACATCTGTTCTTCTCAGAAACATTCTTTTCTTTTCATACTGGGAATTAAACCCAGGGGTGCTTTACCACTGAGCTATACATCCCCAGCCCTTTTTATTTTTATTTTGACCTGGTCTTGTGAAGTTGCTGAGACTGGATTTGAACTCACCTGCCTCTACCTCCTGAGTATCTCAGATGACAGGCATTCATCACAGTGTCTGGTTGGATCATTTTTTCTTAATGACTTTTACCCATTGCAGAAATGTCACTGTGGGACAATGATGGACAGCAACGTACCATAAGAAAGAGGATATAGTGATTTATGACACTTTGATTTGCACAGGTAGCATGCTTTCCATTTCTTCAAACATCATCTTAGAGATTTATTATTCCTCATAGAAACACCTTCAGGAAGTGAGGGTTTGACTAAGCCTAAGGAATATAGTCTATGCTGTACTCTCAGAGGTGTTGGGCCCTCCTGACATCTATCTGTAGGTGATTCTGGCAATAAGGGCAACCCATTCCTGAGGCTTTTTCTGCAAGGCCTATTGAATGAGAGGCCAAGTTCTGGGCATGCCTGATATTGAACATAAGTGATCTTCAGCTCTCCCCAAAGACCCTGCCACCAGTTCATTTCCTTTAATCTTAAAGGTAATGATCCCGACGTTGGTCTAAGGACAATGAGACAACATTTACTTCCTTAAACCATGGTCATAAAAAAAAAAAGTCACAGTTGGTTTGATGTTACATATAATTTCATGTAATTTCAAATGAATTAAGTATCAGACTGACAAAAATGTAAAAGCCAGTGTATTTTAGAATAAAACTTGTAATATATAGCAGTAGAAATAGACAGTGGCTAGTATCTGAATTAACTTGTCAAAAGGAAGCAAGACGAAATTTAGTTTAGAAATGTACTTACTTGAATGTCATGGGTGGATATATGTGTGAGTGAGAATGTGTGTGTGTGTGTGAGAGAGAGAGAGAGAGAAAGACAGAGAGAGAGAGAGTGAGAGAGAGAAAGAGAGAGAGACTCAAAGAGGTTCCTTTAAAAATTTATGAAAGTCTCTATATTCCTGTAAGGAGACATACTTTGGATTATAATCCCATGTGCTGAGCACAAAATTTTGTTAGGTCAAAGATGGTCACTTCAATATCCTCCCATATTATCTCTAACCTATCCTTTTCTGGGCTTGAAAGTGTAGTATAGCAATTCTCAGGATCCTTAGGTTGGTACTTTCTTCATTATCTGACCAACAGACAGAATTGGGAAAGTACCCTATATTATAAGGGTTTTATCTCCGTTTCCTCATTTGATTCTAAAAATACATGTATTCAAGGGGTTAATAACAGTGCACAGTGAAGTTTTCATAAGAGGTAAGCCAGTAACTTCAAGATTGTGAGCAAAAATTAGATTTCCTTGACTTGGGAAAGAAAGGCATGTGGAAATTTAGCTCAAGACTTATTTAGAACCAAGTTATATTTCCTTATCTTTCTTTTTATCTGCTTTTTATCCATCTTTTATTTCTTCTGTCCTACCTCAAGATCACTAGAGTGGAATCATACATACAAGCATATTGAGTTGTATTTTGTTTTGTTTTACATTATAATTAGACTGCTAAATTTAAAGTTTCAAAGAATTAAAAATATGAAGAAGGTACTTGTGCTTTCAGTCATAAAGAATGCAGACAGTTTTCCTCCTGTTTTATAAGAGATAGTTTGCAAAATAAAAAAATTGATTACTATTAAAAAAAAAAACTGATCGAAGAAAAGATACCACAGAACAGACATCACCAAGCAAATCACCACTGCCAGCTCTGAAGCCAGTCAGATCCAAAGAGATTTAGCACCTGGAATTTGCTTACCTGGAGCAGCTGCCAGTTGAGGTCCATGCCAGTAGGAACATGTTGATAGTAGTGGTGTTGAAGTGCTAGAGGCTGAGTGAGGATATGTGTGAGAGTGAGATTCTGCAGGAGCCTGGAGTCCTAGGGGACCTACACAACTCCACATGCATTGCAGGGCCTCACAGGTTCCCACAGGTAGTACAAGAAAGCTCCCCTATGTCTCTGACAGGATGGGAAGAGGAGCCTTTGTGACATCCTCTTAGAAAGTTCTTCCTAACAAAGACCCAGAATCCAAGTGGATGAACTTAAACCAGAGAACAATTAACTCAATAAATAGATAAACAAATCAGTAAATAAGTAAAAAATAAAAACGATGGTCAACAGGGAGGGAGGCCTCAAGACAATAGACTTTCGAGTACCATATTCAGGGATAGGAGTAGAAAAAACATATCTGAAGCAGGACAGAGGCAGGTCTGTAGGCTCTCCTCTGGGACAGAGGTCCACTAAAAGCAGAGCTAACGGAACATTAGAGAACCCTGCTAGTATGAGTCAGGATTCTGCAGAGAATCAAAATCAAGAGGATTGTATGTGTGTGTGTCTGTTTGTGTGTGTGCACATGTGTAACACATATACATGCATCATATTACATACATGTATATAAATAACATGTTCATACACTAATATGTATATAGATGTATAATATACGCATACATGATTGTATATGTGTGGGTACATATATGTATGTTGACGGACAGATAGGATTATACTATATACACATGGAGACAGATTTTAAGGACTTGGGTCACAGATTATATACGCTGGAAAATGAAAGTTACAGAGCAGACTGCAAGACTGAAGAAGGAGGAAAGAACAGATGTTGTAGCTGAAGGCTAAAAGCTATTTGGAGGCAGAATTTTTTCTTCCTTGGTGGACTTCAGTCTTTCCTCTTAATGTCTTTAACTGATCCAACAAACCGAAATACATATGAGGGGGTGTGAAATGCTTCACTCAGTCTACTGATTTATGGATAGGGAGGTAGCTCAGTGGGTGAGCACATGCCTAGCATGCACAAATCCCTGGGTTCACTCTTTAATATGCACATGCATAAGCACACACACACACACCACACACACACACATACACACACACACACACACACACACACACAAATTTGCTGATCCAAATGTTCATCACATCTAAAAATTATCTTTCCAGCAACATCTGGACTAGTGTTTGACCAAGTAACTGGGTGTTATAATCTAACCAAACTGATAAATAAAATTAGAAAACATAACAATCCTTCATGCTATACTGCCATCATACTAATAAGCTACAGTCAGGGTAATGGTGGGACCTTGTGAAAGAACTGAAAGACACAGGCACAGACTCACTCTGAGAAAGAGCACAAAAGGAAGCGCCAAAGCCAGGAGAAGAAAAAATATCTCACTATGGGAATAAGAAAATCGTATACTAAAAATTAGAAAAACAAACAGCCCATCTCTACATCAGATTAAAATTAATTCTCATATTTAAAGCCTACTTACCTCAGTTTCTCCCTATAAAATAGTGCCAGTTTTCAACCATGGGAGCTGCACACAGATGTTGAAATAATCAGATAGGGTTTAAATTAACTACCATTAATATGTTATGGACCCTAAAGAAAAAGTAGAGCACATGTAAGACCAGATGGTTAATGCCAGCAAAAAGATGGAAACTGTTAAGAAAAAAATCAGAAAGATGTGCTAAAGATCAAGAGTAGAATAATAAAATCTTGAAGGAAGCTGAATGAAGGATAATTAGCTTCAGAAGAATAAGGAATAGCAAAGGATCTTTGACAGAAATAATTATGTTAAATCTTAACAGATTCAGGATGAGAGTGGAGGGAAATATCCCTCAACTATGAAGAAGTGAAGATTTTTCTTAACAGGCAAAAACTGAGAAATTTATTGTCAGTAGGAGATCCTTGTAAGAAATGTTAAAAGAAGTTTTCAGGCAGAAGTAAAATGATACGGGCCTTAAGTCTTTGAGGAAAAAAAAAGATTGTCAGAAAGGAAGTAAATATGTATACTTTTTTCTTCTTCCTTACTGATGTGAAGGATGACTACAAATAGTTGTAATAATCTATTGAATTATTGAACATATAGGTGATTGAATGACAGCAATACATGAAAGGAAGGAATTGGTAATACCATTGTCTCTTGGATCCATAGGGGGATGGTGATCATATGTGTGTGTGTGTGTGTGCGTGTGTGTGTGTGTGTGTGTGTATGTATAGAACTTCTTAACAGGGTCTTAGTATTCCAATTATATCAGAGTGGAGTGGACAAAAAATACAACTACAAATTTTCTGTAAGAAATCCACTTTAAGTACAAAGACTAAGGTGGTTTAAAAGTAACTGGATAGAGAATAATGCTCTGCTTATATGAATGAATAGAAATACAGACTAGCTCTATTAATTTCAGACAGATCAGAATTTGGGACACGAAAAATTATCAGGGATGAAGAAGTGCATGACATAATGATAAAGGGGTCAATTGTAGAAGATGTATCTATCTTAACCATGTCTGCATTTAAAAACATACTCCATGTATGTATAACATCTCAAAATACACTCTACTGTTTTGTATATCTAAAAAGAACAAATAAAGTAAAAAAACAAAAAACCATAAAACAGTACAAAATTATAAGAGGTAAAAATGAGAGAACTGGAAAAATAAATAGATAACCCCACTATTACAGTTGGAGACTTCAAAAGCCATATTTTAGCAATTGATAAAGAAGGCAGAAACTCAATAAGGATACAGATGAACTGAACAGTACCATCAATCAGCTTATTATCATTCACATTTATGGAACTATCCTTCTCCTCAAGAATTCTGGGCCCTAAAACATGTCTTAACTAATTAAAAAAATATATACATCATTCATATATACTGTAAGTCCACAGTGGAATTAACCTAAAAATCATCAACAGAAAGAGAGTTGGAAAATTCCAAAATGTTGGAAATTCAAGCACATATACTTAAATCAATGTATAAAAGAAGAAGTCTATTTTAATGTAAATATTATATTTGTTCTGTCAACACATAACATATGAATAATAAGATTTTCTATAATTTTTATATTATATACAAAAATGTGATCTGACATTGGAAATGTAAGTATAGAACAAACCTAGTGAATCTGAATTTTTTTCTTTATTTGTTCTCTTTAGTTACATATGACAGTAGAATCTATTTTGATGTAATTTTATAAGCATGGAATAGAATAGATCTTTTTCTAGTTGGGATCCCATTTTTATGGATATACATGATGGTGGGATTCACTGTGTTGCTTTCTTATATGCAAAAGGGGAAAATTATGTCAGATTCATTCCACTGTCTTTCCTTTTCTTATCCTCCCTCCCTTTCCTCCATTCCCCATTGAGGGGAAGAATGAAAGAATAGAAGAAGTCACAGTAGCTATTTATAACATTTAATTAAGTGAAATGACAATAATTAGATCCTACTGGATTCAGGGAAAGCAGTGCCTTAAAAGGTTTTATGGTATTGAATGCATATGCTAGGAAAAAAAGAAAGCTCTAAATTCAATAACCTAAACTTTCACCTTGGATATTGAGGAAACAAAAGTACATGAATCATAGTTATATATAATGGGGATTCATTATGGTATGTTCATACATGTGCATAACATAATTTGGTAGATTTCATTCCCCAGTACTTCCTCATGCTTCCTTTTTCTTCTTCCCTCTCAATCCTCTTCCTGTACTACGTTGGTCTTCTTTCTATTTTCATGAGATCCCATTTTCTTCTCTTTTTCTATCTACCTTCCACATATGGCAGAAAACATTAGACCTTTGAATTTCTGGGTTTGTTTTAAATTAACATTATGTTCTCCAGTTCATTCATTTACCAGAAAATGACATAATGTTTTTCTGTTTATGGTTGAATAAAACTCCATTGTATATATACATGACATTTTTATTTATCTATTCATTTGGATAAGGAATAAGGTACCTAGGCTGGTTCCATAAATTGGCTATTGTGAATGGGCTTCTATAACCATCTGTATGCGTAAATCCCTATAGTATAATTACAATGCAGTAGTAGTAGTAGTAGAAGGAGGAGGAGGAGGAGGAGAGGGAGAAGAAGGAAGAGGAGATAGATCAGTAGAGTAGAGTATTGGATCAGGGGAGGGAGGAGGGAAGGAAAATGGAAGGTACTGGGGAATGAGACTTCATAACCCTATATTTATGATAGAAATTGAATTATTATTTAAAAACCTTTTCCAAACATATGAAGCAGAAGTGGTTTCAATAGTCAATTGTACCAACCATTTATGGAAAATATAAAACCAATTGTATATAATTTTCCCCAAAAATAGAAGAGGAAGGAACATATTCCACTTCAATACTCCAAATAAGAAAAAACACATCATTCCTTTAATAGATGAAGGAAAAAAACCAACAATGTTCAACACATTTGTGATTAAAAACAAAAACCTTGGAACTATGAATAGGAGGGAGTTTTCTTAACCTAGTAAGGGATAGAGATGAAAAACTTATGACTAACATAACACTTGATAAAGAGAAATTCAACACTTTCCTCCTAAGATGGACAACAAAACAAGAATATTCTTTCTAAGGACTCCTATTCAACAGTATACTGGAAATACTCCCTAGGGCAAAAAGCTAAGTTAGATAAAACTTGTCTTCTTCAGGGATGACAGGATAAGTTCACTAGATATAAACGACAGTGCTTTCCTGTAAGCTGGTAATAAACAATTGGACAGAAATTTTATAAAGTTTTTTTTTTCAATTTAATTATTTATTTATTTTTAATTTTTTTACAGACTGCATTTTGATTCATTGTACACGAATGGGGTACATCATTTCATTTCTATGGTTGTACACTATGTAGATTCATACCATTCATGAAATGTTTCCATTCATTTAGATCTTTTCAAAAAATGTATCTTTCATTATTTTCTGCGTACAGCTAGGTCACATATGTACATATTTTGTTAGAATCACACCTAGGTACTTCAATGTGGGATGCTATTGTAAATGGCATTTTAAACAAATACATTTTACATTGATAATTTTAAGATGATAAAAGTTATATGAATAATTTTAAATTATTTTATCATGTTTAAATTTTAAATTTTGTAACATTTGTAAACATAAATTTTTCAGCCATAAAGAAGTATAATATTATGGCATTTGTAAATAAATAGATGGAACTGGAGAATATCATGCTAAGTGAAAGAAGCCAATCCCAAAAATCCAAAGGCTGAATGTTTTCCCTGATAAGTGGAGAATGATATATAATGGGGGTAGGGGGTGTGTGGGGAGTGAGAGAAGAACAGAGGAACTTTAGATTATGTAGAAGGAAATGTGAGGGGGGGTACCAAAAATGGTGGAATGAAACAGACATCATTACCCTATGTACATGTATGATTACACGAATGGTATGAATCTACATTCTACACAATCATAGAAACGAAAAGATGTACCCCATTCGTGTACAATGAATCAAAATGCAACTGTAAAAATAAAAAATAATTAAAAAACAAAACAAAACTTACCACCAAAAAACAAATAATCCAATTAATAAATGGGCTAAGCAACTGAAAAGACACTTCACAGAACAAGATACACAATCCATCAATGAATATATGAAAAAAAATGTTCAATATCTCTAGCAATTAGAGAAATGGAAATCAAAACTAAGATTTCATCTCACTCCAATCAGAATGGCAATTATCAAGAACACAGGCAACAATAAATGTTGGCAAGGATGTGTGGGAAAGGATACACTCATACATTGCTGGTGGGAATGCAAATTGGTGCAAACATTATGGAAAGCAGTATGGAGATTCCTCAGAAAACTTGAATGGAACCACCATTTGACCCAGTTATCCCACTCCTTGATTTATAACCAAAGGACTTAATCTCAATATACTACAGTGACACAACCACATCAATGTTTATAGCAACTCAATTCAGAATAGCTAAACTGTGGAACCAAAGTAGACACCCTTCAACAGATGAATGGATAAAGAAAATGTGGTATAAATATATGCAATGGAGTATTACTCAGCTTTAAAGAAGAATGAATTTATGGCATTTGCTGGTAAATGGATGGATTAGAGAATATCATGCTAAGTGAAATAAGCCAAACCTGAAAAACCAAAGGCCAAATGTTTTGTCTGATATGTGGAAGCTAATTCACAATAAGTGGGAGGGGGGATAGGGATGAATAGAGTTACTTTATATTAGGTAGAAGGGTATGAAGGGAGGAGAAGGGGTATGGGGGAAGGAATGATGGTAGAGTGAAACAGACATTATTACCTCATGTATGTGTATGACTGCATGACTGATGTGATTTTGCAATATGTATAATCAGAAAAATGAGAGATTATACTCTATTTATATACAATCTATCAAAATATATAAATGCATTCCATTGTCATGTATAACTAGTTAGAACAAATAAAATTTAAAAATTTAAGAAAACAAAAACAAATTTGCATGAGTCACATTACATAAACATAGATAAGTCCATAATAATCAAGTGTTATGATTTGGATGTGCGGTGTCCCCCAAAAGTTCATGTGTGAGAAAATGCCAGTTCAGAGGAGAAATGATTGGGTTGTGATAGCCTTAACCCAATCAGTGAATTAATCCCCTGATAGGGATTAACTGAGTGGTAACTGAAGGCTGATAGGGTGTGGCTGGAGGAGCTGGGCATTGGGGGTACATATTTGTATCTGGTCAGTGTAGTCTCTCTCTGCCTTCTGATCATCATTTGAACTGCTTCCCTCTGCCACACTCTTCTGCCATGTTCTGACTCACCTCTAGCCTGAGGAATGGAGCAGGCTCTCTGTGGACTGAGACCTCTGAAACTGTGAGTCCTCAAATAAACTTTTCCTCCTCTTCAATTGTTCTGATCAGGTCTTTTAGTCACAGTGATGAAAACGCTGATTAGAACATCAAGATAGTCTGATGTTAGTGATCAAATAGACAAAGTTCAAAGTAATGGGCTAGATACCCTAGGAAAAGACCTACACAATAGAGTCAAATGATTTTTGTAAAGATATTCAGGCAATCAGAAAAAGATATAAAATATTTTTTTTCCAGAAAATAGGATGTCCTGAAAAATAAAACAAAAATTTAATTAAAAACTTTACATGTGCTTCACAAACTTGCAAAATATTAATTCAAGATTGATCTAAGACCTAAATATAAAATGAAAATGACAGAACTTTTTAAAGAGAGTAGAAAAAATATGCATGACATTGGGTTTGGTGATAGGTTCTTAGATACCTTTCCAAAAAGATGATCCATTAAAGAAAAAAAAGAATTTGAATGGTATAAAATTGTATAATTCTACTCTGTAAAATATATTGTTAAGAGAAATAAAGGACCAAGGCACAGTTTGGAAAAAATATTTTAAATCATATATTTGACAAAGAACTTATATCTGAAATATACAAATAACTTTTAAATTTCATTAACAGGAAAACAAATAGCCTAATGAGAAATGTGAAAAAGAACTGTACAGGAATTTTAACTAAAAATAATAATATAACATAAATAGGCATATTAAAAGATATTTAATATCATTTGTCCTCAGAGAAATGGAAATGTAAACAGCCATGTAACACCACTACAATTCTATTGGAATGACTAAAATCCAAAAATCTAATAATGGTGAGAGTTAGAATAGTGAACAAGAGGCGCTCTTCATTTTTGGTGGATTTTCAAAATCTTATAGCCACTTTGACAGTTTCTTACAAACTTAAACGTAATCTTAACATACAATCCATCAATAATTTTCCTAGATTATTGCCTAACTGATTTGAAGACTAAACAAAAAAGAACTATATGCAAATGTTGGTAGTAACTTCCTCATCATTGTCAAAATCTGAAGAAACTAGAATGCCATTTAAGAGGAAATTGATAACCACAGGAGATTCATTCACTGATTAGATTAAGGCTATAACCTTCTTGCATTGTCTCACACCTGAGCTTCTTGGGAAACACCTTACATCCAAACCACAACATGAGTCTAAAAAGTCATTATGAGAAAGCTGCGTACTATATGCTTTTAATTATTTGCCATTCTAAAAAAGGTAAAACTTCAAAAAATAAAGCATCAGGGATTGTAAAACATTTAGGGAAAAGGGGTCATTTACTGAGCTAAGAACAGAGGATGTTTTAAGGTCATGACACTACTTCTTATGGTACTGTAGGTACATGACATTATCCATTTTCTAAACCCCAGGATGTTATCTATAAAGAATGGTATTTTTTTTTTTATTTTTCTTTGGGTCTTTTTATTTTTTATTTTTTTGGTATTAATGTATATAAACTTTTAAAAGAAATATTGACTATAAGGTTTGGGGAATTCTACAATTTAATGCAGTCATGAGCAAAAAAACAAATCAAACTATAATACAAACTCAAGGTATAACCTCACTTTAAGGGAATGGAAGAAATGACACATTGTCCTAAGTAATTTTGGAAATGCTTTGGAAACCACTGGACTAAAGATAAAAAAGGATCTATAGATAAGCGCTAAGGTGACAATGTTGTTCTCACAGGACTGAGGGTTAAAAATCTGATACTGGCACTCATGGATTCTGGAATTACAACATGAGGAAATGGTTCAAAGATGGTGAGTGCTGTGTTATCACTAGTGGAACTTGAAATTATATATAAGTAAAGGGAGAAGGCTACAAGGAACCAGTAAATCACACTGAATTTGAGTAAATATCTCCATCTCTTCATCATATATACATGATAAATATATATATATATTCATCCAGGTATACACAGGTATACACAGGTTAGTATACATGAACATACATATTACCTTGCTCTAAACACTATATTTGAGTATTTATCTATGTGTGCCTAAGTATGTATGTACGTATGTATGTATGTATGTATGTATGTATGTATCTATCTATCTATCTATCAATATATCTAGGAATACACAGGTTAGTGTATATAAATATGTGTTACCTCTTCTATTCACTTAGTGTATCTAGAAGTAATGATATCTCATAAGTACATCTAATGCACAGATCTTGGTTTGTAATATCATTCTCCAGTAAAAAGAATCATGGCTCTTACAGAAATGATATATTGCAGGACTTGAACGGGTACTATATAAGGTCAATTTAGAACATTTTTCAGTGTCAGAAAGCAAGGAAATGCTCAAAAAGTAAAGATGGTATTACGTCAAAGTGATATAGGAGCCAAGTGAGAAATCTTCCATTGACCATAGATGAAGCAAATTGATAAAGTAGTTTTAGATGATAACACTAAATGTAAAATAAAAACCATGACTCCATACTCATATAGGTAATTTGATAAATAAATAGAAAGAAAAGACAATTCTTCCATATAGAAGAATTCCAAAATATTTATACACATATTCTCCCCACAATGTATGAAGGATAACTACTTCTTAAATGTGGATTGCCTCTAGTGACCAGCATCTAAAAAGCACAGCCTGGAAAGAGAATAAATGAAAATGTAACTAAAGAGCAATGAATTCTGACAACACTATCATAGCCAAGTGATCAAGGTTAACATCATCAGTGATAAGTCAATATTATTTACCCTTGATATGTTGCATTCAGAATCATATTTTACATTTGTGGTCTTCCTATCCAGACACATAACTCTTGTCTAACCATGAAAAAAATATCATACAAACCTAAATGAAGAGACATTGTATAAGACACCTGACCAGTAGTCTACAAAATAGTCAAGATCTTCAAACACAAGGGAAGTTTAAGAAATTTTCATAGAGCAATAGAGTCTAAGGATACATGATAACTAAATCTGAAATTGCATTCTGGATGAAACCCTAGAAGAAAAAATAGGAGGAAAGAAATGAGATCCAAATAAAGTGTAGATATTAGTAAATTTTTTAAAAGCAAAGTTTTATGGGGGGAAAACAAAAGTAACAATTGATTCTCACTGGGCTTCTAAATACGAAGCAAATTGTAGAACTAAGAGAATATCCACAGGGACAGTAAAATTTGGAATTCTTCAAGGTTTTGTGAAGAACACACAAAACAATTACTTTTTTGTTAGGAGTATTCTTACAATCAATTTTAAATGCACATTATAGAATTTAAAAAATAGGCACTATTGACTAGACATCCGAATGATGTGAAAACTAAGAAAACTTTACTTCTTTCTTACTCTATCAAAATTCTTTTACCAAGGCATTACTGGTTTTGCCTGGAAATAGTAGTACTTAGATTAAAACATGTACTTGATTTTAATAATACTACTTGGGTAAGGGTAAGCAGCTTAGAGGCTAAGTAATTACTTACATTTCTAAATTTTATAGGTATGACCCTAATATATTTATGTTCATATGTGAATTACTGATTTTTGGAAAATTGGAACTGGGACACATCAGTAATGTAGGTTAGATAACTGTAAAATTGAAAGTTCCATAATAGTTATTGTTGTTTGAGAAAAAAAAAAAACAACTCCAGGTCAAATTTACTGAAAGATATTGGCTTCTATAAAGTTATCTCACTAATACTTATGGTGGAGATAGAGTTGAGTAAAGAATTCTGAAGAAGTTGTTGGAATTTGGAGATTTAAATTTTCCAGTAAGAAATAAACTTTAGTTTTAGACTTTAATTTTGATAGGAGTTTGATGATGTTCCCATATTGTTCAAATTTGAGCCATTTCTATATTGCAGGTGTTATATTTGGCTTATGCTGTCATGTGGAACTCAGCATACAATCTTCAGTGAGCATAGTTGGTTAGGGTTTAACTGCAACTTTGAAATGAAAAAAAAAAAAAAACTCAGTGAATTTGATGAATGTAGACTGTAGTCTTGGAAATGATTTAAATATCAGTGGTATGACATAACTTGTATCTTTACATCTTACAAGATACAATGAACACATGTCACACATTAGTGGGAAATAATTTCACTTCTGATATCTTCTGTCATGTGATAAGCCCTAGCCAATACACAGATTTAAACTTTGAAGAAAACAAATCAACAAAATGGAGTAACATACATGCTAAATTAAATTTGATATAAAGTTGCCTCCATTTGTAGTCAACTGCAACCTAACTTGGTACGCAAAACAAACTGCAACAAAGGTATATTCTTGAAACTGCTGAGTTTCAGCCAATCACAGACTGTTAACTTATCAGACCATGTCTATATAAGGCAAATGCTTCACCATACCACGCCTAAATGGGCAAATGCTGGTCTATAACCAAGTAAATTATTTCTGTATATCACTTCGATTTTCTACCTGGAAGTACTGCCTACACATATTGCTGGGTGGTTTGTTCTGAATTCTTTGATTTCTGTTTCCCAATTCGTGAACTGTGTGTTGCTCAAATAAACTGTGATATATTTATTTGTCCAGAGTTTTTCTTTTAATGCATAAGAATAATAATCACTGAAAAACTACCTGGATTCAAGTCTTTCTCTCCTGTTTAGCGGTTGTATGAATTTGGGTAAATCCCTTACTTAATCTTGCTATATCACATTTCATCATCTTTAAGATAATGATATATAGTAGTATTTAACTCAAAGAATTATTTTAGGAATAAAATAGGATAACACCTAAAAATTATGAGTCCTAGTATCTAACACATAGTAAGTCTTAATAAAATCAACTAGCTCCACTATTATTTTTAAGCATAGCAAATAATATATTTTACTCATTCATTGTTCTTGTCTTATCCTACTTGCTTAACAACAGGATTATTTCATCTTGCACTGCATACCATAACCTGGTGTTTATTCTGCATTTTCATTCCTTCAAAACTTCTAAACTCCACATGTGTGTGTTTTCATTTGTAAAAGGACTCTTTTTATTTAAACTGCTATCCTCTTCCATCCTCCATGCCCCCTTAATTATATGGCTCATTCCCTTTAGTTCCCACCAAATCCTACTGGGAAAGGGTTTTACCATACTAACCTCTCTCTCAGAAAATAATTATGAAACACTAACTCCAAAACTACTAAAAAATTAAATTCTGTGTGATCTTCCTTAAAATTATGGAGTAGTTAATTAATAAAATTTGAAAATAAACCACTGTTATCTAAAGGAACTGTTAAACTGTGTTGTAGTTTAGAGAGTCGCAACCCTTCTCACCACTAGGCAAGCAGTCTGTTATGCATCCTGCTCTGGCTAGTGGGAAAAAAAGAACAAAACAAAACAGAACAACAATAATGAAAACTGTGTTCAAGAATTCCCTTCTTCCTGAATGTCATGAGGAAAGAATCTGAACAGGCTCAGTTTTAAGGTTAGGTGAATTGTCTGGACTTCTTTCCCTCTTTACCTTCTTTTGATTTTTACAGATGAGAAATCTGAGTCTCAGAAATATACAGTGCCTTCTCCAAAGTATTGTGTAGAATAATAATAGTCATTTCTTAAAGTCTTATTATACTTTGCTGTATATTCTCCTGTTTCTCCAGGTATTACTGCCAGGTCCACCTTTAGAGCTTGCTTTCATACCCCTAAGAACGCACAAGCTGCCCCAAGCATATGAAATGAATGTTCTTCCTTCTTTGTGTTTCTTATGCTGCTCTCTTTGCATGTTTCCTCCTCTATTTCTTCTAAAATCCCAAAATGTCAAAATCACAGTGTAAACTTCCCTTGAACCTATTAACCCCAATCAACTTATCAATGGCACTAAAGCATATATTATTATTATCATTATTGGTGTCTATGTCTTTGTTTCTAGATATACTATTCAATCTTTGAAAATTTCCATGTCTTTAAAAGAATTTTTAAGTGGACTTTATTTTGTAGAATAGCCCTCAAGTTTTATCCATGTTGTAGCATATGACAGAATTTCCTTCATTTTTAAGTCTGAATAATCTACAGTTATATATCTATAACATATTTTCTTTTTGCATTCAACCATCAATGGGCATCATCAGGGTTATTTCCATATATTGTATATGGCAAATAGTGCTGCTCTGAACAAGAATGTGCAAATCTCTATGAGAACCTGCTTTCAATTCTTTGGGATATATACTTAGAAGTGGGCTTGCTGCGATATGGTAGTTCTATTTGATTGTTTGGGAATTTCCATATATTTTCAGTCGTAGCAGAACCATTTTACAATTCCACCAATAATGCATAAGAGTTCTATTTTTTCTATGCTCTTATCAGAAATGAGCTATTAAGTCATGAGGAGACATAGAGAAAGTTTAAATGCATATCCTTAAGTAAAAGAATCCAATCTGAAAAGGCTACAGGCTGAGATTCCAACTGTAAGACATTCTGAGAAATAAATATCTACACTGAAACAGGAAAAATATCAGTGCTTTTCAGGAGTTTGGGAGGAGGGAGAAGAGTATAAATAAAATACAGAGGATTTTATAACACTGAAACATTTTTTTATAATACTCAAATGGAAAATACATACTATTTCATATTGTCAAAACCAGGAGTGAGCCCTAATGAAAACTATCAACATTTCTGTATCATCTTTGAAGAAATCTCTATTCAAGTCCTTTCCCTTTTTAAAAAGTCTATTTGATGTCAATAGAGAATTATCATGTTATTAAATGTACCACTTTATATAAGTGTTGGAAGAGGGCTGTATTGAAACTTTCCATACTTTCCACTCAATTTTATAATTTTATCTGTGTCGTGTGTGTGTGTGTGTGTGTGTGTGTGTGTGTGTGTGTGTTTGTGCATGCTAATTTTTGTTCTTAGATTTTGGTGGTTGTTGATAGCAGCCATTCTGATAGGTTAAGTTGATTATGTCATTTTGGATATGATTTGGTTTTGGAATAATTAGTGATGTCAAGCATCCTTTCATGTACTGGTTGAACATTTGTATACCATCTTTGAGGAAATCTTTATTCCAGACCTTTTCCTTTTTTCTAAAAAAAGATTATTTGCTTTTTTTTTTTTGTCATTGAATTGGAGGAGATCTTTACATTTTCTAGTTATTAACCCCCTTAAGTACATGATTAGACACATGATTTTTAAACATTTTAAACAGTTACATTTCATTCTTTTAATTTTGTCCTCAGATGTACAAACGTTTTAAGTTTGATGTTGTTGTGTATGTTCTTTTGCATTTGTTTTCTGTGTTTCATGGTGTCACATACAAGGAATTGCAAAATCCAATATATCATGTGTTTTTACTTGGAGTTGTATAATTTTAGGTCTCACAACTAGGTATTTAATTTATTTTTAGTTAATTTTGTAAATCATATAAGATAATGGTTTAATATCTTGCTTTTACATGTGAATTTCTGTCCCCCAATACCATTTGATGGGGATTATTCTTTCCTCATTCAGTGGTCTTGACAACTTCATTGAAGATCATTGGAGGATTACTTCTGAGCTTGCTATGCTCTTCTATTGGTTTATCTTTCTGTCTTAATGCCAATACCACATGGATTTAATTTATGTATCTTAGTAATATGTTTTGAAATGAGTGTGAATCGTCTAAGTTTTCTACTTTTCAAAATTATTTTGAATATTTGAAGTTCCCTGAGATTCCCATATGTATTTAGGATAAGTCTTTTAAAAATTTTTTTGAATAAAAATAATTTAGATTTTTATACAGATTACATTGAATCTGTGAAATAATTTAGGTTTTATTAAAATCTTAATATTCAGTCATCAAATGCAGGAAAACTGAATATTTCACCATTAACTTACCTTCTTTAATTTCTTTCAGTAATACTTCACAGTTTTCAGTACACAAGTATTTCACTTCCTTGGCTAAGTTTATTCTTTTGGATGCTAGTGTAAAATTCGGTTGTTTACTTAAGTCTATTTTGTCTCAAATTAATAGCCATTCCTACATTCTTTTGGTTACCATTTGCATGGAATGTATTTTTCTATTCATTCATTTTCCAGTCTATAGCTGGTCTCATATCCAAAGAAAATCACTCAAAGACATAATATAATCAGAACCTGTTTGCTTTGTCCATTCAACAAATTTGTTTTGTTTTCTTGATTGATAAATTTAATTAATTTACATTTAAAGTAATTACTCACAGGAAATACTTTACTATGATCATTCTGTAATTGTTTTGTGTTTTCTACTTCTTTTCTAATACCTCTTTTGTAATCTTCCTTTCTTCCTCCATGTTTCATTGATTTTTTTTATAGTAATATACTTTGGTTTCATTTTCATTTCCTTCTATGTATATTCAATAGATACTTTTCTTGTGGACACCATTGCCAACACATACAAATACCTTAAAATTATAGTGTTCTTTTTGAACTGATAATAACTTCAATTGCCCATAAAAACTGCAATTTTACAGTTCCATTCCTTCAACTTAATTATTGATGTTACAAATTACATCTTTATATATTGTATGTAATTACTGATATAAACTTGTATTTTTAAAAATGGTTTTGCCACTTAAATCCTATGCATCATAATGACAATGGCACAGGTTGCTATATTTGCCCATGATTTACTTTTATTAAAGAACTTTATATTTTTACATGGCTTTGTGTTCCTAACTACCACTTTTATTTCAAACTGAGAGGCTCCCTTTAGCCTTTCTTTTAAATAGAGCTAGTTGTAATGTTCTCCCAGAGCTTTTGTTTATCTAGGAAATTCTTTATTTCTCCTTTGGTTTCAAAAGAGTTTTGCTGCATATAGCACTTAAACACATTGAATATATTTTCTCACCCTCTTCTCTCTGTAAAGGTAAAAAGCAGTCTCAGGTGGTAATAAACGAAATGTAACAAAGTAAAACAGGCAATTTCAAGGATAGTATTCTGGTTTAATAGGTGTGGTTTTAAAATATAGGAAAGCAGTTTTAACACTTAGCTGTTATCAATTATGAGTTATGCTCTCTTGGTCAAATTACTATTATTGTATTTGTTTTGGTCAAATTGTTTGGTCAAATAATTATTTGTAAGAAGAAATAGATAATATGTGCCTTGCATCATTACTGTGAATTTTATCTTTTTAAGATAGTATGAGTAATGTACTGGCTGAGCTCTAGGGTCTAAATACATTTAAAAATAGTAACAATAAATGGAACCTGAAAACAATTTGAAAAGTATCTTTGAGCTGTAGCTACTGTTAGATTTTTGTTACTACTCTTTAAACAATTTTGTTATTGTAAAAATGAATGCACATGAAAATGAAAAATGCCTACTAAATATGGAGGAACAAAACATGTTAAGCAGAGAAGCTGTCGTTAGGAACAGAGTAGATGTATTATTATAAAATAATATATAATTTTATTTAGAATTTTCAGGCATGCAATTAAAATAGGAAATACAGTGGACTTTTATTTCTCACTGAAAAAGAAAGAATTATAAAGTATGACTGTAGATACCTGCTTTAGTGACATATCAAAAGTTCCAGTAGTTATAAATACCTTCTTTTGTTAACATCATAATTATGCTTTATGGAAAACTGTACATTTTCTACTAATTTACTTGTCATGTTTCATGTAAATTTCTACATCATTAAAAAGATGCAGCAGTATGTGAACATTTGAAATCATCTTTCACTCTCAATTATCTCTTGTTTTGCAATTGCAAATTATAATGGAAGAACACCCCAAAGGTCAAAATTCTGGGCTCTTTCAGTTGGGATTTTGACCATTCCTAAATTTACTTGAGGTTGTCCAACCAGTTTGGTAGTGTGATGTTGATTATTCATAAAAATAAACACAACTCTTTTCTTTCAGTTCAGTGACTTTAGAATATAATTTTTTACTTGAGATTGTTGAATTATTTTTTGAATACTTATCAAGGCTAAATCAAAGACTTTTTTTTTCAGATTCAGAAGCATCTTTTTTCCTGTCACTATAATATTTGTGTGAACTTGTCTTGCATTTTTTCAAAATACTTTGAAAGTGTTGCCCAAAAGCTGACTCCTCTAGTAAAGCAGCTTACTTTGTTCAAATGTTTGATCTGTATGACTCCAAGCTCCCTTTTCCTTATGATCCCTGGAAATCTTATTTTTTGCTCTACTTAAATTTCTTTTTAAGCCTATGCCCATAAAAATAATTTACAACATACTTGATTTAAATATCTTCTTGGGACTACTGTTTTGAAGTACATTTAATTGAATTTATTATTTCTCTTGAGAAATTTTATCTTCCTAGCAAGCACACTATTTATTTACTTTATGTTCCCAAAGAATTAAAGCATATTTATTTGTGGAAAATAATAATAAAGGAAAAAATGCAACCAACTAGTACTTCCTGATGCAATATACTCCTACTTTACATATAATAATGCAAACAGGAAAATAAGAAGTTATCAACATATTGCTAGAAAGAGCTATGTTAACTAACTGAAGACAATGGATTACCCCCAATCCATCGAGAATGCCATTTGTGGCCTATACGCACAGAACCACAGGAAAGAATGTGGTCTGGTCTGCAAGAACCAAGACAGTTTTGTAAAATGATGTTTCTTTCTTTTCTCTTTCCCCCATGCTCAGATATGCAATATGTCACTGATTAGAAAACATGGTGACTATCTTTCTATGGCAAGAGTGGTCCTCTGAGAGGTGGACAAAGTACTGTTCTTTCCCAACATTCTTGAGACTTCTCTATTACATACATATGGAAACCATGAAATCCAAAGACAAATACACCAAATAAATGGGAGGTAGTGGTGGCATACAAAATATTGGGAAACATGATCCCCGTCATTAGAATGAAGGAAAACAGAATAGAAGGAGACTCATGTGCTACAACTAAGAGCATCAGTTTCTTAGATGTTTAAAATGAATTCAGAAAACCTGGCAACTAGGCACGAGAGTCTGCAGAGGGTCTAACATGAGTCTAACAGAGCTGCATATTACGAAGATAAAAAGTCTGCTAAGATGTAGAGAAAGGGGAGTTGGCCATTGCCCTGGTGAACTGTGCAGACAAGAGAAATTCACTCCTTGTGCATCAGAGGAAAAGTACTTCAGTTTTGTGTTTTAATCTTTCAATAATGATTAACAAGAACAAAAGCAACATTTTACATATGAAAAACTTACCCCGTTTACCTAATGCTTTTTTGCCAGTGTTTGTTTTTTCACACTGGCATGCCTGTGGGGAAAAGAAGAGGCAAAAATGAAAAGCAAGAAGGTATAAAGATAGTTATCAGAGACACTTAGAAAGTGAATGAAGAATACTTAACCCAAACTGAAAAGTTAAAAAGTAGAAACAGAAATGGGTTCTTCATTAAAGAAATATAATTTTCAGTAAGGACAATAAATAGAAGGTGTGCCATGACCTTCTGAATAATTTCCTCCAGGTCCCTTTGAGTTCCACTTATTGCTATCATTCTTTCGAATAGGTTGTTTATATGGACATTTCTCCATCATCTTTCATTTTTATGGAAAGCATTAATCCTACAAATGAGACTTTATCAAGACCACTAACTGCAGGGGTTATGTCCAACCAAGACCAATAGAGAAATGCTTCTGCTAGAATATTCGGTGTTCCATAAATGTAAGGGAAGTTTTCCTTTCAAACTGTCATTCTCTTTCTGTAGTTCATATAATCATTGGAAAAAGGACATTTTGTGACTAGAATTGTGATTGTGTTCTTTCAAAACAGACTCATTTAAATTCTAAGACCCCGGTCAATTAAAACATGACCTTCTTTGTGAACAGGATCACAGACGTAGTTGGGTTCAGTCTGGAGTAGGGTGGTCCTTTAATCCATATGACTCTTTTAAGAAAAGTATTCCTCTCTTGGGAGATGATGATGTGAAGACACAGGGAGACAGGTGCCATCCTGAGACAGAGGCAGACACTGGAGAGAGGATCTATAAGTGAAGGACATCAAGGATTGCCAGCTGTCATCACAAGCTAGGAGAGAGGCAGGAACAGATTCTCCCTCAACTCTCAGATGGAACCAACCTTGCTGATATCTTGGTGTCAGGCTTCCAGCCTTCAGCACTGCGAGAGAATATATTTTGTGGTTTTGAGTCATGTATTTTGTGGTGTTTTGTTACAAGACCTCTAGGAAACTAACATAGGTGCACAAGCGGAGCAATGCCTCTAACCCTACCTGCAGTCCCAGGTGCTCAGTCTGCACTACTTTATCTTTCACTGTCATCCACATTCAGCAGCCCCACTGTGATTTCTTCTGGTCTGATCCTTCTAGGCAGTCTTAATCTTGGAGAAGATTCAAGTTTTACTCTATAAGAACACAGACTTCTTTGAAAAACAAAGATTATTTGGATAAGTTTTTGGATTCCTAAATATTCTATGACAATAATCACTACAATACTAAGAACACACACATTTCATCCACGAGGATATTGAAGAAAAAAATTATTCAGTGATATTTGTTGAATCATGGTAAGGCCAACTTCATGTGGGATTGTCACAATAGATATAAGAGCCACCCAAAGATCGGGCTCAACCCTGATTACAACATGGGCAAGTGGGGGATTTATAGGCATGCAGTGGGGCAAGGGTCAATGGATAAAGGAGATTCTGGTTAGAGGGACTTAAGAGGATTCTTGCTGGAAAAAGGCCAGACTGATCAGATATCATCTGGAGAAAATGGAAGATGAGGAACATGATCAGACATAAGGGGTGATTTGATACAGGGGAACACGTTCTTGTTAAACTGACAAGAAGTGGATTTTACAAGGGCGTGTGCACATGGGCCTCCGAGAAGTTCCAGGAACCTGACTTCATTGTGATCAAACAGATTCCTTTTTTTTTTAAATTTTTATTTGTTCCTTTAGTTAAAAATGATAGTCGAATGTATTTTGACAAATTCTACATACATAGAGTACTTATACTAGTTAGGATTCCACTCTTATGTTTGTACATGATGCAGAGTTACCCAGTCATGTATTCAAACACAAGGGTAGGAAAGTTATGTCCAATTAATCCTACTGTCTTTCTTATTCCCATCCTACCTCCCTTCGCTTCCCTTTGTCTGATCCAAAGGATTTCTATCATTCCACTCTCCAACCTCTCCTCTTTGGGGTTGGCATCCACAAATCAGAGCGAATATTCAGTCTTTGGTTATTTGGGATTGGCTTATTTCACTTAGCATGACATTCTCCAATTCCATCTATTTATTAGCAAATGCCATAATTTCATTCTTCTGTGTATGTGTGTGTGTATATATATATATATATATATATATATATATATATCACAATTTCTTTATTCATTCACCTGTTGAAGGGCACCTAGGATGGTTCCATAGTTTAGCTATTGTGAGTTGAGTTGCTATAAACATTGATGTGGCTGTGTCACTATAGTATGCTATTGTTAAGTTCTCTGGGTATAGACCGAGAAATAGAATAGCTGAGTCAAATGGTGGTTCCTTTCCAAGTTTTTTCTGAGAAATGTCCTTACTACTTTCCAAAGGGGTTGCATCAATTTGCAGTCCCAACAATGTATGAGAGTACCTTTTTCCCCACAACCTTGCCAACATTTATTGTTGCTTGTATTCTTTATAATTCCATTCTGACTGGAATGAAATGGAATATCAGTGTAGTTTTAATTTGCATTCTCTAATTGCTAGAGATTTTGAACATTTTTTCACGTATCTTTTGACCATTAGTATTTATTCTTCTGTGAAGTGTTTGTTCAGTTCCTTAACCCATTTATTGATTGAGTTATTTATTTTTCTGGTGTTAAGTTTTTTGAGGACTTTGTATATCTTGGAAATTAATACCTTATCTGAAGTGCATGTGGTAAAGATTTTCTCCCATTTTGTAGGGTCTCTTTTTAGGTTATTGATTGTTTCCTTTGCCATGAAAATTTTCAGTTTGATACCATCCCCCTTATTGATTCTTGATTTTACTTCTTGCACTTTAGGAGTAATGTTGGAGAAGTTAGTACCTAAGTCCACGTGATGAAGAGTTGGGCCTACGTTTTCTTCTAATAAGTTCAGGGTCTCTGGTCTAATGCCTAGGTCCTTGATCCAGGGTGAGTTTTGTGCAGGGTGAGATATAGGGGCTCAATTTCATTATAGCACATATGAATTTCAAGTTTTCCCAAAACCACATGCTGAAGAGGCTATCTTTTCTCCATTGTATATTTATGGCAACTTTGTCCAGGATGAGGTAACAGTATTTATGTGGGTGTCTTCTATTCTGTTCCATTGGTCTTCACGTCTCAGAGATTCTTTCTGAAGGGCATTCTTAGTGCTATAAAGCAGTTAACAGAGACATCTCTGACACATCCAAAAGGTTTATTATGTGTATTATTAAAACATTCATGCATATACTATGCACATATTTTTATTTTCATATCTTTTCCAATATAAAAGATATTCAAAGATTATATATATTTTTATAAATGTGTTTCAACCACACTTTGAAAAAAGAAAATAATCAAAAATCCCAGAAATGAGATGATAATTTCTGGTTTCATCTCTTGAGTTTTTAGCTATTTTTCCTCATATTTCAAAATTTACTTTTGAATCAATTTTCAGGTGGCTTACCTATCCCAAACACTGGGACTAATAATCTTGTCCTCTTTATTCCAAAGTGATATCAGAAACTTTAAAAGTAAAACTTTAAAAGTTATTTCATGTAACATCAGAGAGAGCATGCTGACCCTACAACTATAAGATTCCATGGAGAAATGATGGCTGCAGGGTTGCAAATGCTGGACTTGGTCTAGGTCTAGGTGGTCTAGATTTATAACCTAACAAGTTTTATTCTCTTCTCTCTCTGTTTCCATCTCTTTTCCTACCTCATGTGATCTATTCTACATAAGACAATTTTGCTCATCATCTCCATCATAAATTCATGAACTTAAGCATAGAAACCCAACATTAAACTATGGTACCAATATATAAGTTATATTATCAAATGTAACATGATGCTGAAAGCTAGCCTTTAGTTTCAAAAGGTAGGGGTGTGTGTATGTGTGTGTGTGTGTGTGTGTTTCAAAATGTTTTGTTTGCCATGGCAAAGTCTTTAAATTTTAGTATGAAGGTGCCGAAAACTCATTAAAGGACTTTCTGATAGAAATTTTTTAAAAGATCCAGATTTCTAGTTTTGAAAGTCTGTGGCTAATGGAGACAAATGGTATGAAATGGAGAGAGGTGTTTATGCTGATTAGTTATTAATAATCATCATAAGTTTCAAAGTACAAGTTGCACTGCAGAAAGTTAGACAAGGAAGACTTTAGTCAAGACTACTGCAAGAAGAAAGAAACACTAAATTCAACTGAGCGGAAATGAAAGGTGAGAGACTGACGGGGACTGTTTCCACAATGCTGCTTGACAAGTTCTGAGCATGGGGAAGGGGCTTGGCAAGGCCACCATTCCAGGAAACTGCCGCTGTCACCTTTCCTGGGAATTGGGTGTTTTCTTGTAATTATCATACTTATAACTATGCAACTGCAAATCATATTCCCTGGATGGTTGTGATAAGAATTTAAACTCAATGAGTCTGCGGAGCTTGGGGAGAATGAGGAATGCTTTAAAAAATGTACCATATCACACATAAGTTTGAAAGTACAGAGTTTGAGGAGTTCTTCAGAAAACTACAGTTACAGGAACTGCTTGCTCCTATGCTGAGCACACCTGCCCCAGTTAATGCTTTACCAGTAAATAGCCTGAAAAAGAACAGGAGACTTATTGTCCCCATAGTACTAGGACTGCCCTACTTAGCCTACAAGATTGGGGGACATTTGTGGTATCCACCTAGAGGGAAACAAGCAAATAAGGATAAGGACCCACCTTTCACAGATCCACCTCTTCCCTATACAGTAGTGTACAATGAAAATGATGAATAAATAATTAATATTAATAGTAAATGGGAAAATGTCCAATGTTTGGCCTTCCTTCAAAGGCTTGGACATCAAGGGCCACCCTGGAAATGTAGGACAAAAGAGCAAAGAAAGAGCATACACAAACAACTAGAAAAATATTATATTAAAATCAAATGCCCTCATTGCAAGTTAACTGGTTGTAAGTAGTTCATGCTGGCTTAGGTTTCACATATGTATTACAATAGGTAGAGGAAAAATCAATGACATCAAAAATAACAGGATACAATTAAGTACTCACATTGATTGGCAATAAAGTAACCTAACTTAGTCTTAACTGAGCTTGTTTGGGTAATAGAGTAGACCTTTAAGGTTAAATAAAAAATATAATAATATGAGCTAAAGATTAGTGCATGTTATGCTTAGCAGTTCAGTAAAAGTAGCTTAAGACAAAATAGAGTCATTATGCTGACAACAGGTCTGACACCAAAGGGTAAACAAAGGCCAGTCGGATGAGAAGAGGAAAATATCTTTCACTGTAATACGCTGATGTGAGTAACTTTAAGTAAACATAGAAAGTTGACCTTAATGTACCTGCTGTGTTAGACACCTGCTGGAAAGTGTGGTCAATGACAAATCTTGTAGTAATTTCTCTATAACTTGTATCTTGTTTAATCCTGCTTTACTTAATACTATAAAAGAAGAGCTTAAATAAATCTGAGCAGCACTTGCTTCAAGTTGCTCCAGGGGTTCTTCTGTTCTTCTGCACCGACTCCGCCCATCCTTCAGGGAACCACGAGTTGCTGGGGCTGGCGCCCGGCAAAAGACTTTGAAGTACGGGGTGACCCAGTAACAAACTAGTGGCCAGAGTCAGATGGAAGTTGACCAACAGGGTGTGTCCAGTGCCTCTGTGATTACACATTTATTTGCTAATCAGTGTGCCCAAAGGAGTTAGTTTCAGTCCCCCAGGGACTGAAAGATAGGGGCGTTACCTTAAGGAGCTGAGGACATATCCTTGTAATGTGTTTAAGTGAACCACATAATAAGGTATTAAATTTTTTTTCAACAAATGGATTAAATATATTCATATCTAACTTGTTTTAAAACACATAAAGCAAGTAAAACAGAGATGCTACAAAAGGAAAAGTAGAGCTTTATAATATGTATATAAATTAGGAAGCACAATTTCAAAAAACTTTATGTGTATGGTCTAAATGGATGTTCAAAGAATATAAAAATAGGAATGGAAGGGAAGGTCACATAATTGGACTGTGATCTTAGCAGCAAGAGAATGATTGGGGAAATTAAAAAATTATGTTTGCATTGGTATTTTACTCGTGATAAGGGGGAGTAATTAATTCAGACCAAACCTGGAACTGAAATTGACTTTTTATTTTATTTATTTATTCCTTTATTTAATATATTACTGGGAATAAAACCCAGGCCCGTCCACATGCTAAGCAAGTACTCAGCCACTGTGCTACACTCTGGCAAGAAAATGACATTGTACAAAATGGAAGATATTCACTCCCTTTACATGTCATCACACTGCTACCAAAATAAAGGAATGATTAGAGCAACTCTGAGATGACAAAATTTAAACAGATGATGGGAACTGAGGGATCTGAGGCCAAGACTAGGGATGCTTTTACTCTGGGAGTCATTCCAGTAGGAAGACATGATAGAGGATAAGCTGCACTCTGATAATGTGTGCAGCTAATGACAGGCTGGCCAAGGTTAGGGACCCTGGTAGACACCTCTTGCAATGAACTGAATCCTAGGAGGGAGAATGGAGTGGATGAGCTATAGAGTAGAGCTTTAGGTTTTATACATCATCTTAGGCAAACATGCTTAAAATTCATCAGGTGGAGGCAGATTGCTGGTATATCTGGACACCTGGCAGAAACACTTTCTCTGGAGGAAGATATAATTACCATAGAGTTCAAAATATTTCTGAAATAATTTTTCAAAGTAACATCCACTAAAAATTTGGGTTTATCTGCACACACATGGAGACAAGCCATTATGAGAAAGAAACAACAAATAATTCAAACTGAGTCAATTTATCAACATTATGAGACAGACTTTGAAAATACAAAACGTATCTTGTTCAAGGAAATTAGAGCCAATGTTGAAAATTTTAGGAAGAAACAGGAATTAGAAATGTGACTTTGAAAAAGAACTAAGTAGAAATTTTGAGAACCAAAACAGTGAATGATAAAACTGAGAACTCAAAATATGGGTTCAATCAGAAGTTAAGAAATGATAGTTTCTGAGCTAAATCTAGCCAATAAGTTTTTGTATCATATATAAGCTAAGAATAATTTGTTTGTTTTCAAATCTTTACAACATCAATGAAAATATAAGTATCTACAAAATGTTCTCTATTTTGCCCCTTAAGACAAAGTTTTCCCACTTCTGGGTTAAAACAATAAATTATCTCCAAATGTGCCTAATTAAAGTTGAACTTAGAATTAAGAAGAATATTTTCTTGATCTAAATTAAAAGGTAATTTTCTGGACTGAATTCAAGAGGGATAGAAAGAGAATATACAGAACAAAGATAAGAAATACAAATAATACCTTAGGCAGGGGGGGAGTGACTAGTAAATGCTTAATTGGAGTTCCAGAATATGAGAAAGAGAATAGATAATATTTTAAATGACTATGACTATACCACAGTTCATGAATGACAGCAATCGCCAGATTCAACAAATCCCAACAAATCCAAATCCAGATACATGGAAAAGAAATCCATACCTAAACACAACACAATAGAAAGTCATTAAAATCTTTGAAAGCAAATATAAGGAGAAAATGTATAAGACAGAAAGAGGGGGAAATTAACTATTCTTCCTTCAAAAAAATGTTAAATCAAACAACTTTCTTTGAAAAACAAAAATGGTCATGCTTTGGACTGAACTGTGACCTCCCCACCCCCCAAATTCAAATATTAAAACCCTAACCATAAATGTCATTGTACTGGGAAACATTGTCTTTAAGGAGATAATTCATGTTAAATGTGATTGTGTGGGTGCAACCTCAGTCCAATAGGATCAGTGTTCCTAGAAGAAAGGTCATGTAAAGAAGGACACACAAAAAAAATGTGGCTATCTATTAGCCAGGAAGAAGTTCTCTGTGTTAGCCAGTTTTCCATCACTCTAACTAACACCTGAGATAATCTACTTACAAGGAGACATGTTTATTTTGGCTCACATTTTGAAGGTGTCACTCCATGGGAAATTGGTCCTGTTGCCATGAGCAATTTGGCATTTGGAAACCTGCAGGTGATAGCAGAAGTGGTGGTGGAACAAATCTTTTCACCTCATGGCTGGGAAATAAAAAGAGAGAAAGAGGAAAAGACTGTACCCCTACACTCCTCATTAAGGACATGCCCTCAATGACATAAAGCCTTTCTGCTAGACTATCTCTTTAAGTTTTCTACCACCTCCCAATGGCCCAGATCTGGAGACTGAACTTTTCGACTTTGAGTTTACTTGAACACTTAAGACCCAAACCACAATGGTCTCCCTCGAAAACAGACTTGATGGGACATTGATCTTGGACACCTATCCTCAAAAACTGTAAGAAAATTCATTTCTGTCATTTAAGCTAAACAGCATTAGCTTAAACTTATATTTAGTATTTTATAATGGAAATATTAGCAATCTAAAGCACTGACCAAACAGTGTTGTCCATAATCAACAAATTGAGAGAAAAAAATTCCAGGCTATATGTACAACAGGAAAAATCATATGTCTATGAAAAAATTGGATTTTTTTCCCCAGGAGATCCACAATAAGGAAGATTTTAAATGGTGATATCGCAGAGAAGATGAGCTATTCAATAAGTTCTATGCCCCCCTCTATACTGTTGTCTGCAAAGCATTCTCCAATTCACATTCCTCTCCTTCCTTCATCTAAATGGAAGGAAACCATAAGGGACAAGCACAATAAAATGTGAACAGAAAATATTCATTTCAGGGTTGTATTAACTGCAAGACCAAAGTATCTGAATGACTTCTTATCTTTAATGAAATTGCCATCATTTGGAAGGATTCTAAATTCCTGCATCATCAACTGGATAAGTCTCGATTTATAACTATGTGTTTGAGGATCTCCCTGGAAGCTATACAATCAGGAAGAAAACCTTCATATTTACCTGAGCAAAAAATAAAAATTGCATTCTCTCAAGAACAAATATGGGGATTTTTTTGGCCACATCATAAAACCTATGCTGATTAATTGTGTTCTTGATTATAGAAAGGGAAAATGATCTTGATTATGGAAAGCTCAAAAATACAGAAAGGAAAGCTGAAAGTGAAAGTAATATAAATAAAAGAGTAGAATCTAGTGAGAGGGAAAGAAAAGAAACAGGGATTGAGATAAAGACGACGAACATAAATTCTGAAAATATTTTTAGAATTGGAATGTCCGAACAAAGAGAAATCAAATAAAAATAGAGAATGCTAATCATCAGTCTCAAGAATGAAAATGTGACTGAAACTACAGATCTAGAGACATCAAAATAGATAATAAGGGATTGAATGTGAATACAGAAAGTCCAAAAACCCCACAGAATTACTGGAAATAATCATAATAGGTGAATTTAACAAGATTACAGGATTCAAAGTTAACATACAAATATGTTTTTGTACTAATACATAGAAATAAAATGTAACAAAGTAAAGTTTAAAATACCACAAACACATCAGATACTCAGAAATAAGTTGAGCAAAAAAGAGTTCAGATTATGTACACTGAAAACTAAAAAATACCTTTGAGAAATAAAGTGAAGCCTAATGCTATGGATTGAATGTGTTCCCCAAAATGTTATGGTTTGGAAACTTAATTTCTCAATGCAGCAATGTTGGAGGGGGACTCATGGAAGGTGTTTGGTTCAAGGAACCAGTGCCCTCATAAATGGACTAAAACCTGAATTAGTCCTTGTGATAGCATGTTGTGATACAGCTACTCTACCCTTTGTTTTTTAGACAAAATATTTTCACTTTTCTGTCTGCTTTTTTTTTTTTCCTATCATGCTATGAAATAGCACAAATCCTTGTCTTTAGAAATTGCCCAATCTCAGGTATTTTATTACAGCATCAGAAGCAAAGTAGAATATCTAAATAATGTGTCAGGTCTGGTCTTACAAAATACGGTTTTAAAGGGTCTAAAAAGAGGGCTTATAGATTGGCAGACTCATAAATTAAAATTTGTCCATGTTTTCTTAATTCTACTACAGAAGTAATGCAATACATTAAGTATTCATTTTGGTTATTTTGTAGAAATTGAAGAGTATTCAAAACTTTTTGTAAGTATGAAGGTCCTAAAAGAGTAATAAGATCTGAAATAAAGAATTTCAAAAATCATTGGAGAGTTACACTAAAAATATGTGATATTTACAAAAAATAGAAAAGTCTATCAATGGAATAGAAAGGAATGTACAGAAATATAAACATGTGTGTGCACTTGATTTTTGATCCATGTGTTGGTTTAATTTAAGAGTATGGTGCTACAGCAGTTGATGTCTATATGGAAGAGTGTGAAGTTTGAATTTCAACTCACAAAATGAATTCACATCACACATAAAATTAATTTTGTATTATCTAGAGACCTGAAAGTAAAATCTAAATTTTTAAATATCTTGAAAAATTACAGGAACAATTCCATGACTTTTGTCAAAGATTTCTTAGAATAAGAATGTCACAGCATTTTTAGAAAGATTAATTAGATTTCATCAAAGTTAAAATTTTCTTCTATTCAAAAATGTTTTTAAGAAAATATGAATATTAGTTTCATTAATAGAAAAAAATGGTAATGCATAATCAAATGTAATATTCCTGTTCATAACATATGGAGAAACAATTTAATGATGAAAAGGCAATCTAATAAATTATAAACAAATATAGGAATGACCCTAAATTATATGAAAGTTATCAGTTATTAGTGTAATGCAAATTAAAAGTGCAGTGGAATAGTACTAGATACCACCAGAGTAAGTATACTAAAGAGACTGATGATATCAAATGTTGGCAAGAATTTGGTGCCAGGGACATTTTAATTCACCACTAATGGGAACCCAACATGCACAAAGAGTTTAAATGACCATTTGGTGGTTTCATAAGAAGTTAAATATTTACTAGGCTATGACCCAGAAATTCCACTGTTATGTAACTGATAAAGAACCTGGAATATAGGTATAAAGACACTAGAGAATAAAATCAATGAGAAAGCAAAATTGTACATAATATGATTTTTTTCAGATGAAAGGTCTAACATATTAATTGGAGTCACAAAGAAGAGTAAAAACATAGTGGGACAGAAATGATTATTGGTAGATGTAATGAAATAGAGTTTTATAAACTTTATAAAAGATGTTAAGTCATAAATTCAAATATTTTTAACCTCTAACAAAATACATTGAAACAAAACCACACCATTTACATCATGGGAAACCTGCTCAGTGAAAATAATTCTGTTTATTTTGTTTTATTTATTTGTGTACTGGAGATTGAACCCAATGAAGTTCTACCAGTTGAGTTACATCCCCAACTCTTTTATTATTGTTGTTGCCGTTTTTATTATTATTAATCTGGGGACTAAGTTGTGTAGGCTGACCTTGAACTAGCAATCCTACTGCCTCAGCCTCCCATGTAGCTGGGGTTACAAGCATGTGCCACCACATTGGGTAGCCAATTATACCTTTTAAATAAAAAATAAGACAGACCACTGACTTCAAAATGGAGATAAATGACATCTTTAATTTTCAAAGGAATTTTCAATATAAATATCATTCCTTATCAAGAATACCTCCCTCCAAATTGCTTCAGAACAAACCTCACAAAGAGCAAACTGATTTACAAATAACTATACTGCCCTCCAGATCAATGTCTAACACTCTTTAAACAAATTTTTACAAGCACAGCACTAATCAGCATAAAACTTACAATGTTTGGCATCTAATCAAACATTATGGGGCTTAAAATATAGCAAGGAAATCTGGCCCATAATGAGGAAAAAAACAGAATATAAAAGAAAAGAGGGAATTTGCAGACAACATTGGAAATGTTATCATAAACATGCACTATGCACAAATTTGAAAGGAAAACATAATATAATTAAAGATGAAAGACATAAAAGAGAACTAGATACACTTCTAGGGATAAAAAAAATCCAAATTCTGAAGTCAAGTTTTCCTGGACGAAAATGAAGCAGAGTAGATAACCCAGAAGAAAATAACAGTGTATTTGAAGTCTTAGCAACATAAACTACTTAAAATGAAGATCAAGAGCAAAAAAGGAGAGTTAAAAATAATTAAATATAGCTTCAGAGTCTATAGGGACAAAATAAGCAGTGTAATGTATGTAATTGGAACCCTAGTATAAGAAGAATAAAGGTTACAGAACAAAAAATAGCAAAAACATTTCAAGTTTGATAGAAACTCTAAAGTAACAGGTTAAGAAGTTCAACAAATTCCAACCAGAATAATCACACACATGCACACACACACACACACACACACACACACACACACAGAGCTCACATAAAATACAAATGGCTGAGCACTGAACAGAAGAGGAAATCTTAAGAGATCAAAGATACAACATGTACTAAGAAACAAAGAACTGAAACTGTTTTGCATGAGAATTATGAAAGTCATGGTTTGATGGAATGCCATGTTTAAGATGCTGAAAGGAAACACACACACACACACACACAAATATATTCTTCAACAAAGGTAAGATAAAACCTTTTGGGGTAAGAAAATGCCAAGAGAATTCCACATATTTATATTATGAGACATGTTAAAAGACATTCACTAGCAAGAAGGGAAACAGGATCAGTAGGAAACCTGACTTGACCTGACTTGACCTTCCAAAAGGAAGAAAAATAGAAATGGTAAATAAATGAGAAAATATATCAGTATAATAAATATTCTTTAAAAGCTAATTTAATATATTCAGCATAACAATGTCAGTCAGGCACAATGGAGCACACTTGTAATCCCAGCTACTCAGGAGGCTGAGGCAGGAGGATTGCAAGTTTAAGGCCAGTTTGGCAACTTAGTGAGAGTCTGTCTCAAAGTAAAATAAAAAGTACAGGGGGTATAGCTCAGGATAGAGTGCTGCTGGGTTGGATTCCCAGAACCCACTCACCCGGCACATGCACACACACATACACAATCATGCAATGTGTCAAGTGGATTAAAATATGAAGGGAAAATAAGTGATAATGAAAACACAAAGAGCATGAAGGCAGCAAATTGAGCCCCCCATTGTGCATAACTATGATGCACTACTACATAAAATAAGAAAGTTTATTGCTATAAGCGTTTTATACAATATGTGGGTGTTAGAATGTTATTTGAAGATAACTGTAAAGTCAAAGTACACATTTTAAACACTAAAATGAAACCGTACAAATAATGAAATGAAAACATAGAAAGAGAAATTTTAAAAATATGTTAAAGTAGAAAAAGAAATGGAAAATTAAAATGTATATTTAATATGAATGAAAAAACTCCAATCTTATATTTTCAGACTGGCTAAAAAGCAAGAATCAACCATATGCTATGTATATGAAATTGACTTTAAATACTAAGGTTTTGATTGGCTAAAAGTAAATGGTTAGAAAAATAAGTAGTATGCACATAGTAATCATAAGAAAGCTGGAGTTGCTATGCTAATATCAGACAAAATAGACTACAGAACAAGAATTATCACTAGGGATAAAAAGTCATTTCATAATAATAATGGGGTCCACAAGACACAAAACTCCTAAATGTTCATTTAAATCACAAAATTAGAGTCTTAAAATACAAGAACCTTATTTCACTGAAAAGAGAAATGGGCAAATCCACAATGGTAGATGAAGATTTCAACAATCCTCTCTCGGTAGTTGATAGAAGCAGTCAGAAAATCAATAGAGAAATGGAAGATTCTGGAACATCTAATTGATATTTACAAGGCTTTCTCAAGAAAAGCAGAATACATATTCTTTTCAATTTCATGGGAAGTATTCATCAAGATAGACCAAATGATAAGATCTTAAATGAGTCAATTAATTTTAGAAATAATTTAAATTATGCAGGGAATATTTTCTGACTACAATTGAATTAAATTAGAAATAAATTACAAAGAACTCCCTGAAAAGGCTCCTAGTAACTAGGAATTAAGCAAAACACCCCTCTCTAACCATGGCGCAAATAAGAAGTCACCAGTTGGAACTGAATGAAAATGGAAGCACAATAAGCACAATTTTGCATAAGTTACAGTAAGTAGTTGAAACATTGAGCTATTGGCAAAATAATCATAGGTAAATGTTACAGAAAAGAGACCAGGAATACACTTATATGGAGAGTAATTTGAGTTTTGAAAAGGGTAATTCATTGGAGAAAATGCATTAAACAAATAGTATGATAACATGTACATATACATGTGGGAATAAATGACTCTTAACCTCATGGTGTACATAAAATTAAGTCTGATTAAATATAAAAACATAAAATCTTTAAAAGGGCAAAATTCTAAAACTTCTGAAAGAAAACACAGAAAAATAATTTTTATGACTTTCGAGTAAAGTTGGTTTAAGTCACAAAGATGTGACGAAAGAAAAATAATGATAAATTATACTATGTCAAAAATAAATTCCTGATTTTAGAAATACTCTCTTTAGAAAACGTCCAGTTCACAATTATTTATTAAACTTTATACTTATATTTTGTATACTCTTTGTATAAATTATATTGCCCCAAACTAGAGTTTAATAAGGGGTAGCTTTTAATTTATTTTCAATAATAACATAATATTGACCTGAAGTACATCTTACAAATATCTTAAGTTTAAACTCTATATCATGGTCATTTCTGTGGTTACACCATCACTTATCTTTCTCATATGCTTAAAATTTCTCATAATCAAAATGTACATACAGATCATCTAGCAACCAGTGAATTCCATGAATGTTTACTCATTGAGAAATGCAATATCAAATGTTTTCTATACTAATACCAGTTACATACAAACAAAAGATGTAATTAAGAATTTTCTAAAAACTAAAATGCATGTGTTTATGGGGATAGAATGCAATATATCTTTCCTATTAAAAGTTGGGTTAGTTTTTTAAAAGTATAGTTTGTGTAACTACGTCTAATAGATTCAGAAAAAATAATCTAATAAGCAACATAATTTAGATATTTCAGCTTTCTCCAGGGTAGTGAACCACCTTTAAGAAAACGAGTCCTGAGATGCCCAGACACCCGGAGGTCTTTTCCCTGGGTTGCGGCTGCCGTTGCCCGGAGGGCTTTCTCTAGGAGCACCTAATGTCACTAATTGCCCCTAATGTCACTTTTGTCGGTGACCAGAGGCCTTTCCTCCAGGCACTGCTGCTGCTGTTGATGCTGTTGCAGTCGACGTCCACCTGAGATCGGCTGCCCTCGATACTGCCTCGGTCGCCTGGCTGCCGTCTACATTATTGCGCTGCTGCTGCTGCCGCTGCCTCTGACACTGCAAATGCCAAACCTGCTGCCACTCCCTAGAGGTCACCTGGAGGTCTTCTCCGTGGGTACTGCTGAAGCTGCAGCCATAGGTGCCACTGCCACCACTGTTGCCTCAGTCCCCCATCAGCTGCCAATGCCACCGATGTCTGCAGCTGCTGCTGACGCCCTGCCTGCGGCCCCCGACTCCCACTAGGACCACTTCCACCACTGCCCAGAGGTCAGCTACTAGGGAGATTCTAGGTTTGGTTGCGTGCTGCCACATACATTGTGAGATGCAGGCCAGAGCCTGGGGTTTGTTTGGGGTGCCAGTGGGTTTGCTGCCACTGCCATTTTGGGACACAGCCACCCCTGTCTGGGGATACCGGTCAGGAACTGGAGGTTCAGTGTCGGGGTGTCTGTGGGTTTGGCTGCACCTGGGGTCTTCCTCCTGGGAGTGTGAGTTGCCACCATCTCGTTAGTGTCTCTCAGGAATGCTCATTCCTGGTGATCTCTCTCCAAAATCCAGTGGCATTGAGATCTTGGGATTGCAACCTGTTCAAACCCAGGATATCTGAGGCCCAGATTGGTGTGATATGACTGGGTCTGCCAAGGCCTATCTGGGCAAGACAATCTTGTGGAAAGTCAGAGACAGGGCTGAGAGGTTTTTTGGACACTGGCAGAGACAGTTGTTTAATTTTCCACCAAAATTTATTTTATTTTATTTTATTTTTCTTCTCTGGCATCTTTCTCCACCATATTTGGAGCAGGTGTTTTCTGTGCATCCGGAGACAATAATATATGCATGGTTTTTGCAGTTCTGCTATATATTGTATATTCTTATAGTTTTAGGTTTTTTTTTTTTTTCTTCTCTTTATATATATTCCTCTCACTTGTCTGTCTTCCTAGATTCCCTTTCTACCTTTTTGCCACATAACAGCCAATCTCTGTTAGTTCTTCTCTCACTCTTTCTGTGAATTTTCTGGCTTTTCCATTTCTCCCTCATGAACACCATGTCCTGCAATGTTTCTGTTCTTTCTTTGTCCACTATTTGAGATTGTAAATCCAATTGGCAAATTTTCTGTTTTTATTGTGAACAGTGATTGAGCTCATTATTGATGTTTATAGGGAGAGGGCAGTTGGACACCTTGCTGGAAGCTATTAGATTTGAGGCTGAATATTGTTTGCACTGGGTGTTGTTGATATTGGTTTCCCTCTTAAAGGTGGGATACTGTAAATCTTGAATGACAATATAGGTCTATATGGTAGATTCTGTATTGCCTCAGATTCATACTACTAGATGGGAAAACACATAAGCAACATGAAAAAACAAGGGAACAAATTACCACAAATGAACCAATGCCCCAATAAGAGAAGCCACTGATAACACAATAGAAGAAATATCCAAGAAGACGTTTAGAATGTACATAGTTAACCTGATCTGTGAAGTAAAGGAAGGTACAAAGAATGAAATCAAAGAGAAAATATAGGAAGTGAAAGATCACTTCCATAAAGAGTTAGAGATTGTGGGGGAAAAAGGCAGAAATCCTCAAACTGAAGAAATCAATAAATCAAATTATAAATTCAATGGAAAGCATCACCAACAGACTACACCACTTGGTAGACAGAACCTCAGACAATGAAGACAAAATATTTAATATTGAAAATAAACTTGACTATGTAGACAAGATGGTAACAATCCATGAACAGAACTTCCAAGAATTATGGGATAACATGAAAAGACCAAATTTAAGATAGAAGAAGAAGCAGAGATACAAACCAAAGAAATGCACAACATTTTCAATGACATAATGTCAAAAAATTTCCCAAACATATAGAATGAAATGGAAAATCAAATATAGGAGGCTTACAGGACCCAAATGTACAAAACTACAGCAGACCCACATCGAGACACATTGTAATGAAAATGACTAAAGTACAGAATAAGGATAAAATCTTAAAGGTGGTAAGAGAAAAAAAGAAAATTATAAATTGGGGAAAACCAATTTGGACCTCAACTGATTTCTCAACCCAGACCCTCAAATCTAGAGGTCATGGAACATCATATTTCAAGGTCTGAAAAAAAATGGATACCAGCCAAGAATTTTATATCCAGCAAAGTTAAGTTTCATATTTGAATATGAAACAAAAACCTTTCACGATAAACAAAAGTTAAAAGAATTCACAATTAGAAAGCCTGTACTACAGGCTTTACTTAGTGGGTGTTTACAAGACATAGACTTGCAGATTGAATTAGAATGGACCCACCTTTTAACCCAGTTATCCCGCTCCTCATTTTATACCCAAAGACTTAAAATTAGCATACTACAATAATGTAACCACATCAATGTTTATAGCAGCTCAATTCATAATAGTTAGATTACAGAACCAACCTAGATGCCCTTCAATAGATGAATGGATAAAGAAACTGTGGTATATATACACAATGGAATAGTACTCAGCCATAAAGCATAATAATATTATAGCATTTGCAGATGAATGGATGGAATTA
Source organism: Sciurus carolinensis (assembly GCF_902686445.1). Taxonomy (NCBI): domain Eukaryota; kingdom Metazoa; phylum Chordata; class Mammalia; order Rodentia; family Sciuridae; genus Sciurus; species Sciurus carolinensis. The sequence goes on from NC_062217.1 coordinate 133,797,598, forward strand.
GAGAATATCATGCTAAGTGAATAGGCCAATCCCAAAATACCAAAGCCTGAATGTTTCCCTGATAAGTAGATGATGATACATAATGAGGGTGGGAGGTGGGGGTGACAGAAGAATGGAGGAACTTTAGATTATATCCAGAAAAGTTAAATTTCAGATTTGAATATGAAACAAAAATCTTCCATGATAAACAAAAGTTAAAAGAATTCACAATTAGAAAACCTGTACTACAGAACATTCTCAACAAAATATTCCATGAGAATGAAGTGAAAAAAAGTGAAAACTAGCAAAGGGAGAAACTATTATAGAGGGAAATGTGAGGGTGGAGGGGGCAGGGTATGAAAAATGGTGGAATGAGATGGACATCATTACCCTATGTATTTGTATGATTACACAAAAGGTATGAATCTGCATCGTGTACAACCATAGAAATAAAAAATTGTATGCCATTTGTGTACAATGAATCAAAATGTGGTCTGTTTAAAAAAAAAAAAAAGAACCAACAATATGCTGTCTCTAAGAGATTCACCTCATAGGCAGAGACATCCACAAACTGAAGGTGAAAGGATTGGGAAAACATGTCACTCATAAAGATTGTGCAAACAAGCAGGGGTTTCCATTCTCACATCAGATAAAGTGGACTTTAAGTCAAAGTTAATCAGAAGGGACAAAGAAGGACATTTCATTCAATTGAAAGGAATTATACAGCAGCAAGACATAACAATTGTAAATAATTTTCCCCCAAACAATGGAGCATCTATATACACCAAACAAACTCTTCTCAATTTCGAGAATTGAATAGACCACAACACAATAACACTGGGTGACTTTAACACACCTCTCTCACTACTGGATAGATCTTCTAAACAAAAACTAAATAAATACTCTATAGAACTAAATAATAATATAATCAATAACTTAGACTTAACAGACATATATATAGAATATTTTATCCTTCAATGAGCAAATACACATTGTTTTCTTGGCAGCACACGAATCCTTCTTTTAAATAGACCATATCTTATGCCACAAAGCAAATCTTAGTAAATATAAAAAAGTGGAGAGAATACCCTGCATATCATATCACAATGGACTGAAATTTCAAAACAATGATAAAATAAAAAATAGAATCTACTCTAACATATGGAGACTAAATAATACACAATTGAATGATGAATGGATAGTAGAAGAAATCAAGAATGAAATGAAAAATACTTAGAGGTAAATGAGAATACTGATACCACATACCAAAATCTCTGGGACACTATGGAGGCAATCCTAAGAGGAATGTTCATTGTGTTGAGCTTGTTTATTAAAAGAATAAAAAGTCAACAAATAAATGACCTAATATTACATCTCGAAATCCTAGGAAAAGTACACATCAACACCAAACATAGTAGAAGACAGGAAATAATTAAAATCATAACTGAGATAAATGAAATTGAAACAAAAGAAACAACTGAAAAAATTGACAAAACAAAAAGTTAGTTCTTTGAAAAAAGCAATAAAATTGATAAATGCTTAGCCACACTAATGAAGAAAAAAAGAGGTAGAATCTTAAATACTAAAATACTTCATAAAAAAGGAACTATCACAATAGACACAACTGAAATACAGAAGATAATTAGAAACTATTATGAAAATTTATACTCTAATAAAATAGAAAATATTGAAGACATTGACACATTTCTAGAGACATATGACCTACCTAAACTGAATCAGGAGGTCATACATGATTTAAAAAGAACAATTTCAAGTAATGAAATAGAAAACACCATTAAAAACCTATCAATTATAAAAAGACCAGGATCAGATGAATTCTCAGCCCATTTATACAAAACCTTCAAAGAATTAACACTGGGCTGGGGAGATAGCTCAGTTGATACAGTGCTTTGCCTCACAAGCACAAGGCCCTGGTTCAATCCCCAGCACCGCCAAAAGAATTAACACCAATACTTCTCAAATTATTCCATGAAATAGAAAAGGAGGAAACCCTTCCAAACTCATTCTGTGAGGCTAATATCACCTCAATACCAAAACCAGACAAAGATACATCAAGGAAAGAAAATTTCAGATCAATATCCTTCATGAACATAGATCTAAAATTTCTCAATGAAATTCTGGCAACTCACATAAAAAACATATTAAAAAGACAGTGCCCCATGATCAAGTGGGGTTCATCCCAGGGATGCAGGGTTGGTACAACATATGGAAATCAATAAACATAATTCATCATATAATAGACTTAAAAACAAGAATCATATGATCATCTCAATAGATGCAGAAAAAGCTTTTGACAAAATACAGCACCCTTTCATGTTCAAAACACTAGAAAAACTAGGGATATTAGGAACATACCTCATACCTCATATATGCTATACCCAAGGCCAACATAATTCTAAATAGAGAAAAATTGAAAGTATTCCCTCTAAAAACTGGAACAAGACAAAGATGACCCCTTTCACCACTTTTATTCAACATGTTCTTGAAATGCTAGCCAAAGCAATTAGAGACAAGAAAGAAACTAAAGGCATAGAAGTACGTAAAGAAGAACTCCAATTATCACTATTGCAGATGACATGATTCTATATTTCGAAGATCCAAGAAACTCCACCAGAAAACTTCTAGCACTAATAAATCAATTCAGCAAAGTAGCACAATATGAAGTCAATACCCATAAATCAAATGCATACCTATACATCAGTAATGAATACACTGAAAGAGAAATAAAGGACACTATCCCATTCATAATCATCTCAGAAAAAAAAATACATGGTAATCAATCTAGCAAAAGAGGTGAAAGGCCTCTACAATGAAAACTACAGAACACTAAAAAAATAAATTAAAGAAGACCTTAGAAGATGGAAAGCCCTCCCGTGTTCCTGGATAGGCAGAATTAATATTGTAAAAATGACCACACTACTAAAACTGTTATGCAAATTTAATGCAATTCCTGTTAAAATCCCAATGAAATTCTTTCTATAACTAGAAAAGAAATCATCAAATGAATTTGGAAAAATAAGAGACCCAGAATAGTCAAAACATTTCTTAGCAAGAAAAACAAAGCAGGAGGAATCACAATACCAGACCTCAAGCTACATTACAGAGTTACAGCAATAAAAACAGCATGGTATTTGCACCAAAACAGACGTAGACCAATGGTACAGAATAGAAGACACAGAGATAAACCCACATAAATACAGGTATCTCATAATAGAGAAAGGCACCAAAAACATTGACTGGAGAAAAGATAACCTATTCAACAAATGGTGCTGGGAAAAATGGAAAGCCATGCGCAACAAAATGAAATTAAACCTTTATCTCTCACCCTGCACAAAACTCAAAGTGGATCAAAGACTTAGACACTAGAACAGAAACCTGGCACCTAGTAGAAGAAAAAGTAGGTCCAAAACTTTACCATGTTGGCCTAGGATCTGACTTCCTTCACAAGACCCCTAATACTCAAGAAGTTAAATCAAGAATCAATAAGTAGGATGGACTCAAACTAAAAAGCTTCTTTTCAGCAAAAGAAACAGTTAGTAATGTGAACAAAGAACCCACAGATTGGGATGAAATCTTTACCACATGCACCTCAGATAAAGAATTAATCTCTAGGATATATAAAGAACTCAAAAAACTGAACACCCAAAAAACAAATAACCTAACCAATACATGGGTTAAGGAACTGAACAGACACTTCACAGAAGAAAATATACAATGCATTAACAAAAATAGCATTCTCTAGCAATTAGAGAAATGAAAATCAAAATGACTCTAAGATTTCACCTCATTCAATCAGAATGTCAATTATCAAGAATACAAGCAACAATGAATGTTGGCGAGGATGTGGGGAAACAGGTACACTCATACATTACTGGTGGGAATGCAAAATGGTACAGACACTCTGGTAAGAAGTATGGAGATTCCTAAGAAAACTTGGAATGGAACCACCATTTGACCCAGTTCTCCCACTCCTAGGTTTATACCCAAAGGACTTAAAATCAGCATACTACAGTGATGCAGTCACATCAATGTTTATAGCAGCTGAATTCACAATAGCTAAACTATGGAATCAACCTGGATGCTCTTCAACAGATGAATGGATAAAGAAAAAGTGGTTTATGTGTGTGTATACACACACACACACACACACACACACACATATATATATATACATCATATATATGCATATATGTATACATCATATATATATGATGGAATATTACTCAGTTTTAAAGAATAAAATTCTGGTATTTGCTGGTAAGTGAATGGAGTCAGAGAATATCATGCTAAGTGAAATAAGCCAAACCCAAAAAACCACAGGTCAAAAGTTCCAACTGATATGCAGATACTAATTCACAGTAAGTGGGGAAGGGGATAGGAAGAATAGAGTTACTATATATTAGGTAGAAGGGAGTGAAAGGAGGGGAAGGGGTATGGGGGATGGAATGATAGTAGAGTTAAACAGACATTATTACCTCATGTACATATGTGATTCCATGACCGATATAATCCTGCAATAGGTATAATCAGAAAAATGAGATATTACACTATATTTATGTATGATCTATCAAAATGTATAAATACATTCTACTGTCATGTAATACTAATTAGAACAAATAAAACAATTTTTTTTTAATTTTACAAATTTAAAAAATTAAAAAGAAAATGAGTCCTGTGTATTTTAGTGTGGGTTATCTCAGAGCTCTGAAGTTATGGTCTTTCTCTGGGGTCCAGAGACACAAATAAGAACATCCTTTTAGCATAGAAATACTCAAATGAAAGAATTTCTCTCATTAGCAGATTTACATGTTGCTAACAGTTGATTAATTCAGTGTTTGCTGGTGACACAGTGTGGATATCATTAAACTATTTTTATGTTTCATGCAGATGGCTTTAAATCAACAGCTTGATTTAAAATGAGACTCATATTTATGTTTGAGTGGCAGGTTGTCATTTGTTTTTAATATTATTTTCATATTCTTTTTTATTAAAAACAACTGCCAATTCATAAAATGCAAAGACGAATATAATCTACATCAAAATTTTTATTAAAGTATACACTAAGGATTCTAGGGTGAAACAAAACATCAGCTAAAATTAAAAAAGAAAGAAAGAAAGAAAGATACATGGAACAAAAATAGAAAGCCCCATTCGCTCAAATTAAATTTGAGTGAATTAAATTGTCTAACAGGGAAATTTTATCTAAGGCAATATGAGATACATTAAGTACCAGCTGTTCAGTGGCCATCCTGGTAGGAGTTGAATAGGGCATGTAGACATTCTCAGAGGGGAAAAGAGATGGGCCCTACTCTCTGAATATATTTGTACACTTGTATTCTTTGTAGTCTGGGATGGGTTCCTGTAGAAAATGTCAAATGTCAGATCAACTAGTCTATGTCATTTCGCCAAAATGCAATCCAACACAGCACAACTTATCTTTAAGAGCATACCAATGTGAGCTGTTTCACTTTCTCATTTAGAAAGACCCCCAAATCACCTGTCAGACTTTTTGATATCGGCAGCCTCCCTTAGGAACACTCACGAGTCAACATCTACTATCCACCCAAATTTATTGTGTTTATTGGAAAATGCTGTGACCTCGAAGCAATAGAGCTCTCTATAAGGAAAAGATGGCATCAGAGTGCTTTGCATTATTAATTAAACATAAACAGGGAGGATTCCCTTCTTGGAAGATGGGGGTACAACTTTCCCCTAATCTTATTACTAGACAGCTGAAACAAACATACAGCACATTGTGAAAGAAGTGGTAGACTGGCTTGGGATCTCGAAACCTAAAAGAACAATATGGTGGTAAGCTCTCTGGGTTTTATTTTGGCTTTATAGAATCCAGACTTGGAGTAAAGAAGCCAACAACCTGGATATACCAATCACTTCAAAATCTAAAATGAAAGCAGGGTAACATGAGGGAGGCTTCCCTCTTTACTTTGCAAGCCCAGCACAGCAAGCAAGAAAACTCTGAAGAACAGACCATTCTATTGATGCCAAACTCAATGGAAAAGACTGTGGCCAGACCTGCCTTTGGACACAGCAAAGTCCAAATGAGAAGCCTAAACTTATGTATAGGAACTGTAATGAGGGGTTACTATACCTCCTTCCCATCAGAGTGGTGTCAGATGAAAGCATGGAGAGTAATTTTATACCTAATGTGTGTATTTTTAATGAGCCACCAGTTCCCATTGAGAGGCCAGGAGTGACAATGTTGGGGACCTGGATTTCTATCACCACCCAGCAGTCCTGAGGCATCCCTCAGCCTTTTTAGTGGAGTAGTTTCTGAGGATGTCAAGTGGAAAACCACCTAGCTAAAAGCAAAGTCAATCACCACACCACTTCAACAGCACCTGCCGGAAGCAGGCCAAGATGGGAGCAGTATTAAGGCATCTGCAGCCAGGAATGTCTCCCTGAAGAACTGGTGGAAATCTGACTCTCTCCCCTACCCAGGTTTAATAAGGATCCCCAACTTGGATTCCAATGTCAAGAAAATAGGAGACCAGGATTTCTCTCCTCAGTTGGCAGTAATAAAATGAGACCTTCCTTTCCCAGCAGAATGGTTTCACAGGGAGTAAGAAGGTTTAAATGCTACCCAGAGTCTCATAACACAGCACCCCAAATTCACAGGTTTTAATATAAAAATTCACTCAACATACCAATAAGTCGGAGTAAGTTCTCAGACTAAATGAATAATCAGTTTCTAACACCAACATAGCAGAGAGATTAGAATTATCTCATATTTTACAGCAACCATTGCACAAATGCTTCAAAGAGCAATTATGAACACATAATTAAAAAACATGAAATGGAAAGTCTGAGCAAATAAATAGAAGATACACAGAAAAAAAATGGAAATTTTAAAAGCAAAACCAGACAGAACTAAAAGGAGAAATAAATCCACAATTAGAATTGAAGACTACAACTCCCCTTTCTCAACAATTGATAGAAAAACTAGATGGAAATCAGTCGGGATGTAGAAGAAATCAGCAACTCCAGCAGATGTTAGAATTTAATCATCATCTGTTGATCCTTCCACTTGATAACAGCAAAATACACACTATTCTCAATTTTCCACAGAGCATATACAAATATAGACCACATTCTAAAAACACCACAAACACTGTAAAACAAACCTCAGTAAATTTAAAATAATTGAAGTCATACAGAGAGTGGTCTTTCATCATAAGAGAATCAAACTAGAAATTTACAACGAAAACAAAGCATGAAAATATGAAAACACACATAATCTAAACAACATACTTCTCATTAATAAATCCATGGAATAAAGAGAAAATATCAAGGGAAAACAAAAACTACATTGAATGGAATTAAAAAAATGAAAAACATCAGAATTTGTTGGACACAATTAAAACAGTACTGATTAGGAAATTTATAGCACTAAATGAATTCTTTGGAAGGGAGGAAAAGTCTCCAATTGATAAATTAAGCACCCATCTCAAGAAACTAGAATAAAAGCACAAAAATCCAAATCAAGAGAAGAAATTTGTAAAGATAAGAATATAAATCATATAAACTAAAAGTGGAAGCAGCAGATAAGTTCAATAAAACTAAGGACTGATTCTTTGAGAAAAATCATTGAAATTGACGAAACTCTAGCTTGACAAAGAAAAAGGAGAAAGAAAGCAAATACTAGGGTTAAACAAATAGTCATTCAGACATTCAAAGAATAAAAAAAAAACTCTAGGCACATAAATTTGATGATTTCAATGAAATGGATTAATATCCTGAAACACACACAAATTCATAGTGTCACAACTCTTGTTCATATTAATTCTGCTTTGACATCTATCTTTTTATCCTGTCCCAGGATGGTCTTCCTTGACTTATATATTTTGAGGCAGTCTACTCCTGTTTTCATAAATACAGCCCCATATCCTGATCTTCTTGACCATCTTACTTCTGATGTAAGCCTGGTGAACTCAATAATTAGCCCTGAGTTTCCCCACTTAGCTTTGTACTCCTTCAAGTTAATCAGTGCAGCATAGATGTGGGAAACCCACATAGGTACGGCCTGGACCCTGTTACAGACTTGGCCCACGGGTTCTCCTCTCTCCTGCTGTTCCCTGTGGTTGGGCAGCCATGTTCAAGATGGCTCTGTTTCTCCATCTCTGCTGGCTCCTTGGTATGTGTGGTCTTCTCCTCTCTGGCACTGAGTAACAACTCAACCTTTTCTCCATCCCAATCAGAATATCCCTCACAGTGTCACACTTAACTACACAGAACCTAGGGTAAAAACTCACTTAACAGATCATAACACACACACACACACACACACACACACACACACACACACAACTGACTTAACATAAGATAACTTAAGTAGCCCCATGACTAGTAGGAAATTAAATTGCTAATTTAAAACTTCTGAAAAAGAAATCTACTGCCCTAAATTATTTCACCAGTGAATTCTACCAAATGCTTAAAGAAAAATAAACACCAATTCTTCACCATAATACCCCAAAAAATATGTATATGAGATGTAAATGATATAAAGTTAATATGATCAAGAAGAGTTTATGGATGCCAGGTTGGTATAATATTTTGAAAATCAATCAGTATAAACAAACATATTATTAAGCTAAAGAAGCCTGGCACAGTGGCACATGCCTGTAATCCCAGTGGCTCCAGAGCCTGAGGCAGGAGGATCTCGAGTTCAAAGACCACCGCAGTAAAAGCAAGGTGATAAGCAACTCAGTGAGATGAAGTCTCTAAATAAAATTACAAACATAGGACTGGGGATGTGGCTCAGTGATCAAGTACCCCTGAGTTCAATCCCCAGTATGCCTCCACCAAAAAAAAAGAAAAGAGAGAGAGAGAGAAAGAAAAAAGCTAAGGAAGAAAATTTACACGATCACATTAATCTCTGTAGAAGGGTCATCTGACATAATTCAACACCTATTCATAATTTTAAAAAACTTTTGGAAAACAAGATAGTAGGGAAATTCTCAAACTTAAATGAGAAATTATACAAAAAATCTAGAGCTAACATATTAAATGATGAAAGACTGAATATTTTCCTTCTAAATTTGGGAACATGACAGGAATGTCCACTCTTACTGCTCTTCTGCAATATAATGGTAGGAGTTCTAACTAATACAATAAAGCAAGAAAAATAAACAAAAGGTAAACAGACTACAAAGGAATAAATAAAAGATGTGATTATCTCTGTAGCAAATTCCCAGGAATTTTCAAAATGTTCCCAGAAATGAAAATGCCTTCAGCAAATAATCAGGATACAAATAAACACACAAAAATTACTTACGTATCTATGTACTAGCAATGAAAATGTGGATACTAAAATTGAAAGAAAATACAATTTACAACTACTTGCAAAAAGAGATAAATACTTGAATATAAAACTAGCAAAGCATGTACAGAACTTCAATTCCAAAAAATTGTAAAACATTGATTTAAGAAATTAAGTGAGAGACATAGTGTGTTCATGGACTAGAAAACTCAAACTAGTAAAGATGTCAGCTTTCTCTAATTCCACACAGAGATTTGGCATGATTACAACCAAAATCTTTTAAGATATATTTGGGGGAAAGACAAGATTATTGTCAAATTTCATGGAAAAGTAAATGCACTAGAATGGAAAAATAATCTGAAAATGACGAAGAATAAACTGGGAGCAACCAGTGTACTTGGTGCTGAGACTTTTATTACGTAGCGATGGTAATCAAAACCACATGATATCAGCAGACTGATGGCAACATACATCAGTGGAATTGACTGGAGTACCCAGAAATAGACTCTGACAAATATAGCAACTGATTTTTGGCAATGATATAAAAATAATCAAATTGGAAAACAAGACTTTTTCAATAGAATAGTACTTGATTAATATTTATAAGCCAAAAAAACTGACCTAAACTTTATACCTTACACAACAGATAACTTGAAATGTATTACAGATTTAGACATGAAATTTAAAAAAGTAAAATTTTATCTTTTAGAAATAAAAAGGAAGAGACATTCTTTGGGTCTAAGACTAAATAAAAAATCTAGTTTTTATATTGAAAACATGATGAATAAGGTGAAATTTGATAAATCAAGTCTCATGAAAATTGTGTCTACATCTGTTAAAGACCCTTTTAAGAAGAGACATTAAGCTTCAGACAGGTAGAAAACTGCAGACTGAAAGAAATGTCTTCAAATAAAAAACACAAGAAAATCTGACACCAAGAAATGATGTACCCCATTTGTGTACAATGAATCAAAATGCAGTCAGTAAAAAAACAAATGAATAAATAAATAATTTTTAAAAAAGAATATATAAGGGACTCAAAATAGCAAAAAAAAAAAAAAAAAAAAAAAAAGAAAGAAAAAGAAAGAAAGAAAGAAAATGGGCAAATTACCTAAGTCAATATTTCACCAAAGATATCAAGATGGCAAATAAACACATGAAAAGACACACCATCATTATCCATTAGGAAATTGTGGATTAAGAACGCAATATGTTATGACTACACACCTATTAGAATAACTAACATAAAAATTACAACACCAAATGCTGGTGAAGATGTGGAGAAATTGTCTTACTCATGCTGCTGCTCAGAATGTAAACCAGTACATCCATAGTGAAAAACATTTTAGCAGTTTCTTAAAAAAATAACAATACAAATACCATAATCACCCAGCAATTGCATTCTTGAGCATTTAGCCCAGAACAATGAAAAATAAATGTTCACACAAAAACCTGTGTTAAAAAAAGAACAAAAGAAAAAAAATAAAAGCCTTTGTGTTCTTACACAGGAATTTATTCATAATACCTATAGATTGGAAAGAACCCAGATATCTTTCAGTGGAGGAATAAACAACTGGATGAAAATCTGGGAATACTGACAAGTAGAAAAATGAAAAGTAACAAATAAAGCAACCAACCAATGAAAAGGAACCAGAAAAAAAAATTTAACAAAATTACAGCATAATTCAACCTTTGCAAAACTTTTGGAATGATAATACTCTGATGTTGAGAACAGATTAGTGGTTACTAGGGTTTAATTAGGGTTTGGGGGTGAGAGAGTGTATGTGACTTTGTAAGGATGACTTGACAAATCCCAGTGTGATGGAAAATGTCCGTCAATGTCAATGTCTCAGTTGAGATATTGCACTATCATTTTGGAAGATTTATTATGGGGGAAAAGTGGGTACAGTCCACATCCTTCACCAGAATATGATGTTTATTGTCTGTATACGACTTCTTACAGTCACATGGAAATTTACAATTATCTCAAAACAAAATCTTAACTAAAAATAGAGGACAGCCCACATAGCAAATTAGAAGGAGCATATGATGGTGAAATAAGAACTATAAAAACAAAGTATTATTGAGATGAAAAATCTTATGATACTTAATAGGCAAGGTTTGGGGAGGGCATCACTGAGGAGCTAACCTCTGAGGTTGCTGGAGGAATTTGCACAATCCTGACAAAGATCAGAGGAGAGATAAAGCAGCATCAGAGGGCGGAAAAGTAAAGAGCAGAATTCTCTGAGGATGCTGTTAAGGAAGTGTGATGGGGTGCAGGGGCAGAGTGTGGTGTTTCCGAGAGGCACCATCCACAGTTAGAAAAGACACAAAAACCAGCAACTTCACAATTTAGGAAGATTGTGTTCTGCATTGAAAGGTGTATCAGAACTTTGATTTGTGAATGCCTTGAGGACAAGGACATCTCTTACTCAATATTGTGTCACCAAAGCACAGTCTCCTAGCTGGTGCATAGTAATGCTTTATTAAATGCTGATGCTAATTCCCTAAAAGCAATTTCAGCACAGTGATGAGGCAGTGGACAGATTTCAGTAAGTCAAAAGTGAAAAGGAAGGGGTAAAATGAACGACCCCTTTTTAAAAGGCTTGGTCCTGAAGGTAATAGACAAAAAATGTTAAAAGGCAAGGGTACATTTTACACGATGTTCTTTTTGTAGTTTAAAGTGTGAGAAGCTTGCGTGTACATCTTTACTAAGAAAAAGAGCCAACAGGGATGGGAGAGAGATTAAAAACCCAGGGGAAAAGACAAAAGATAGATATGGAAATGAACCTTAAGGAGGTAAAATGGATGCAGATGCTTGTAGGTGGAGTGGTAGGTGTCTACCAGATGGCCTCTATTTTTCATTTAAGTAGAAGGTGGACTATGCTCTGGGGAGAAGAGAAGGAATGGAGATGAGATTAGGTCTCAAATTTGGAATATAAAGAAACAAACCTCCTCTTATTTGAACATAACACAATGCATACATGTATGGAAACATCACATGGAACCCCACAAATAGGTACAGTTCTAAGTGCTGATTAAAAATGATATCCTGGAACTATTAAATAGTATAGAAATTGAGACATCAGCATATGCCCTTTCCTTTTAGATGTTTGTCACCAGGTGGGCAGCATGAAGTGTTCTTCCTCACTTGGATACCAGTATCTCCAAATCCAAATGATGCTTGTCTCTTCTGAGCCAGGCTTTCTGCTAACCTTAACTGAAGACCAATGGGCTATGTATAAGTGTCTTGACTTATTTCCCAAATCACATTTAATTGGTCCAATAGCTTTATGAATTTACAAGCATTTTTAAATTTTTAAAATTTAAGTGTTCTACTTTTTTTAAGGACAAAATAAATGGAAGAGCCTACAGATGGATTTGCTCACTTACATTTGTGCATGTGCTCTGTTGAACACAGAATATCTTATGAGTCATAAGAGAGTGTGACCTATTTTTAGACAAATGCTTTTGTAAATTTCATACACAGTGGTAGAAGAATATTTTAAACCCTAATTGAACTAAGCCATCTCATTACCTGGCTATACTGACCGATGAGTGTTGCCATGGTGATGAGGCAATCAAGTCAGCAGGTCCTACTGTGAGATTTTTCCGTTCCAAATGATTTGTCAAGTCCCTTCTTGCTCATCTCCAAACACTTGGTAATCAGCCAACATATAAAGAAAACAATTTAGTGACACAAAAACAGGCTGCACATAGGAAAAGAAATGGAAGGTTTGATTTTTGGAACAAATCTTATGCCAAAGTATAAAGATATGTAATTACCCCCCCCCCAAAAAAAAGGCATTTAATAAAATACAGTAAAACGTAGGATTCTCAAAAACAAATTAAAACCTTTACGTATGTATTAATTTAAATTTTATAAATTTAGACGGTCAAGTAAAAGACCAATATTGCTGTCTGCCAATTTGTCTCAAAGGTAATTAAAACTGTTTCAGTGAAAGGATTTGGTCCCATATACAACTTAGAAGTTGGTGGAGGAGGTCAGATGTTGGGAAAGAACAGGTGATTCCCATGCTCAAAACTACAACCTAAGAGCAAGATTCAAAGAGGATTCAATTTAATCTCAAAATGGAAGTAAAAAACTATAAAGCAATGCTTGAGATTATAAAGAATTTTAAATATTTATAACTTCTGCATGTTTGCTGTTGTGGCTACTGTGTGTGTGTGTGTGTGTGAGAGAGAGAGAGAGAGAGAAGTCAGGGGTGGGGGGACTGGGACTGGGCATCAAACCTGGGGCCTCACACATGCTAGGCAAGCAACCCTATGGTGGCTATAGGTTTAGCCTAAGTGGCAATGCAGATTTCAAAATCCTAAGGCTATTATGCAATTGTATATAAGAGCAGAAGGAAAGGGAAAAACCAGAAAATGTCCTATGACCTTTTCCCTTTTTTTTTTTTTTTTTTGCAACAGTGGAGAACAATTGCATGAAATAAAATGCTTACAACAGGATCTAAGAAGAAAAGAAAAATTCTACATAATTATAGCAATATATTAACCAACATGTATGTCTTCTAATTTCTAATTAATATTTCCATGAAAGCATGCTAAAATATAATATAAAGATAAACAATCACACTATAAACCAAAATAATATGAGCCAACCTATCAGAATCTGGAGTTAATTTATACTAACTAGATTTTATATGCTACAAAAGTAATTCTTTGTTTCAGTCTAGTAGTGTATGCTCAACATCTAGGATAGCCCTTGGCACTTAGTAAGTTCTCAATAAACATGTATTATCATCATTGCTAAATGTAAACTTATTTGGAAATGATAGAAAATGTTTTTGAACCATGTATCAAATGTTTTATTTGACCTTTGGATGATAACGTCATGGGCAGTTTCCAAAGAGAGTAGGCAAGCCTCCTTCCTCATCACTGGGTATTCAGTGACAGGGGTTACACTAACTAGAGGAAAAATTACTATATAGCTCTATCATTTGGGTCAGTCAGAACAAGAACTATTTCTCAGTTTCCTTTCAACTCTTTCCGGTACATATATGTGAGTCCAAACCTCCAAGATTTCATATAGCAGGAAAAATGGAGGAATGCAAAATAATACATTGCCACTTAACAAGTAGAAGCAGTTTGTGATAATAAAATTCAGGAGCAATTCATTCTGGGTTGTTTAGATTTTCATATCCTATGTGATTGCTTTAGTTTGGGGAATGGTGGAACCTTCAAAAGGTGAGGCCTAGTTGTAGGTCTTTGGGTGTTTAGGGGCATGTCTTTGAAGGGATTGTGGAATCCCATCCCCTTCCCTTCTGCTTTGCTTTCTGACCATGCACTGAGCAGTTTGTTCTGCCATGGGCTCCCTCCCATTACCATCCGGCATGCCTACCAGAGGTCCAGACAATGGATCTGTGTGGTCTCAGCCTGAAAACTCCAAAACTGTGAGCCAAAGTAAAACTTTTCTTGTTATAAGTTAATAATCTTAGGTATTTCATTATACTGTTGGAAAGTTGACTAACAGGATACAAAGAATTCTAAATAGCTTTTGGCTTTTTGATTTACTCATAAAATTGAACTGACAGAGCAAAGTTGTTTCAACTAAAATTTATTCTAACACATCTACACACACCAAAAAAATAAAATAAATGAATAAAAATAACCATTGGCATACAAAGCAAAGTAGGATAGAATAGATATTCATATAACCTTCCAACTTCTATCTGAGTGGGAAAAGGTGACAACATCTAGGTGGACAGTGAGTGCCGAAGCTAATGTCACTATGCATGCATCTGGTGGCCAACCTCAGAACAGAAAACCATGATTGACAGCACTGCAAAAGCAAAGACAGGAGGGACTTGTGAGATACTACTTTAAAACCTGGAAACAATCACAGGAAAAATATGATTGAAAATAAATTTTCTGAAAGGAAAAGATAAATAATATATCAATGCCATACCAATGATTTCCTATTCTTGTCTGTTAATTTTTTTACTTGTTAAACATAAATATGTACATTTATTCAGTAATAACTAAAATGTAATCTCCAGTATAAGGTTGAACCTTCCTTGAAATATTATTTTAATGAAAAACACATTCTGTATGCTCAAAACAGTGGTTCTTTGGTCATTCATGGAACTCCACATCAAAACCTAATTAGCAATGCTATTCCATGAGCATTTTAACATCTTCATAGAGCTTTTTGAACTTTTTAAAATGTTTTTCTCTCTTCAGTAAAATACCCTTAACACCATGTGGTATGTCTTGAACAGAAAAAAAATGGAGATCTCAGTCAAAAATTGAAGTCAGTATATGTATTTTTTAAAGTGCTGAGTACTACAGTGCTCCAGGCACATCAGTGTTTATAGCAGCACAATTCACAGTAACCAAGTTATGGAACTAGCCTAGGTGCCTGTCAACAGATGAATGAATAAAGAAAATGTGGTGTATATACACAATGAAGTTTTACTTAGCCATAAAGAAGAATGAAATTATGGTATTTGCTGGTAAATGGATAGAACTGGAGAACATCATGCTGAGTGAAATAAGCCAGACTCAGAAACTCAATGTTGGGATGTTTGCTCTCATATGTGAACCTAGAGGAAAAAGAAAAAAAAAAAAGCAGAAAAAAGCAGTGCGGAGTGGAGATCCCAGGAAAATAGAAGGAGATCAGTGAGCAGAGGAAGGGGAATGAGGGAGAGGAAGGAAGGATAGGAAAAGGGAGAAAATATGGAATGAAATTGACCAAATAATACTATGTACATATATAGATATACCAGAGTGAATTCCACCTTTATGTATAAATCTATAAAACACCTATTTAAAAACAATAAATAAATAGAAGTGAGACTAACAGAGTAGAGGAAGGGAGAGGGGAGGGAAAAAGAGTATTGGGGATTAAAATTTATACTCTATGTATGTATGGTTATATCAAAGTGAGCCCCACTATTACAAACAACTATAATGCACTGTTAAAAACATTAAAAAAAAATCGAAGTCAGTGGAAGCAAAATTGAAATTAGTAATACCACTAATATGTTCTAATATGTTACTGATATTTTCACAGCAACTGTGTCAAATTTCTTTCTCTCCCTGCCTCACCTTATCTCCTGTCTCAAGGAGGCCACAAGAAAGACTACTTCACTAGGATTGGGCAATATGGGACATGACTACTGTCAGAAAGACAGACACTTACCAACCAAGTCAGTCTCCTGGTTCTCTGTTTTCTGATCTCCTTACTTTTCTATCTGGGTTCAGTGTACATCTGACACATCCTCCAAAATTATTATACTGTGAATTCTTATCTGCCAGTTCATTCTTTCCTTTCTTCTCTCTCCCTAAGAGCCTCCATAACTTGAGTTTTCTTTTAGGCTTACCTGCAATTGCATTTGGATGACTAGATTAGCACATAAAGCAAACTTTTCCAATAGTGTCTGCAACAGAGAGTCAATTCACTAATTTTCATAGGATACAGGATAAAATTGTTTCATTATGTTTTCTGTCTCCACTATGCTATCAAAAATATTTCTACAAAAACTTCAGAGCAATAGCTTCATTATGAAAAGTTCCATTTTTCTCTATTTCCTTACTACTTTCTGCTGAACCCAACCATCTATTCAGCTAAATAGCTCTTACAACAACAGATACTAATCTTGCAGTAAATAAAATTTTGAAAACATTTCTGGAATTAGTTTTATGAGACATAAAATTCAGGGCTAAGTGCTTTTTCAGAATCACGCTGGCTAGTCAATCTTCCTTATTTGGGAAAGTAGACTCCCATCTGATTTCATGATTTAAAGTAATAACTTTGTGGTAAGAGCCAGCAAATACCTAATTAGCCAACTTGTCATAAATGTGTTCTGTGGACAATTAAGTATGTCAAGTTTATACAGTAGGGGTGACTTACAGAGATAGAAGATATGACTTTAAGAGATGCGAATCCATGGGGGGAATTCTTTATGAGATCGCCTACTGCATCAGAAAAATGCAAACAAATCTTACTTACGACCCAATAAAATCCATGGAGCCGTATTTCTGACTTACAGTAAAACTCTTTAATTCTCGAATTTCCTGTCTTCCTGTGCACACCCTCCGTCCATCCTTTATATTAGCAAACTTTCCAGTACATTAGAGTGCTGGCTTGTGCCAGGTACAGCTTTTTCAAGTCTGTCTCCCTGCTGATTTGTCTCTGCTGACGAGATATGGTTGGCTTTATAAAATGCTGTCCATGTGGTTTTGAACTTGATCGATTTCCCAGAGACATGAGCTCACATTAGAAATATGCCTTCCCAGATGCTGAGGCACATGCTTTCTCTCTCTGGATCCCTCTGAGGCATGAACCTTGGTGGCCCAGCCTGGTGATTGAAGCTTCGGTAGTGATACATCACTAGTTTTCTTCAAATCATCGTGCTATCCAACTGCTCAAGCATTTGCCTACCAAAGAAAGAGACGTGTCCTTATACCCACTGTTACAGTTTGTATCTGGAATATTCCCCAAAGGCTTATGTGGTGTAGACTTGGTCCCCAGTTGGTGGTGCAATTAGGACATGGTGGAAACCTCAGGTCTTGGGATCTAAATGAAGGAAGGAGGTCACTGGGGGTGTGCTCTGGAAGGGGATATTTTGTCCCAGGCCCCTTTCTTGCTCTCTTTCTCTGTTGTCTGTTTCCTGGCTACCATGAGGTGAGCAGCTTTGTTCCACTGTGCTCTCCCCACCATAGTGAACTATCTCAACACAGGCCCAGAAATAATGGAACCAAGTGACTGTGGACTGAAGTCTCTCAAACCATGATCTCAATTAACTCTTTCCTTCTCTAAGGTGATTTTCTCAGGTATTTTTGTCATCGTGACAGAAAGCTGACAAACACACCCATTGGTGTAATCTGGTATCATTCACCAGTTATGCCATTTCTATGAAATTGGAGGGAACAATTAGTGTCCCAGACCAACACTCTGATTGTTACAGAACCATGCAAGATAATACTAAGTTCCTTCTATCAGTTACAGACGTATGTTAGCCTTCGTCTTTAAGTAAACTTCATAAGTGCTTTTTTTTTTTCCATTTTAGTACAAGAGATTGAACACTTAGGGCACTTTACTATTGAACTACATTCCCATCCCTTTTTTAATTTCAATTTTTTAAAAATTTCTTTGAGATAGAATCTTGTTAAATTACATAGGGCCTTACTAAGTTGCTGAAGTTGGACTCAATTTTGCAATTCTCCTGCCTTGGCCTCCAGAATTGCTGTGATTACAGGTGAGCACCCCCACCTCTGGCTTTAAAGCTGATACATTCTTAACAACTTGACATTTTTCAATAAATGGTGGGACAAGAGAAAACTGCTTTTTCTTAAGTACATACTATTCATCAGGCATAGTATAAAGGCAATGTGGCATACATTGACATCCATGTCCTTTGAGAGAAAATATGATTTCCATACTATAATGGAAAAATCTGAGGCCTACTGAGGATAATAGCTGACTCATGACCACAACCTGTTCATGTTGAATAGCGTTTCATTAGGTTTTTGCATGTGTGGGCCCCCATCATCATCTCCATCATACACTGTGGGCTTTGGAGGGCTGTTGATTTTCATTTTTGCCTCCACTCCTGACATCATATTGAGATATTACCATGCTTATGTGTTTTGCCCTCAATCCAACCGTTATAAACCTTTGACCTCTCAAATACAGCCACTTTTGTCTTCCACCCTCAGAAACTCACTGATGTGTCAGCATCTGGATATGCTCCACCTTAGATCTTCAAACGCCAATGTTTTACTTTGAGCCTTCTCTTTTCAATTCTCTCCCTCACTCATACATGTGCACAAACTGCAGCAACTTCTCCAGCACCCCAACACTCCCTCTATTTCTCCTAGTCTTCACAGATATAAAATGATTTTACCTCTTCCTCCGTATCTCCCAAGAACTAGCTCTAGAACTTCCCTTTCTTAACTCCTATCACTTTCCTTACACAATAATCCTCTGCTGACCCTGCCATAAAGCCCTAAAACTGACCCTGTTTATCTTGCATTCCCACCCAACACTCCTAGAGTACTGAGACGTCCTGGGGAAAGTGACTTTGAGGGGCACGTAGGCTCCAATAAAAACCCAAGGTTCCTAAGACTCTTGAAATCTCAAATTATCTTGAAATTCTTTTGTAAATCTATTTTCTGTTCCTCAATACATTTTCCCAACTGGCACCTGACTATGCTTATGTTTCTCCCTTTAAAAAACAGTTCATGAGGGGGCTGGGAGTATAGCTCAGTTGGTAGAGTGCTTGCCTTGCAAGCACAAGGCCCAGGGTTCAATCTCCTGCACTGGCCAAAAAAAAAAAAAAAAAAAAAGAATACTGCAGCTGGGTTGTGGCTCAGTGGTAGAGCACTCACCTAGCATGTGTGATGTTCTGCCTTTTCCAGGATGTTCCACCTTGTCTCCGGCCCAAAGAAATGATCATAGACCAAAATCCCTGAAACTATGAAAAGTATTTCCTCCTTTAAATTGTTTATGTCAGGTATTTTGGTCACAGTGACAAAAATCTAACATACTAACTGAGTCTTCAGAGTAGAAGCATTTGCTTTTTGTAGGCATTTTGTTCACCATGTCATTCCCAGGGTCTAGTTAAGTTGCTAGAATGTAACAGTTGGTCCCTAAATACATGTGGAATTAATACACAAATAAACCTTTCCCTAAGTTCTGTACTTCCAGATATTTCCAACTTCTTCCTTGATATTTCCTTGATATTTGTGTGTGTGTGTCCTAAATGTATCTCAAAATGATTTTAATGCTCTACCTCATCCCGTTTGCTACACACAGATGTCTATGCACACACAGAGCTATTAAAGAGCATCATGGAGCTTGCCATGAAAAAGCAAGGTGTGGAAGTTTTTCTCTTTATTTAAATTTAAATTTAATTTAATTTTATATTAATATATATTAACTGGTTCATGGAAATAGATTTGGATAATGTGATATTTCAATTTATGTATGTATTATGTAAAGTGTAAATCAGGTTAAATGTACTAATCTCCTGAAACATGCCATTTTTTTCTGGTGACAACATTCAAAATCCTTCCAACTTTTTGAAATATACCATATACACACCATTATCTATCGTCATCCTACTGTGAACATCAGAAGGTTTACTCCTACCTTCTACTTAGTATCCACTGATCAAACGTTCCCCATTCATTTTCCCTGACTACTGCTTCCCAGGCTTTGTTAACTACCATTCTACTCTCAACTTCTATAAGAGCAACTCTTTCATATTCCACATATTAGTGAGATTAGGAAGTACTTGTCTTTCTGTTCCTGTCTTGTATCACTTAATGTAATGATCTCTGGTTGCCCATGTTGTTGCAAACAACAGAATTTTATTCTTTTTAATGACCGAATAGTATTCCATTGTGTATATGTACCATATTTTCTTCATTCATCATCTGAATGGAACTCATGCTGTTCTGATTTCTTGGCAGTTGTGAATAATGCTCCAATAAATGTGGGAGTACAGTCATCTCTTTGACATGCTGATTTCATTTCCTTTGGATATACACCCAACAGTGAGACTGCTACATCATATAATGGTCCTACTTTTAATTTTGGGGGTAACTTTCACACTGTTTTCTATAATGATTATACTAGTTTACAATCCCACCAATTGTGTGCAAGGATTTCCTTTTCCTGTCTAGCACCAGTTATCTTTTTTTTTCTTTTCCAAATAAGCATTCTTACTGAAGTGAGGTGACACCTCATGATACCTTTGTAGAAATTTTAAATCTGCATTCTTTTTAGTCCTCCACAGAGTAATTATAAAACATTTATTGAAAAGTACTAAGTTTACATACCACAGTCTCTTGATCCACTCATCTATTGAAAGTGCATTCTGCTAATCAGAACAAATAAAAAGAAAAAATAAAATTAGTATAAAGAAAGAAATGGAGGACTATAACATGCATCAGTTAGAAGACCCAACACTGTAAATAATACTATATAATTTTCCCCAAATTGATCTCTACATTCAATGCAATTCCAAATATAATGCTAGCAAGTAGGCTGTCATTGAATTGACAACCTGGTATTCAAAATGACATTGAAATACAAAAGCCAAGAAATATTCAGAATAATCTTGAAGAAGTTTAGAGGAATTGCAATAGTAGATATAATGATATGAAGTTCTAGCAATTAAATCAGTATAATATTAGAACAAGTATAAACATTCAATGGAAGAAAATAAAGTCTAGAAATATACCAGTGAATGCATGGATCTTTATTTGAGACAAAAATATTATTGCAGATAAGTGGAAGCCATGGTCTTTCTAATATGGTCCTGGGTCTGGTGTATATGAATATTTTAAAGACATGTGAATTTTCATACACCCAAATCAATTTAAGGTGTATTATACATATAACTGTAAAAATTGAAACAATTTTTTTCTAGAAGGAAATATTGGGAGAAAACTTTGTAACTATGAGAATAAGAGTAAAAACAGTGTACAGAAAGCACTCAATGCGATGGTAATAACTGATAAGTTGTTTTGCATTAAAATTGCTTTTCAAGATATATCAGCAAGGAAATGAACGAGCAACCCACCAATTAGAATGTAAAAGTACTGTTGCCAAACTAAAAATAGATAGATAGGATCACATCAAACTAAAAGGCTTTTGTACGGCAAAGGAAATAACCAACTGAATGAGGACACAACTTATAGAATGGGAGAAAATATTTGCGAAGTATCTTTATGAAAAGAGATTAAAATTCAGAGTATATAAAGAACATCTCAATAGCAAAAACACAAGTAATCAATTTAAATAATGGGAAAATGATCTGAATAGATATTTATCAAAAGCAGATACACAAATCCCAAACAAATATATAAAAAAGGGTCAATACCACTAAGTGCCAAGTAAACACAAATCAAAGCCACAATAAGGATCCATATCACCCCAGGTAGAATGGTTATAATCAAAAATCCAAAAATAGAAAAAATTGCTGTCAAGAATGTGAAGAAAGGGAAACTCTCATGCATTGCTAATGGGAATGTAAATTAGTAGAGTCATTGCTGAAAACAGTATGGAAGTTCTACAAAAATTAAAAATAGAAGTGTCATTGGATCCAGGGATCCCCTACCAGGTAGACATCTAATGGAAATGAAATCAGTATATCAAAGAGTTATCTGCACTCCCATGTTCCTTGTGGCACTGTTTACAACAGTGAAGGTATGGAATGAGGGTGTCTATCAATACTTCATGGAAAGCTCAACAGTACACAATGAAATGCTAACTATTCTGCTATGAAAAGGGATAAAATCCTGTCATTTATAGCAACACAAGATGAACTGGAGGACATTGTGTTAAATGGCCTCTCAAGTTGCCATGTTCTTGGTGAGGCAGTATTAATATTGTCAAAATGGCCGTATTACCAAAAGGTCTATAGAGATTCAACACAATCCTTATCAAAGTTCCAGAGACATTTGTTTTAGTCAGCTTTTTTGCAGCAGTGATAAAGGTCCCAACCAGCACAACTGTAGGGGAGGAAAAGTTTATTTAGGGGTTCATGGTTTCAGAGGTCTCAGTGCATACACAGCAGACTCCATTCTTCAGGGAGCAAGATGAGGCAAGAGAACATCATGACTGACCAGTGTGGCAGAGAGAGCAGCTTACACAATTATCAGGAAGCAGAGAGAGAGAGAGAGAGAGAGAGAGAGAGATATCTCCGCTTGCCAGATACAAATATATATCCAATGTCCCACCTCCTCTAAGCACACCCTACTTGCCTTCAATAACCACTCAATCCCATAAGGTGATTAATTCACTGATTGAGTGAATCCTTTTTCCTCTGAACCCTCTCACATTGTCTCACACATGAGTTTTGGGGGATACCTTACATCCAAACCATAATAACATCCTTTACAGAACTAGAAAAATCAGTTCTCAAATTCATATGGAAAAATAAGAGACCCAGAATAGCCAATGCAATCTTTAGTGAGAAGAGCAAAGTAGGAGGCATCACAATCCCAGACCTCAAATTACACTACAGAGCTATAGTAACAAAAACAGCATGGCATTGGCACCAAAACAGGCATGAAAACCAATGGAATAGAACAGAAGACACAGATACAAATTCACATAAACAGTTATCTAATAATAGACAAAGGTGCCAAAAACATACATTAATAGTCTTTTTAACAAACTGTGCTGGGGAAACTGGAAATCCATATATAGAAAAATGAAATTTAACCCTTATAGCTCACCCTGCACAAAAGTCAACTTAAAGTGGATCAAAAACCTAGGAATTATAGCAGAAACCCTGCAACTGATAGAAGAAAATGTGGAGTAAACCCAACACTCCAGCATGTTGACACAGAAACTGACTTCCTTAATAAGACTCCGACAGCACAAGAATAAAAAAAATCAATAAATGAGATGACATCAAATTAAAAAAACTTCCTGACACCAAAGTAAACAAGAACATGAATAAAAAACCTACAGAATGGGAGAATATTGTTTTCCACCTGCTCCTCAGATAAGGATTTCATATCCAGAATATACAAAGGACTCAACAAACTTAATATTGAAAAACCAAATAACCCAATCATTAAATGGGCGAAAGAACCTAACAGACACTTCTCAAAAGAAGAAATATCAATGGTCAATGAATATATGAAGAAAATGCTCAAAATTGCTAGCAATTAGGGAAATACAAATCAAAACTACAATATTTCATCTTACTCCAATCAGAATGGCAATTATCAATTGCAATTATGGTGAGAATATGGGGAAGAAAGTACACTCATATATTGTTGGTAGGACTGCAAATTAGTGCAACTACTTGGCAAATGAAGATTCCCTAAAAAACTAGAAATGGAACCACTGTATGACCCAGCTATCCCACTCCTTGGTATATATCCAAAAGATTTAAATATCAGCATACTATAGTGATGTTGTCACATCAAGATTTATAGCAGCACAATTCACAATAGCCAAGCTATGGAACCAATCTAGGTGCCTTTGACAGATGAATGAATATATACATATATATATATATATATATATATATATCAGCCATAAAGAAGAATGAGTATTTGCTGGTAAATGGATGGAACTGGGGACTATCAGGGTAAGTGAAATGAGTCAGTCCTCAAAAGGTCAATGTTGGAATGATTTCTCTGACACATGAAAGATAATCTAAATTCATGGTGAGGGAGAGAAAGGATAAAAAGGGAGAGGGTATTTCATCAAGACAGAGGAATTATCAGTACAGTAGACAAAGGGGATTGAGGAGTAGGAAGAAGGAATGGGAAAAGGAAGAACAGTGGAATGATTCTGATCGGACTTTCCTAAGTGCATGCATGGATGTGGCGCATTGGGTCCTGGCATCGGGTGTATCTACAGGACGCTAATAAAAAAAAAAAAAAAAGTAAACCATACATAGATTAAAGAGGGATTGTGGAGTGGAGGGAGGGGACTTGGAGGGGGTGCTGGGGGCTGAACTGGAGTGGGTTTTATTCCATGCTTTATGATAATGTCAGGATGGATCCTGCAATTGTATATAACTGAAAAGAATTTTTAAAAGCGTGGTGTTAGACCAGAGAAGCAGAAAAATGCACTTATGATTTCATTTATTAAAAAAATATACTTATATGCCATCTAATGCTAAGAATCAGAAACTAATTATCCTGAAGGAGTAGGGCATGGATGATAAGAAAAAGAATCAACAGGAAAGGGGCACAGGAAATATTTCTGGGTTGTAGGCATTATTTGGAAGGTGACCAGGAATTGTATGATTTTTAGCAAGGTGTCTAAGAAGTCTATCTTCCCATTCATTTAATCCAAGTTGTCCTCATTATCCAGTTTGGCTAATAAAAGGAGGTAACATTACTGACCATGGCCTCAAGAGGTATTGCACAGAGCCCCATAGCAGTTATCTGAAGAATCCCAGATCAGACTTTAGAAAGGGAAATGCCATTTGAAAGACACCCTAGGTTTTTCAACTTTCCAAATAGCAACCATACTCCTAGACTGTCCCCACAAGTCAGTTCCCAGCTCATTGTAGACACCTGAGTCCTGCTGAGACCAGAATCATGAAATAGACCAATAGACTATTGAGAAATAATAGCTGCTTATTATTTTAAATTACTGAGTTCTAGATTGGCTTGTTGAAGGAATTGTTGTAGGATTGTTAGTTGATACACATAAGAACAAAATTTAATTCTCTTCTCTTTTATCATGAAGAGTAAATCAGCTAATGAATTTAAAGGATCATTGAAAAAGGAAAAATACTGCAAAATAGAACAAACAGACCAGATGAATGCCATCTCATAGTCTTCCCTAATGCACTAAGAAAAAGAATCATAAAATGCAAGAGGTATGTTTGAGATTTGCTTTTCAGAGACAATACATGGATTTCTATATTTTATGTAAAATCCCATGGAATACTGACCACTACCTGAGGGCTGAGCTATGAAAGATTGTGCAGTTACATCTGTCTAGAAAAACAAAAGAATTATTGATGTTTGAATTACTAATTAGGTTTAGAGTACACAAGTAGTTTCTATTTTGGTTTTTCCACTCCATATTTTGAAAAAAGAAAATAGGGCTTTGAGAGAGACAGTATTTTGGAAAGTCATCCAGAAACTTAGCAGCACATGTAAGATTTTAACCTTTGTCTTCTGAGTTATTCTGAGTTATTAAATTTATTCTAAATTTCACCATAACCATGTATAGTTTTGAAATATTGCAGCCCAGGCAATGGCTACTATCTAATCATTTTTGTAAACAATTAATCTTATATATAGAGATATTATTCCTAGGAAACTTAAGTTTTGTGAAGTCATCAATAAGCTCTCCTATGACCTCTTACCACTCTGCTTGAAGCATATGATAGAGAAGAAAAAAAGTGGAGATGTGAATGAAGAGTTTGTATCCCTCCTTCTCTCCCTTTAAGCAGAACATGTTGATACCATAGAATACTGCAGGACTACTAGTCTAAGACTTACTATGGTCTGTCATCTGTTAAGAAGAAGATACTGTGTTACCACAATGTGCTGGCTGCTGGTTGATTTGAGTGTCACCCTGTCACTAGTAGTGTTCAAGGTAGGCAGTAAGGGAGGGGCTTCTGGAAAATTATTCACTTTGGGGTAGGTGGAAACAAGAAGAGACCCATGGGAAAAGTCAAGTTGATTTTAGGTGATAAATGTTAAAGGTGGAAGAAAATGTCAATTTCACATGCATCTCTTGTGGTGTCCTCAAAAATATGTTGCAAAAATTGACCTCATTTGGCTAAAAGACAAATATTAAGGCTCCAATGTGAAAGGGGTTAATATAGTATATTAACCTACTCAACAACTTGGATACCAGTAGATATCATCTCATTTCCTCTGAGTATGAATAATTTTTTGTATTGGGGATGACGAGAGAAAACTTTGACCAGGGATTCATCTAAGGTCTCTTCACCTCAGAGAATAACAAAATATATTATTGAGCTTTGAAACTTGAATGGGATGAACTCTGGAGTAAAAGAGTTAAGCATATTACAAAGTTCCTCAACACACAATGGGGGCTATGTCCTGATAAACTCATCATAATTTGAAAATGCACTTACCATACCTAACCTACTAAACATTATCTTAGCCAAGTCTGCCTTAAATGCATTCTGAGGGCATCCAAATTGGAAATAAAGGAAGTGAAATTGACCCTGTTTGAAGGATGATGTGACCATTAACATAGAAAATCCAAAAATGCTATCATAATTAATGAATGAATTCAGTAGGGTTGCAGGATACAAAATTTTCATACAACAATCAATAGCATTTCTATACATTGATAATGAAATATCTTAAAAATGAAATTAAGAAAACAATCACATTTACAATAGCTACAAAACCCCAAATACCTAGGAATAAATTTATCCAAGAAGTGAATGACCTCTCCAATAAAAACTCTAAAACATTGATGAAAGAAATGTAAGAGCACAGATGAATGGAAGGACATCCCGTGTTCATAGATTGGATGAATCAGTAAAATGTTCATATTACCCAAAGTGATCTATAGATTTAATGCAATCTTTATCAAAACAGCAATGTCATACTTCACTGCAATAGAAATTCACAAGGAGGGCTGGGGTGGTAGCTCACTGGTAGAGTGCTTGCCTAGCATGTGTGAAGCACTGGGTTCAATTCTCAGCACCGCATATAAATAAAATAAAGATCCATTGACAACAAAAAATTATAAACTTTAATCTCTTTTAAAAAAGAAAATTCACAAGGAATCATAAAAAATCCCAAATAGCCAAAACAATATTGAAGAGAAAGAACAAAATTGGGAGATCTCAAACTACCCAACTTGAAACCACCAAGCTAGATTAACCAAAACAGCAAGGAACTGACATGAGTATAGACACACAATACAAAGGAACAAAGGCAAGAACCCAGAAGCAAACCCCACAGTCAAATGAGTTTTGTCAAAGGAACATAGAACATGCATGCAGGCAAGGGCATTTAATTCAATAAATGGTGCTGAAAAAACTAGATTTCTACATTTAGGAGATGAGACCCTGCCTCTCACCATAATAAAAAATCAACTTAAAAGGGACCAGAAATTTCATTATAAGATCTGAAACTATAAAATAACAAGGAGAAATACTGTAAGATTGTTCTGATCAAGGATTTTACTGAACAAGGATGCAAAAGTACAATTGCCAAACTAAAAATAGATAAAACTAAAAAGCCTTTGCACAGCAAGGAAACAACCAATGAGTGAGAAAACAACCTATAGAATGGGAGAAAATATTTGCAAACTATCTATATGAAACAGGATTAAAATTCAGAGTATATGAAAGACTAAAACATCTCAACAGCAAAAAACACAAGTAATCAAATTAAATAATGGGCAAATGATCTGAATATATATATATATATATATATTTTGAGATATATAAAGCAGACATGCAAATTTCAAACAAGTATATGAAAAAAGGGTTAATATCACTAAGTGCCAAGAAAACACAAATCTAAACCACAATAAGTTTCTATATCACCCCAGGTAGAATGACTATAATCAAAATGTTAAAAAAAAAAAAAAGCTGTCAAGAATGTGGAGAAAGGGGAACTCTCATGCACTGGTGGTGGGAATGTAAATCAGCACAGTCCTTACAGAAAGCCATACGGAAATTCGACAAAAATTAAAAATAGAAGTATCATTTGATCCATAGATCCCCTACTAGATAAACGTCTAAAGGAATTGAAATCAATATATCAAAGAGTTACCTGCACTCCCAAGTTTATTATGACACTATTTGTAATAGTTGAGGTATGGGATCAACCTAGGTATCTTTCAATACTTCATAATTACCTCATCAATACACAATGAAATACTAACTACTCTGCTATGAAAAGGGATAAAATCCTGTCATTTGTGGCAACTTAGAACTGGAGGATGTTGTGTTAAGTGAACTAAATCAGGCACAAAAAGACAAATACTGCATGCTCTCACTTAAAACATAAGGAGCTTAAAAGTTGATCTCATAGAAGTAGAGAATAAAATAGAGGTTACAGAGTCTGGGAAGAGTGTAGGGGAGAAGGGGTTGAAGGGAAATTGCTTAACAGGTACAAAATTGTAGCCAGATAGAAGGAATATGTTAGCATCTTATCACACAGACAGTGATTATAGTTAGCAACATGGCATAATTCAAAATAGAAGAGAGGATTTCAACTGTTCTTACCATGAAGAAATGACAGATGTTTGCAATGATGCATAATATAATATTCTGAATTGAGGAATTGATCAATACACAATGTGTAAGTACACCAAAACATCACACTGTGCCCCATAAAGATGTACGATTAACTCTCTGTCAATTAAAAATAAATAAAAGCAAATGTTCTCAGAACACTTACATTAACCAACAGTTGGGCAAAATAATCTAACACAGAGCCTACTTTATAATAAATTATTGGATAACTCATGTAATTTATAGAATACTGTGCTGAAAGTTAAAAACAGAATGGTATATGTGTGTGCTTTCACATTCTTGTAAGGTTGAAAAATTGTAAGTCAAACCATCAGCAGTTGGGGACCAATGGTATTCTCACCTGTCCTTTTAATCATAGGTGAGAAAGATAAGCCCTCCTCTCCTGTCACAAACTCTCACCCTGGGATAGCTTCATTCATCAAAGTTACAGATGTCAGATATGAAGATATCAAAGGAATTTGCAGGCCCCTTAGCAGAGCTATTCGTATATTGCATCTAGTGAATCTGCCAATAGGTGACAGATGTATCTGGTATCCAGCCCTGGCACCCACTCTTGTTCTTGCTTGGGCTCTGGCAGATGTCCTATACTTCTCAAAGTAACGAAGTAAAAACTCTATTGACTTGGGATAAAACAGAAGTGGGTTTCATTCTGGTTATGACACAAACTGCGTGACATTGCTCCAGTGAACTAACCTCTTGGAATTTCAGTTCGTTGTGGAAAATAGTTCATAAGGTTGCTTTAAACATCAATGAATTAATATGAGTAACATAAGTAAGTAACATTTATGCATAAGAAAAATGTCTTTGAGATGATTCAGTGGTAAAATGCTTTCTTAGCCTGAGCAAGGCCCTTGGTTCTAGCCCCACCACTGTAAAGAAAAAAAAAAATAGAAAAATGTCAGCATGTATAATCTATATCACATGCTCAAAAAATATCAGTACTTTTCCACCTGTAAGGCAAAGATTATGTCTCTTCCACTATTGCTCTGGCTGATAGAATGGAAGATACTCAATAAGTAATAAAAAAGCTGTCTTTATTTCCAATATTGATTCTTTTATTTGAACATGGGGGCTTTGTAATTTCCATTTTCCTGAATCCCTCAGTAAATATAAAATCAGTTGGATGAAGTTGTTCCTTAAAATCTTAAGCACTAGACCTTAATCTTGCTATTGATGTCTGGGATGAATATTCTTGTCAGTGAATATTAAAATTGCTAATTTATAAAAGTGCTATATATGTTTCGGGTCTATGTCAAAATAATTTTATAGTTCCCAGCGCCAACGAACAATAGTAGAAAGAGATGGTTTACAAAAATAAAAGGAAGAAAACTGCCCATTAGCAACCTTCTGTAAACTTGGCAAAAGACCCTGGTCTCTCTTTCAAAATTCATCCTGTCATACGGTCTCACGCTGTTAGTCTCATTCATCAAAGTTATAGAGTTTGAATATTAAGATACCACAAATAATTTGCAGGATTCTTGGTAGAAGCCGTCTGTACATTGGGTGTACATATATGTCTACTATGGCAAAAAAAATACCTCTGTTCAGCTGAAGAGCTGCTGGGTTAACATGCTGGAAACACCTGGCCCAGCTGAGAACTGGAATCTTTTCATCTCTCCCATCCTCTGGCCCCATCATTATCTAATAGAAGTCTGGACTGTAGTGATTTTTTTTTTCTGATAACCATGGACTTTTGACATTTCTTCCTTATTAATCCCTCATTAAAATGTTTTCCGAGACATGGAAAGGTGATTCTGACCATGATAAGTAGGCTATGTTTAAGACTCATTGACTCATCTTTATGGCAAAACTTTTGGGATCTTAGTGGGGGTCTAGTGATCAGTGAATGTATCTGACCTGGAGTAAATCATTCACTTTTCTCAGCTTCATTTTTCTCAAATGTTAGGAAAGGGAGAAGACAAGATGAGCTCCTTAATGTTGGACCAGTTCTGAGAACTTTTAGGATTTCTTGTTCCCATTCACAGCTCCTTCTTCAGATGGAACCAGTTTATTTATTTTATTAATATATTTACATGTGACCCTGAGAATCAAACCCAGTGCCTTACACATGCTGCGCCAGTGCTCTACCACTGAGACACAACTCCAGCCCCTGGAACCAGTTTAATATTCTGTAAAAGCAAGTAGGACTTCCAGCCACGCCAAGCACCTAGGGGTAAATCCAGAAAGACAATTCTAAGATTCTTTCCTCTTGGCATCTGCTAGTCAGTCACATACCACCACATTTTCAGAAATTCGTCTCTCCTTCAGAGTCTCAGTACCTCCCATTAGTAATTTTAGTTTCCACTCAGAAATTCTGGGTTTCAATCACACGATCCCATTTTCACATCTGTGGTCCACTATTCTCTTTGTTTTCATCTCTTCACTGTGGGCTGTGCTTATGAACTGTTTGGAAAGCTGAGTGCACTTTTCAGAAATAGCTGCTCTCAGTCAAGGTCGTTGCTGTTCCACAGCAGTGCTTTAAGCTCAGGCTACCTATTCTCCCCACAATTATGAGAATTGCTGCAGTCCTCCCATGGTACCTGCATCTGGCAAGGGAAAGTATGTGGGCAGAGGGAGGAGAGAATATGGAACGAGCTGGCAGCCCCTGGATGACAGGTCTCCCCAGGAGAACCTTCCCCAGCTGGAGCCAGCCAAGCCTAGCCTTTCTGCTGACAGACGTCCCTGGTTCCTGCTTCAGCCATGTGGCTCCTGACATACTGTTTGAAAAGACCTGCAAGGTAGCTCTGTGGCCTCACTTTTCTGAGTCTCCTGGGAAGCCAGCTTTCCTGGCGACTGCATTAATTTATGTCATTCCTTCTCATAAGCTCTCTGTCACTAAAAGAATAATATGCGCACTTTTAATGTGACCCACAATGCCAGTTTTTCTCATCTGTGGGATGGGGATATTAATACCTAACATGCAGGTTTGCTCTGAAAATTAAATGATCTACAGGTTGAATATCTCCTACCTGAAGTGCGTGGAACCAGATGTGTTTCAAGTTTCAGACTTTTTCAGTTGAAATATTGGTGTATGCAATGATATTTCATGGGAATGAACCCATGCCTAAACACAAAATTCATTCATGTTTCATATATGCCTTGTACACAAAGACTAAAGGTAATTATATCCAATATTGTAATAATTTTGTACATAAAGAAGTTTTTGTTTTGTGCAATTTTCCAACTTGGCTGTCCTGTTGGTACTCAAAACTCATGTTGGCCTTGAATTTGGAGAATTTTAGATTTTGGATTCTTTTATCGAGGATACCCAACCTATAATATGCCTAGGTTTTGCATAATAAATTGGGGTACTTGAGAATTACCAGGTCAGAAAGGAGTCTTCTTGCCCTTGCTACTTCCTGACCTGGTACTTATTTACATTATAGGCTTATCTCCTACTGCTGTAATTCCTCACTCCTGGTATCCAAACCGCTCAAATGCCTTGAGTATCTTTCAGTGTTCATATTCAGTCTCTGTGTGTCTCTTCATGTACAGTCTGTCTGAAAATTGATGCTCTTCTTTTCTTTTAGTAAAGTAAAACCCTCACACCTTCCCTCACATCCCCTTTCTTTCATATATGGCTACTCCTTCTCTCCTTACCTGCCCAGGGATACCACTGCCACAATACAGTCCCATTACTACCCTGGCATTTTATCATTAACAATCATGATAATAATAGCTGTTATTCTTTAAGTGCCTATTTTATACTGTATTACTTACTTTACAAACATTATCCTTATTGTTCAAAATTATCCTACAGTTGTTGATATGTAGCCCGCATTTCAGATAAGGAAAATGGAGTGAAAGAGGGATGATGTTGCCATAATATACAGCCTAAATCCATATGTCCCTTTTTATTTTTTTGACAGGAGGTGAGGATTGAACCCAGGGCTTTGCTCATGCTAGGCAAGTGCTCTACCACTGAGCTGCATACCCAGCCCTCATATGCATTTTATTAAGTAAACTGTATTTCTTAAATAACTGTGTAAGAGAGCTGTTCCTCAGTAAATAACTCTTCATCAAAGCCCTGAATGACTCAGAAAAGTCTTCCCCTTGTTCTTTTGTTCTTTTCTCATCCATATCATGGGCTTCTCTCTTTTTCAAAAAGGTCATGTTTCTTTCACCCAGTTGTGTTTCATTCTCTACCATCAAAGAATTACAGAGGGACTTGATAGATCATTCAAGTGAAACTTTTCTTGTTTTACAGATGTGGAAGAGCATTGGAGACATTCAAACATTTCCTGAGGTCAAAAGTGAAAGAGTGAGGGAACTGGGATTCCAGGGACACATGCTTTGTTCTTGAGCTGGTGTTCTTCCCATAGAACTGTTAGGTAGGTTTGGGAAATGACTGATTCAGTTTCAAATCCATAAAAACTGGAGCACAATTGGAGAGACCTCCAAGCCTCACATGGGCATCACTTTCTTCAGGAACCTGTCTGTCCCGAGCTGATCTACCTCAATATGACCATTTGTATTTAGACTCTTTGATAAATATTGCTATCTTCCCCCAAATTGAAGAACGGGAAAACTAAATCTGTTCTCACTATGAGCTGTAGTGAGTGATACACAATGAAAGCAGGTTTCAAACTAAATACTGCCACCTACAGGGACATTCATTAGCTAAGTAGGCATATGCCAATCTTACAATTCTTGTGAGCTTGTGGAAGCCCTCTCTCAAGAACAGAAACTTGACGTGAAGCCTCTACATGAAAGACTTACCCAAAGGCAATTGCAGCAATTATTTTCATAGCGACTTTTATTCTTGTAAGGTCCAGTGGCAGGGTCTTTTTTTTAATTGTGAAGGATACAGGAGCAAATGGAATTCTAGTTCTAGGGCACTATTGTGAGGGGGTTCAAGTGCCAAACTCTTATTCTGATTTTATGAATTACACAAGGGTGAATATGAGGTCCTATTTATTCTACCCAAATAGCCAAGCACATGTATTAAGCAGTTTAATTTTTTGCTATTAAAAATTATAAGCAGGTTCCTCTTAGGCCTCATGAAATAAGTTCTATTAATGAATATTAAAAATGTTTCTTTGTGCGAAGTTATGATCGTCAGTATGTTTCAAGGCAAAGATTATAAAGATACATTTGAGAAAGTCTTAAACATGCTAAGAAATGATCCAATATTTAAAGAAATAAATATTACAATGATTTTGAAAAAAAATTAGTCCTAATGTGTATTGTGTAACTGGTAAAATCTTTGAGCATAATCTGATATAATATTTGATATGCATACTTCTAGATTGTGAATCCCTCCAGGTTGAGGTAACATACCACACTTAGGACTTGGATTCTTCTTTTGAAGTCTTTC
This sequence comes from Sciurus carolinensis, assembly GCF_902686445.1. Classification (NCBI taxonomy): domain Eukaryota; kingdom Metazoa; phylum Chordata; class Mammalia; order Rodentia; family Sciuridae; genus Sciurus; species Sciurus carolinensis. Next base: position 133,831,910 of record NC_062217.1, read on the forward strand.
AGTGTTAGATGGTCCTCTGGGTGTAATTTAAGTAGATTCACATACACATGCATTACCTTATCTATAGATAAACAAATTACGAGTGATAGATCAATTCCACATTTATGGTCCTGCTGCAATCTTTATCCCTGCTAGAACCTTCAGTGATGGGATAGTTGTTCTAGGTCATGCATCTTCTCTGCCAGCAGAAACTCTAGTCATTTCTTTCCTTCGAACCACTCATCTGACCTGGTGACTGGCATGTAGTGAACATGTAATAAGGGCACATCTTTCAATGAATGACTGAATCTATGAATAAAGTAGGATAAGCATATTTAGGAATGATCACTCAAGTCTACTGCCCACACTGTTGTCATTCTGACCAAAGCAAAGCAAAAACCTTAGGGAAGAAATTTTTCTCTCTTATATCACAGCCCATAATCCAGAACCAAGTGAGATAAACTGGAGTTCCACATATAGTTAGATTGTCTTGTATGACTTTCTCCTCCATGAGAGATGCCAATGTTGTCATTGGAGAGCCAGTGCTATAAGGTGGACTGACTTACTAGGGAAGACCTGATGTTTGAAACCTGCTGTGACATGCAACTAGATAGTGTGCTGGGGCAGAGAGAGGGTCCAAGTTAGTAGACAATTTGCCTACCCCAAACCAACTTTGTCTATTATCACTCTGTGTGTTCCAAAGACTGTTTCTATTGCCATGCAGGCATAGAAACTGTCCTTCAGAGTTTATTGCTTGTCCTGATGTGAAAGGTTCTGTCTGTGTAATTTGCATTCTAAATAGGTGCGCGATTGATTCACAACACCTTGATACTGCTTAACAGGACAAATGAATCATTTGCTTTCCAAATTAAAGGGAGCTTTAAGGTCAGGCAGCCTGGGTAACTACGGATCGTCTCTCTCAAAGGCACAGAGAATAGCAAACAAGAAACCCCCATCTTTGGAACTTTGTTTTTGGAGTGGCCTGTGCCATTATCCTCTTAAAACACTCAGGGGACCCAGGGAATTAGCATGTTCAAGCCAGCATATGGCTCATATCTTATTAACTTAATCACAGGACTCCAGCAAACTGCTTTCCAGATAATTTGGGCCCCTGTGAATAGTCATCCCTCTTCCCAGCTTTTGCTCAGCTCTGGAAGGGTTGATGCATGTACATCTCTTTTGCCCAATAGACTCCAAAGAATTCCTGCCAGTGTTTGTAATACCTGCAGAACCCCTTGGTGAATAACATCCAGGCCACACTGAACAGACTGATGCCAAAGAGATCAGTTCCACCAGACAGCTTTTCCCCAATTGCTTATTTTTGAAGTTAGAAAGGAAGACAGACACGGAAACAGAAGATTCACACAGGTCTTATACTTTTTCTATGGTTGTTTAATGGAAGGTTATTTTTTATATTTTTGAAGGATGAAGTAATGTCAGCTTTTCCACTGGGGAACCTCCCCCCCCCCCACTCCCCACTGACCAGTGACAGCTTATAAAAGAAAAAGAGATTAAGTTGGGCCTTAAGTATAAAACACACAAACCACTTGGTCTCTATTAAGCCAAAGTCCTCTCTCCCTCACTCTGGTCACTGTCACAATTCTCTTAACCAGGAATACCAAGAATCTCAAGACATTCTTTACTTAGCAGTGACCTGGGAAATACCACCAGGTCTGGAAAATAAGACACATATTAGGGATGTATCTTTAAAGATTTCATTTAATCTCCAGAAGTGTTTTGGAATCATTTGTAAAAGGGAAAAGGAAGATCAAGGGGGATATTTTAGTACCCACCTGAGGCAAAATGGACATATAGGGGAAGAAACTAATATTTATTAAGTAGTTACTTGTACAAGAAATCAAAGTCTAACCAAAGGAGAACAAGCAGAAGCTCATTAATCAGAGATTGCTAAAGCAAGGGAGGGGGCCACCATCATTTATATTTGGTATAGACTAAGGAAGACACCCACAAGATATGAAAAATACTGTGCTTGTGAACATGCTGGCATTTTTTTCCTGGATAAAGTGTTTACATCTTCATAACTTTGTGTCAGTGTTCATTGTCTTCTCAAACATTAAGTACTGAGCACCTGTGATTTAATCCAAACAATAACTAAAGCACTCCTCAGTCAGGACTGAGAAATACTACTCTAAAGAAGAAAAGAATCTTGTTTAGGTATGTCTGCCTTCACTATGCCTCTGTCATCTTCGTTCACATTTTGAATCTTGTTAAGAGGAGCTGCCTTCCAGATGCCTACAAGAAAGGGTGAACCATGTCCCGTTGCAGACAATTATGATAAAGAAGAGCTTCCCTTTCCTTTGCACTTGTCTTTCTTTTGGTCCTAGGTATCTGGAAGAGTTTCTAGCTTCACAATTTATTTTAAATTCCAGAATACATGATGGTAAGAAGAAATGAATTTGGAATTCTAGTTAAGATACCTAATAGCTGAGGAATTCTGAATGAGTTACTTACATTTTTTACCCCTTACCTCTAGAGACATTCCAGTGATTTGGAGCAAAATCATATTGTGTGTGTGTGTGTGTGTGTGTGTGTGTGTGTGTGTGCGCACATTTAAGTTACAGGGAAGATTTTTTTTTAAATGAACTCTAGTACGTGTAAAAATTTTGAAAACTATTAAACAAAATGAGGTTTAAGGAGTCCTTTAACTCTAAGAAATGCTAAATTGTATGGGCACCTTTCCTTTAGTGTCACCCATAGAAGAATCAGAGGGAGGACATTTCCAGGAAAATTTATGTAAGCTATGTCACCTCTGTTCTTCCTTGATTCTGTCATGGGTCTGGAGAGCTAACCTGTTCTTAGAACACAGGAGGGGAAGTGGCTGGTTATATTCTGCCTCTGCATTTTTTGAATTAACAAGTTTCATTTAACTATGGTTTTCAGGGACAGAACCAGTTTTTAAAATAGGGAAAAGAATATACATATTCAAAGAATTTACCTTCTCTCTGCATATATGCTCATCAGAACCATGAGCCCTCCTGATGTGAGTTTTGTCAGTTGCATAAAATAATTTCTGAAGGGAGCTAGGGAATCTATGTGCTCCTCCTAAACCCACTCCATCCTAATCCCATCACTTTTGACATTATGTTTCCATAGCTACCTTGGAAATCTGCACTATGGATATTTCATGTCCTTAAGGTTACTTTTATGCCCTCATCTTTTTAACCTTGTGTCACAAGACTTGGGAATTTCTTGTTCCCATTCTTTTTAATACTTATCATTTTTCTTTGGAAAGCCATACTTTTCTATGACCTTCAAACACTGCTGTTCCCTGGGACTCTGACCTCAGTCCTCCTTGACCCTCATTATTCTATTTTCCTTAAATGGCTTCATGGAATTATACATTTGCTGTTTCCTTTTCCATGGTTTCAGTTATCTTTAGTTATCCAAGTTCTGAATATATTTTTAAAAAGATACTACAAGTTAGCAATAGTTTTGAAAATTCTTTCATAGGGATTAAACAACATAAATCACGTAAAGAGCTTAGAAAAGAGTAATAGTTTGAAAGGGGTAAGTTATTACTTAGGTCATACTTCTTTACACTTTTTTTATTATCTTGTAACTTAATACTCTGTGATTTTACAGTTTTACATGTTTGCCTTTTTTAATTCTTAAAAATATATTCCAGAGTACATTATTGTTCCCTATTTTGCAATATCATATAAATGGAATTTCACAGTATATATCTTTACAAGACAGAGTTTTTCATTCTGCATCCCCAATATATATCTCATAAGGTATATGCAAATGTTCCAAAATCTGAAGAAACCTAGAATCCAAAACACTTCTGGCCTCAAATATTTTGAATACAGTATACTCAACCTGTATTTACTCTGGTTCATAATTGTACGTGTGTGATTGTTTGCTAAATGTTTACCAACCCTCTTGACTATAGCTCCTTGGGGTCTATTTCTGCTTACCAGTGTGTCCTTGAGTATAGAACAGCATGCTTCATGGAAATCAAACAAATGCTTGAAAGGAAAAATAAGTACATGTGTAGATACCATTGTAAATCATAAAGGATAATATTAAGAGAAAGTTTGTGTTATCTTTCCATGTCTCTTGGCTTGACAAAAATGTCAGGAAGGAATAAGATCAAGCTCAAGGTTTTATGTTTCTGCTCCAGGGCCCATTCTAGAGTATAAAACAATGGCAAGACTACAAAGGGAAAAGAAGAAGGCTAACTTTTTTTTTTGTTTCTTTTGGACTCATTCAATCTCAGGTTATGTGTGTAAAAACAAAATCTGAGGCTCAAGGGAGTTAGCCTTGACCCTGACCAAAGTCTCTCTTCTAATAAATTGGGAAACTAGGACACAGATCCAAGCATATGTCTAAATGCAATGCTTCCTTCCTGGTCTATGCTGCCTCCTTCTTCTCCCTCTACTGGCAAATAAGGAAACCTGGTTAATGTAGCACTAACAGTGTCTTTCAAAAGCCTGTGTAGTTGTTGGAATATACCAAACTGAAGGCCTATCAGATGCATCTCAAGAGAGTTACGGATCATTTTTATTTTTTCCTTATAGAGGTTCCTTGAGAGGATAATAAAACATCTTAATAGAGAGAGTTCAATTTTGGTTCATAGTCTGCCCTTCCTTTTAGGCTGGATTCTGCTTTCTTGAGTTATCGAATGACAAAGAAACATTTAAGTCAGGTCCAGAGATGAAAGATGCCAGAGGAAAAAACACTTTTAATGGCAAGAATGCAGGCAAGCTCTTGAATACGTCCATTTTGTATCATGGTTGCATAGAACAAGATTATAATACATAGAGAGCCTAATGCTTTACACATGCAGAACTTAGGAAATAAAAGATGTGTTAGTTAACTTTTTGTCACTGTGAACAGAATACCTGATTAAGAACAACTTAGAGAAGGAAAGGTTTCTTTTGGAATTGTAGTTTCAGATATCTTACTCTGTGACCAACCAAGTCCATTTCTCTGGGTCTAGGGTGAGGGAGAACATCAAGGGAGAATATCATGGCATGATAGAGGAAAGCTTCTAGGCAGGCAGCTGAGGAGTAGAGACAGAGAGAGGGAGAGAAACCAGGGACAATATATAGTCCCAAGGGCCGTCTTCCAGTGGTCCACTTCCTCCAGTCATACCCACTGCCTAAAGTTACCACCCAGTCGTCCATTCAAATTATTAATCCATCAAATGGATCAATCCATTGATGAAGTTACAGGTATAATCACTTCCTAAAAGGCCCATCGCTGAACCTTGTTGTATTAGAGATAATACTTTCAAAACATGAGCTGTGAGGAGGACACTCCAAATCCAGACCATAACAGAGGTGTTTTCTCCTTCCTCAGGACCATAGGTCCTGGCATGACTGGTAAGAGGAGTTGAAAAAAGACCCACAGGATGGGAAGGAGACATTGTCATGACTTGCTCTTCCCTCACTGCACTCCTAAGATAAAGTTGAGAGTCCCTGCCAAGAAACCGTGCCTGTTATCTGCCCATTTTTCTGGGGGCTGTAAGCAAGTCCAGCAGCAAGAAGGAGATGTCCTTCTCACATTGGAAAGATGGTATTGTTCAAGCATCTTCAGGCCATTCCAAGGCTGCAAGCCTGCATCTGGCTTATATCTTAAGGATGGGTGAGAACACAGATCCTAAAGGTATAGTTTTTAAGATCAGGAGGTTTCAGTGCCAACTCAGTCACAGTTCAGTGCTGTTTAGGATCATGTTCTCTGCAGATGGAAGCATATCCAAGTTCTCTATCCCATCTGCTCTGAAATCAGTTAATGCTCAGAGGTACTATGAATAGTCTGACATTCACATTCTAAGCTAGTTCTTATCAAATATTAGATACATAAGAATCACATGGGAATATTATTAAGTAAATTTTTATTCAGGCTGAGTCTGCATTTTTAATAAGCTGCTTGGATGACACTTTGAGTAACAAACCTCTAATCCACATTTCTCAAACTTAAGTGAGCATCAGGTCCACTTGACTGGCTAAAAATGGACAGTCAGGCCCCACTCCAGGAGTATGTTCTAGTAATTTCTATTAAGTTCTGAACTGCTGATATTACTGAACTACTAATCTACTAATAAGTTCAGAACTAATAAGTTTTGAGGCAAGACCAATACTATCCTATCCTAAATTGTACATAAAAGACCATCATGATGTAGAATTTCATATTCATGTGATTTACCTGACTGGATATGACTATAATTACACATTTTTCTGGCTTCCTGGGAACATTTTTCTTCCAATCTTACAGTTTTTCTCACATAACCTTCCTCTTCCGTCTTCTGCTTTGGTGCTCCAATTTCCTGACTACTGCACATTCTGACTGAGAATTGCATTTCCCTTGCCCCAAATCGACAGTGTGGAAGGGCATACAGAGAGCATGGCTATTGCATGGCATGGTTCACTGGAGGGGCATGTTTGCAGACTAGCAACCACATATATCCTCCATCCCAAAGAACTAGACTAAACAACATAATTCAATAAAAATGCTTCTTAAAAATGTACCATCCTCTTCAGAAGGATTATGAGGTGTCAAAATCAAACAAAAATATAGAGAGAAATCTCATCAAGGAACTTTTATTGGGGAATTAAAAAGAGGATGTCAGCCTGGCATGATGGCACATGCCTGTAATCCCAGAGAATCCAGAGGCTAGGGCAGGTGGGTAGCATCTCTCAAAAAATAAAATAAAATAATGAAATAAAAATGTCTCAGTGATAGAGCACCTCTGATTTCAATCTCCACTACTCTAAAATAAAGAAAAAAAGAAAAGAAAAGAAAAGAAGAAAAGAAAAAAATAATTGATGGCAATCTGGGTCATGGGTGCACAGTCTAGGGTGGCCTCTGTCATGTCTAGAGAGCAAGGGAAATGTTGAGTAAGTAGTTTAACAGGACAGAGAAGTCTATGCAGGTTATTTTATACAAAATCCATTGGCAGTTTTGGTGTTTGTAGGAGCTGAGACACTCTGATTGGTGAGCAACAGTTGTTACCATGTAAAGCAAGTCTAAAGGTCACACTTGGCAGTTCTGTCCACAATTTTGAAGTAAAAATAACCTTAAAGTTAGAATAGACTGTTAAGTTGAATTGGTTCTGTGAGATAGTTGCTGGAATATGCCTTCTGACCTGAGTGTTTCTCCCTTCTTTCCCAGGGCCCCTCAATTACATTTTAGTGAAATGTAATACATTTGCAATTTTATTATAAAATAGGGAATAGTAAGATAATCCCATCATACTGCCAACCACGGGATCTGTCTTGTCTTCCACCCCACTTTTCACATTCTTTCCTCATTTTGTCAGTTGTCACTAAGGGAGAAGATGAGATGGGGACAACATATGTCCACTAACTGAATAAAGGCAAAAATTATCTCTTCTTAACCTCTCCCATCCTCCAACCCAGGAGGTCTCCTCCTGAGCTCAGGCTACAACTCAGCTCTGAAATGCCCAGAGACATGTCACAGATGCACCAGATGGCTGCTGGGAGATGTGACAGACATTTCCACTCTAGGCCTTTAATGTCAAATCACTCTTTTCTGTCAAATCTGTCCATCTGCACTTGACCTTTTAGTGAAAAGCAAGTAGCTCTGTTAACAAGCCTGTCCTAGAGAAGAAGTGATAAATCAGGTCCCACTGCAGCTTTCACTGTGGAAGCTCCACCCCTCAGGCCTCAGTATCCCACTTGGGTACTGTTTCAGCTACACTTGGAGGCAGGTTTCCCTCAGACTTCATATACAAACTCAATTGCCATTGGAACTCTCTAAAATAGGGAAATATTTCAGAATGCAACATTTAGCTTCCCCACCACCTCTTAATAATTGTAATTATTCTACTCCTTGGAGAATTTAAAGGAGTTGATGATTATAGAAAAGAAAGTGATACTGATCACCTCTGTTTTCCCAACAAACCATCTCATACTAACCTATTGAATCCTTATTAGACGCTCATATTTACACACAATCATAAATTTTGAAAAGATCATGTATTAATAATACCTATGTTAGTAATTTTATGAATAATTATTTTATGAATAATTCACATTTTGAAATAAATGGCAAACCCCTATACTTCAACTTCAATGTACCCAGCAGTGTTTTAAGTGCCTTAAGTCTAATAACTCATTTCTCATAACCACTGAATAAGTTTGGCACTATTATTAGTTCCATTCTACAGAAAGATTAAGTACCTCACCAGGATTGCAGAACTGAATATTAGAGACAGAATTCAAACTCAGTCTATCTAATGTGTTACTTTTGCATTTTACGTTTCCCAGATCACTTGCATTTAATCTACCTGCTTTGGAAGGCAGGGAATATTTTTACATTTTGCAGTTAAGAAAGGTGAGATTAAGAGAAGCTATGTGATATCTCAGTTTTGTGCAGTACATTTCTGGAATTAATTCAAACCCTCTCCTTATAGAACCATCTTAAGAGTGACTGGAGTTTTATAATGCATGTCCCCTCCCCACCTACTTTCTGGTACAGCAGTCATTTCCCAAAGTTAATCTCATCTTTTCAAACTTAGTTTTATGACCTTTTAAAATGCTCTCATCACCCTAGAACTTACTGCTCCAGTTGTAATTTTTGGTTTATTAATTGTTTCCCCCACTAAATGGTTAATTACTCTGGGGCAAGATATGCTTGAATTTTCTCTTTACCCAACTTACAGTGGTTTCTATGGGTTTTAAAATATGTTTTAAAAAGATCACTTTTTCAGCAACTAAGTCTAGCAGAGAGACAGCAGAACTCTAGAGTCAGCTGAATCTGGGAGAAATTGTAACTTTTACAATTTATAATTAGTGGTTTTAACTAAAGTCAGACAGGTTATTTTTCCAAATAGGCTCCATACAGATAGTTCCTGATATTTTATGCAACATGATGACAAGTAACATGTTACATCCTAGCCTTAAAAATTTCAGTAATTTACAGGAAAGGTATGAGCTCTTTCTTCCTCTGTGTCTCCAGACTCAGGACTCTGGATGCCAAGTCCATCCTCTCTTGGTGCAAGAATATACAGGCGATGGTCTAATGCTTTCACTTTTTAAAAAGGGCACCAAAATGGTATTTAAGCATTTTCTGAATATTGAAATTGTTGAGGCATGGTTTGCTAATTCACCTCAGGGGTGATCTAGCCTCTAGTGAGATCAGATTGTGGTAGAGAAGCAGAGAGAAGAAAGACCAGAACCAGTCATCCCACGTTCCACTTCTCTAGACTTTCCTTCCTCCTGGGTTTCCATCTCTCCACTTGAAACCCAGATGGCAAAGGTCAGCACAAGCCATGATAAAGCATGACCATCTCCACATCTAGTCACTGGGCTCCAGAAAATGCTCATCGTTAAGTGTTACTTGATACATTGTCCCTCTGCAAGTCCGTTCTTCTTCCACAGTTGAGTCAAAGAGAAAAAGATGTATGAGCAAAGGATAAATTAACAAGAACAAGCTTTATTATTTATAACAGGAAAAGAAGGATATGAGCCCACTGGGGCCAGTGGGATCCAGGCAGTGGACATCTAGCCATACCTAAGACTAGAGGAAAACTGGTCCACAGCTTGGGTCTGCCAGGCTAACGGTGAAAGCCAGAGATGGCACTGGAGATGATGTGAATAGATGACTCTTCTTCTCTGCACAGTGTAACTTCCAAAGTTCTCAGTTGACTTCTGACTGTCTTGCCTGCCCCATGTCCTCTAACACAGACACTGAGGCAACGGGCTTTCAATTTGCTCTAGGAAGGTGGAAAGCAAACAAAGTCTGATGTAACTAGCAGGGATAGAGCCTCTATCAAGCAGAGTAAGGTTCATTCTTGGGAAACTATGGTGACCTGCTCTTCCTGGAGCTATCTCTTCCTTATTTTCTGAGATTCTGGATCTTGCATTAGAAAAAGATGAATGGGTTGTGTCTATCATTTGCCTCTAATGAAGGACTAAGGAGGTAACAAGAATAACTTGAGTGCAAGGCCAGTGCTTGCTGTGTGCATGCTAGAAGGACAGTTACTCTGACTAAAGGGAGTGGCAAAAGTGCCTCCATGGCCAGGCATAGTGGCATACACCTGTAATCCCAGCAACTGGAGACACTGAAGTGGGAGGATCATGGCAAGTTCAAAACCAGCTTCAGCAACTTAGCAATGCCCTAAGCAACTATAGTGAGGCATCTGCCTCAAAATAAAATTTAAAAAAAAATTAAAAGATTAGGGATATGACTCAGTGGTTAAGTGCCCCTGGGTTCAATCCCTGGTACCAAAAAAAGCAAAAGATGGAAAGAAGGAAGGAAGGGAGGGAGGGAGGGAGGAAGGGAGGGAGGGAGGAAGGAAGGAAGGGAGGAAGGAAGGAAAAAAGAAACTTCCACATACATGTATTTTCTCAGTCTTGCTGATTCCTCTAAAGTTGAAGTGGGTACAGTGGCTAGGGGGTCTTATGTTCTAAATAAAAGTGAAACTAGACTTGTCTCTGTAAGACTGTTGTGTATTTTCCCCTCTGAATGCAACAAATGTGTCCTGGCCATAAACTCCCTAAGTGCTCTGAATTTGTTGGTAATGGTAGCATCTTCAAGCACAGGTGTGGTTCTGGCCTTTCCTATTGTACTATCTATATTGTGGGTAGATGGATCCCAAGTTACAGGCAAGGATTTTAGGCAAGGATTGTGGTATCTTCAAGTACAAATACAGTGACAGCGTCTCCTGGTGCAAAAGATATACTGTGGCTAGGTGGACATCAGGTCCACTGACAGAAGGCAGGGACACAGGGACCTCCCATCAAAGATAGAGTGCTGCTATTTCCCATTACATAACTGGTACTCTCAACAGGTAGCCTTCAGGAGCTTTATACGAAGGTGAGAACAGAAATATCTCCAAGCACAGGCATGATGGTCTTCCAAATGTTGCATCACCTGTGCTCTTGACAGATAGGCACCAGGTGCTCTGACTACAGGCAAGAACAGTAGTGGGTCCAAGCACAAGTAAGTGCCAGGCTATATAACTGCAGCAGAGGGGACATGTCCTGGGGGTCCCCAGGTACTCTGACACAAAGAAAGAAGAGAAGCATCTCCAAACAGTATAATGCTGGCTCCTCTGACCAGAATGTTCCTAGGTGATCTGATGAAAAGGAGGAACAGAACTGTTTCCCAGAACTTGTTTCTTCTCAGTGGTGTTATCTTCTCCAATAGTAACAGGTATACTTTGGGTGGTCTTGGGTGGGTGCTTTGACCATAAGTCAGGAGAAAATATCTCCCAGGACAGAGTTGCCTTCCACAGAGCTGACCTCTCCAATTACAACAGGGATAGAACCTGAGTGCTCAAGTTAAGCTCCTGCAACATGAGCAGTGGTACTAGATACCTCCCTCAGCCTCAAAGAAGCTGAGGGCCCCAACATAAAGCTGGGATCTAGGGTAGCACTGACTCCCCAGAGATGCCCCTACCCACTGGAAATACCAAAAGCATAAGTACAACTGGGTCTGCAGTAGTGTTGGCTAAAGGTCAGATACTGTCCCCATTGGGAGCATCATGATGGGGGCTCCAAAGCCAGAAGTAGTAACTGACTAGACCAATGACCTTGGATGTCACAGAATGTCAGCCAGATAGTGACAGGATTGTCAAAAGTGGAACATTGGAAGGGAAATGCTGAAGAAGCTGATGGAGTTGTGCTGCCAGCAGGTGGTTGGGCTGCAAGAGAGGTTCTGTTTGGAGCTTGTGCTAGGACTAACAAGCTTTCAAAGGTGAAAGAGGCGTCATGTCTGGTGGCTTCAGGCTGTGGCCCATCAGGAAACTCAAGTGTGAGTTGAAGGGGGGCTCCTGGGTCAAAGGAAAGGTTAACATTTTTTCTTGGGCCCACTCACTGTGCAGGCAGTTGGAAGACACTAACAAAGGCTGAGCAATGCTGACTCTGGGTGGCAAGTTCTCAAAGGAAGAAAGTATCATGGAAAAATAGAAGTTCTTACTAGAAACTGGGGAAGACAGGGAGATGGAAAACTGAAAAAGGAATAAGGTATCCATACCAATTCTTCAGCCTCAAAGACAGGCCTGAATGCTGAATCAGTAAGTGCTGACAACCAGAGTAGAGGTACCTGGGAAGCAGTGATAGGAAAACCAACAGAACAAGCACACAAGGGAGAGTGTTTCCTGGCTGCTGCCCACCAGGGATGCCAAAGGTGGGCTGAGGTGTGAGTTCTGTGCCAAAAGAAAGACTGAAAGGTGGGGCAGGGCTGCTGACCATAAATGCAGGAAGCCTTGCGCTATCTGCTCCATACTACATTAGGCCTGGTCTAACAGGAGGAAGCTTATTCTAGATCCTAGGGGAGATCTCAGGAGGGAAGCCTAGAAAGGAGGAGTATGTCCAGGTTGGTTATATCAAGGTCTAAAGCAGGCTGGTGACTCAGGTTTGCTTATGTGATTGGGACAGCTAAGATGGACTGAGTGGTAAAGATGTGAGTATATGTAGAAGACTATAGGAAGAGCTGTAAGGGCAAAAGAGAGGAATCCACACACATGTGTAAGTGACTGCATTCTTCAGGAGGAAGGCATGAAGGAGAGAGTCAAGTTTCTTGGAAGTGTGGGGAATTCAGAAGTAGAAGATATTGTGGCTAAGACAGGGGAATGGAATGCAAAAGACCTCCTTGCTAATTCTAAGTAGAATCCAAAAAAAATGTGGGCTTGAGACCAAACAGAAATATTCCACATGAAGAAGGAAATAAGGGAAGCTAATATTGGGCATATCATTTTACAGTCAATATTGGATGTAGAGGGAGGTATAGGGGCAGGTAAGTCAGCCACATCAGTGACTGGAAATGTGCTTCTGCAAGTGGAAGTGGCCAAAGGCAGGTGTAGAGTCTCCTCTGCAAGCAGAGAGAAAGAACCTGAAAACTGAATGGCACTGCAGTCCAAAGTGGGCTTTGTCCTATCCTCTAAGACCTTGTGGCTCTGCTATCCCTTGCCTTCCTTTTCCAAGTCCTGGCACTAACTATAAAAAGGTGCACACTTTTGCAACCATATTAACAGCTGGGACAACATAAGATTTTCTACTTATGAGACTTTCAACTGGAAAATGTGGGAGAATTCCTCTTTGATGGACACTGTGAAAGCCTTTACCCCTGTCTTCTTCTTCCCTCACTCAGCAAACTAGAGAGTGAGCATTTGACGAGAATCCAGCACTTCCTGTGTCTGCCTCTTGGGCAACAGGGAACAGGATGTGGTATGTCAGAGAGCCCTGCTGCACCTGGATCCCTTCTGCTAACTCAGGGGCACCTCCATCAGGGCTGCATGAACTGGTGCTGACTTTGATAGAGGAGCTCCTAGGTCCATGGCCTTCGGATGGCACTTCCTTCCTGACCTAAGTAGTCATCTGAAGATGGAAATTGAGATTTCCCTTCAAAGGCCCAAAACTACATGGAAGAAACTGAGAACTCCAGTGGTCTCCAGAGGCCTAGATACCAATGGAACCCTTCCATTTCTATATAAGGTTGCTTCTCTGATTATTCTCCTTCTTTGAAATGTCCTTCCAGCACTCTCCTAAGGCCCTCTCAGATCAAGGATCTGGAAGAGCAAGGAGGTGGTGAGATAGCACCAGTCCCAGAGAGACCTTCAGTAATTCATAAGGAAAAGGAAAGTCCTTTTGTTCCCTGGAGGAAGAATCTACTTTTCTTAAGCAGCTGAACACCATACAGTTGCCAATAGGTGGTACTGGAATGACCCCTGAGAGGAGCACTGAGCCTGTGGATTGAGATTCTTCCCTAAAGGACAATATCAAACCAAAGTAGTAAAGATGCACATCTTGGCACAGTGACTTGTGAACAGAGCCTAGAGCAGGCCCCAGGACAGCAGGCTGATCCCAGCTAGACAGCAGACACAGCAAGTGGGGAGAAGGTAGAGTGTCTGTCTTGCTGAGGAAGTTGTTCATGAAAAGCAATTTGTGCATGATGTGATCTTTGGGGTGCAGAACAAAGCTCACAGGGTTCCACCAGCTGCCTCCTCCAAGGAAAAGTGCACTCTGATCTGCTGCATGCTTAAACTATGTCATTGAATGGGTGAAGCAGAAAGAGTGTGGGGCAAAGAGAGAAGCTAATGTGCCAAAGGGCAAGGTAGGCAGATGGCCCAGCCCCAGCAGAATCTTGTGACCATGCTGAGATTCCCAGACCTCTTTCCTTGCAGCTAGGAGGCAAAGTACACCAATCTCCTTCTGGGTTGATTGAAATGATTCCATTTTAGTTATGTCAGTGGGCCCTTGAGTGTATACATCTGTGAAAACTTACCCAACTGTATACTTCAAATAGGTGCCTTTATTTTATAGAGAATTTACTTTCAAAAGGGTTGATTTGAAAAATCCTTGATTCAAGAACACACAGATTATCATTTAAAAAGTACTGTTTTACATGTAAATATTGCTATACAGTTTAAAATGACAAAATCATGGCAAAGAATACTAAAACCTATGTATAATGTTCAAAGACTTTGTTACAGATTTCAGAAGATTCAGTCAGAACAGCCTAGTGGCATGGCGGGCCATGGAGAGGGGCAGAGAGCAAGAAGTCAGACAAGAGAGAAAGGAAAGCAATGAAGCAGGCAAGCTGGTGCAGAAAAGGATTGGGAGTCTCAGCACCAAGCAGCTGGTCCTTCTTATAGGGTCCTGTCACTGACTGAGGAGAAGGCCAGGGGTAATGGACCTCAACTTCAGGACATGAGTGTAGACGACCGGACGCTGACTCAGGCTGTGTGAGTCAGATCCCTCCCTGACTCAAGCCAGTCAACCCAGAGAAAGGATTCTCCAGAATCACTCGCCGGTGGGGTTGCCCTGGCTATTCTCAGATAACAAGTCCCTGGATGACACAAAAGCTGGAAATGAAGTATGAGACAAAGATTTTAAAGAAGCTGTCCAAACCATGTTCTAAGATGGAGAAGGAAAGATAAAACTTCTCAATAAAGAAATAGCAGCTATTAAAAAAGAACTGAATGGGAGAACTGAAAATTATCGTTGACGTGATTTAAAAAAATAGTGGCTCAATAATAAAATGACAGAAATAAGAAGAGATCTTGAAGATAGTCATAGAAATTATCTGATAAAACAACTGGAGTGAAAAAGAAAAGAAAAATTAAAAGAGATGCAGGAATATATGGGGAAATATCCCCCCAAAATCTAACTTTCAAGCCATTATTATGTCAGAAAAGAGGAAAGAAGGCAATTACAAATGTGGAAATGTGGAAAACTGAAATAAATACCAGTGTTGTGTTGCAAATGGATTTATCAGCCAAAAACTAGAATTTTAATGTAAATATAAAAATATCAAAAATATTTGATTAATTTAGACCATCAGAAATATCATAGACCTGATGGTCTAAACAACAGAAACTTATTTTCTCACAGTTGTAGGAACGGGAAGTCCAAGATGAGCATGTCCCCATGATCAGTGTCTTCCTGCTGCCTTGCTACCTCCTTGATGTGCCATCATGGAGAAGAGAGAGCAGGCTCCCTTCTTATGAGGTCACCAATCCCATCAGGAGCTCCCCACCTTCATAACCTCCCTTAACCTAATCACCTTCCAAAGACCAGATCTTCAAATGTTATCAGAGTAGGGGTGAGGGCTTCTTCCTATAAATTTGGGGAGTGACACAGTTCACTCCATAGCAATTTATAAGATGGAAGTAGGGGATATATTTCTTAGTTTTGTTTATTGAAGATTTTATACCCAGCAACGAGGACACCCAGTTGTAATGAGCAATATAAGCACCCAGTTCTTACTTTCTGAAACACCATTCTATAATACGAGGAACATGGGATCCTTCCAAAAATATTTGAAGAAAATGCTCAAAGAATAGTGGTGAATGTCAGCACAACACAGACTAAAACAATGCCTTAGTCTGTGGTGATATAAACATATAAGTAAATAGATGGAAGGGGAATATATTTCTTTTACTAGAATGCTAACTGGTAAAGGTAGAAGGGGTGATGATATTAAGAAATCAGCTTTTCAAGACAAACATACCATTAACTTAGCAAAGCATAAATCATCAATAGGCTTGAAAGTTTATGGGTGAAAGTATGATGAGAATTAAAATATTTACATGGCCTCGAACTAAATTCACAAGTAAGTTTATTAATTGTAAATGTATAGTTATCTTGCTTTGAGAAACCTGGAAGACACAAGTTAACCAAGTATCAAACTTATCAGTTGTGTACAGAATGTTCTTAATGGTAGGCCATCATGAAAAGTATATTTACTACATCATCTCTATGAGATTTCTGCCAGAAATGCAAAATTTTAACCAAATCTTGAAGATTTAACAAATAAAATGAAGGAATGTTCTACAAAATATATGGCCTGAAGGAAAGAATGGATAGTGTTACATTTATTAAGTGGAATAGTATTCAGACACAATAAAGGACATCTTGGCATTGTGAGCTTAGAGGATACTATACTAAATGAAATAAGTCAGACACAGTATGGGGTGGCAATGGATGTGCTAATTTGATTGATAATTATTACACAAAGTCCACATTTATCAAATTGTACATTTGAATATAAGCAATCCTTGTCAATGAAATATTTTTAAAATAAATAACTTGATTTTTTAAAAATGACAATTTTATGAAAACTATAGAACTTCCCTAATTGGGAGGAATCTGAAGAACATGACAACTAAATGTAATGTATGATCCTACAATGGCTTGTTTGAACCTGATGTACAAAAAGTTATTTCATTCCCTGTCTTCTGAACCTTTGTCTATAAAATATATTATTAGGGCAATTGGTGACATTTAAGTTAAGAGAAAACAATAACATCCACCAATATAAATTTTTGGAACTTTTAAAGGAACTATGGTTATGGAATATAATATCTTTTAGTTTTTAGAAACTATACACTGATGTGTTTAAGCATATGGGACATTATGTAAACAGTATATTCTCAAATACTACTTAGAAAATACAATTAAGGAAAATATACTACTTACGTTTGTAAAACACTCTAAGATATCCAGGAATAATGTGTGTCTCAAACCCGATTTCTCTTCCCTGAGCACATATGCAGAGCGTGTCTAGTAGAGCTTGTTTGTCACAGTATTTACACAAGTATTAAGTGTAAAAATGGGATTCAAGATCAAATAAAATTGGGAATTACTGAGTTAAAAAATTAACTGGCTTCTCTTCATAGAAGGATTGCACAGTCTTTTGCATTCTAATGTGTGGTATTATGTACTTGATAAATTTAATAAAGAAGGATCTGACATCTGACATGTCTTTCATTCTCGTCATCTTTTTCCTTAAAGTATTCATGGGACTGCTATCTAGAAAGACATTATTGAACATGCCAATACAAATACAATCAAGATCTTTGGGGTCAGAAGCAATTATAAAATAGAATTGCCTCTGCATAGATGAGGGAAGTCTTAAATTTATACATTTTTCCTTGTTGCTTGTAAGGAAAAGAAATCAGGTGTACCTAATATAATGATGGACAGCAGCTGGCCACTATTCTCTGTTTGACAAGCTGTCAAGAACTTGAGGTTACTATTAAGTCACCTTTACTTTCTTCCTCTCCTGGTTAAGTGGTTCAATAGACCTTCCTCAGAGACAAATGAGCCAAAGACAAGGAGAATGTACTGGAAATTCCTGCTTTACAGAACAACAAGTTCGACAGGCATTTTTAGAAACCAGCTTATCTTACCTCTGACAATGTGGAAATAGCTTAGTTCTTCATATTTGTGTAGACAGAGCTGTCTCTTGCTTTATAACACACACACACACACACACACACACACACACACACTTCACTCTGCCCCATCATAACATGCAATACGGTTATGAGTTTCCAAAGAGTCATCTATTTTGTGAAAGACAGCAATCCACCATTCACTCCCCCGAGCAGTTGATTTTCATGCTTTAATAGCATTACAGAAAATCCATTCTCCACTCTTTAATACAAGGGCATCTGACTATGCAGCTGTGCCGACAGGTTCATCAGCCCTGTCTTTATTTGAAGTCAGTCAGTATTTACCCACCTCAGTCCAGTTGCAAAAGCTTTCCAATCAAAACTTCCATAGTCCAGAGCATATCAAGTGGTGGGGAGGCAAAGAACAATGGAAAGTTTCTTAAAAGAGTCAGTCGTATTTTTTTTAATGTGGGGAAATTGTAAGAAAGAAAAAAAAGTCAATAAGGTTTGTTTCTGTTTTATTTTTTATTTTTATTTTTGGTAAGGTTTTTAATTCATATTTTTCCTTCTCTATTACCTGACTTCTTCAGAGGTGATTTTCAATATCAACATCTAAAAAAATCCAGAGACAGCTATGATATTGTAATATGTTGATATTTGAATTTAATTTCTGATCTTTGAACACCTTATGTGGAGAAAAGTCATAGATTATTTTCAATTTAATTTTTTTTTAATTTTCAAAAGGGGGACATAATAATTGTGTCAGATTCCATAAGTTTGGTTTAATCAGTGTCTATTCTAAATCTCTGTACTGAACCACTGTATTTGTCAAGGTTCTCCAGAGAAATAATACATAGAGTTATGTGCTACATAATGATGTTTGGGTCAATGTCCTTGGAGTAGATATAAGATCAGTTTACAAAGAAAATGCCCAAATAAACAAACTAAATAATAGTAAGTGAAAATGATAGCTGAAATATCAATTATTCTGGAAAGTTTTTTAAAAATATCTTTGTAAATAATTGTTAAATTTGAAATCAAATACAAATTTAAAAATAGTTTTGAATTGATGAAAATTAACTGTTACATAGATGAAACTAAAATGATATGGGTATATGACACATTATTTATGAAACACATATGAAAAGTGAAGTGACTATTTTTTTTTAACTCAATAGGATAGAAAAGAAGTAATAAGTTTAGTTAAAAATACTAGGAGCAGGAAATTAGGGATAAAGTATTACTAAAAATAACAAAGAGTAAAAAGTAGATTGATAGTATGAAAACTCCTCTTGAAAAAATAAAACTATCAAAGAAGATGTTTTCATATAACCAATCAATATATATAAGAAACAAAGAAATGGTATGTTGAATACCTAAATTATACCAGTCTTGCAGGGAACAGACAAAAAATACCAACAAGTAATTCATAAAGAAGAATAAAATAAGAGCTATATTTACTTATTAGATTAGAAAACATTAAAAAGATCATAACATAAAATGGTAGTGGGGTAAAAATAAGTACCCTATATATACTTTTATGAAATTTTTTATAATTCTATTTTATTAGTTTTTTAATGCAGTGCTGAGGATCAAATCCTCACATGTGCTAGGCAAGTGCTCTACCACTGAGCCACAACCCCAGCCCCTGTGTACATTTTTTTTAAGTACAAATGATTATTTTTATTAAAAATGAAATCCAGTTTATTTCTTTCAAATACAGCATGTGTCTTAGAAGAATACTCACATAGACCCATATGGAGAAATGCAAAATGTTGTTCAGGATAACATTACTTAGAATAGGGAAATTCTGAGAATTTAAAAAATTCACTGATGGAACAACATTGAATAAACTGGTACATCCTCATCATGGAGCCTTTGCAACGGATGGAAAAGCGATGATCTATATATACCGACACAAATACATTTTAAATGAAATATTGTGAAATAATGTGTCATTTCTTCCCCCAAACTTTTCTTATCCCCTAAGACTCCCCTACGTGTTTCCTCCTCTTACCTCTGTCCATATGGAAATCAATTTTACTTGTCCAGTTAACTCCCCAGTTGCAAATCCTCATCTACATTGTGTAAGAGGACTTAGTTTTGATCCTCACTCAATTCTTGTTCCACACCTTCAGTTTCTTCCCTGCTTTCTATACAGTCCAGTGACTCAGATACTACCAGTCTCCACGGGAATCCTGGACTGATGCTCTAGTGGGAACTCAGAATTTCGTTCCTCATCTGGACAATGATCACAGAAACCCACAGCTTTAACATGATAGCCCACAGTTTTGAGGACCCATGTCATGTCGAGTTGCTCCAAAAGTGGTGTCACTGTGCTCCTTCTCAGAGGAAAACCACTTCTTTCCTGGGCAATTCAATTTACGTCCTGGATCACAGAATGTTATCTTCACTGAGTTCATCTTCTAATAAGGTTGCTGAAACCTCAGTTCAGTCCAGCCTGAGAGTCTTCTTTCTGATAAAGACTAAGTCTCTTTCCCCCAAGGAAATTTTGTCACCTACTGACCATCAGTCTATTTTTTATTAGGATACAGGTTTGAACAAGGTTAATAAGTTAACATTTATTCAACAACTCTGCAGATACTGAGTTATTCATTTTACCTTCTTTTAAAAAAATTATTTTGCAAGTTGTTGATGGACCTTTATTTTATTTACTTATTTATATATGGTGCTGAGAATTGAACCCAGTGCCTCACATGTGCTAGTCAAGCACTCTACCACTGAGTCACAACCCCAGTTCCTCATTTTACCTTCTTTATAGGAGACAGGTCATCCACAATTCAAGAGGAGGTGATAACCGAACAGAGGTTAAAAGTTTTGTCCATGGACTTATTACTATTATTGATTAGGTCCATGATTTAAACTCAATGCGAATTCCAAAGCTTGTGTTACACCCCAAGCTCCTAAAATCTATGTGCACTAAAAGGCAAGGATAAGTCTAGGATATTGCTACTCTAAGCGAGGTCTGGGTCAGCAGAACTGGTATCATCTGGACACTGGTTAGAAATACAGACTCTTCAACCCCTACTCAGCATTAGTATTTTAGAAAGTATCTCCACTCAGGTGGATTTTCTGCCTTTAAATGGGGAAGAACATCCATCAATACTATATGCCAAAAATAACAGAATGAATCAAACACTATTATCCTATATGTTTGACTACACAAATGGTATGCCTTTACTTCATGTACAAACAGAGAAAGAGTAAGTATGCCATTTGTGTACAATAAAAGTAAATTTTAAAAAATACTATATGCCAGCTTGGTAGATGGCCAACCAAGTAGATGATGATCGTGTGTAAACTGGGCGACCTCACACTGGATTAGAGCAAAGAGATGAAAGGACACTTTGAGAAAAAGGAAAGAGCAGTAGTGTGGGATGTTTGAAATGTATGTGGAAGACATTCAAGTGGACGTATTCAGAGGATAATTAAATACTCAAGTTTCGCGATCAGGGAGACACTCAGGTTGAAGATGCACGTTGATAGTAGTCAGTGCTGGGTGGAATGTGTACAAGGCTGAACGGGAAGAAGAAGAGAACCAAGGCAAGCAGCCCAGATGTTATCATGCCAAAGTCAGATAACTCCTCTGAACTGTTTGTCTCCAAAGTTTAATCTAGAAAACATGTTTCGAAAAGAATTTGGGTTCAGTGTCAGGGAGAAACCTATAACAATCGGAGTCCTTTCGTGAATGAATGGAGTTCCTTACAAAAAAAAAAAAAAGAAAAGAAAAAAAGAAAAGAGAAGCTCTATTGTATCTCACTAAGTTGAGGAGCTGACTCTATTCTTTTCATCTTGTGCTCCCAGCGAACTGACTGCCTTTAGTAGTTTCTGAGCTTCACTTTTTTACCAAAGCCATGCTACAAGGGTGTGTTAATATTTGCCAAGGTGTGAACATGTATGCATACACACATGCATGTATACACATGTTCCAAATCTTTCACTTTCTTATTTTTCTTTTTTAGAATTTTTGTTTTCTTTAGTGTGCAGAATTAAATATTCATTATTAAGTTTGTTATTATAAAGAACATAAACATGCCAGGGGTGAGTGTTCCAACCCTGAAATGCCCCATTACCAAGGCTAAATGGTTAAGAGTAAACATCTCATCATGTTCAAATTTTAGCATTCTTAACTACATTGCTAATAAAACCATCAAGTTTTGATATTAAGATTATAGAGAATAAAAGCAGATGGGTGCCTTGAGTTAGGATTATCACAATGATATTATTTGTTGCAGCTCTTGAAAATTGCTGCCACTGTCACAGGATAGACTTGAGTTGTGTTAGGAAAACAAAGCAAAGGACAGTTAATTGGAACTCCTGGAAGATTCCCTGTTCCCTTTTCTCCATCATCCCTAATATATAAGCTTTCCTCCATTCCACAGCTAGAATCATCTTTCTGAAACAAGATCTGCTCAGACCTGGTCATGGTATTTACAATGCCCCTTGATTTACAGTGGGATTCAATCTCAGTAGATCTATTGTAAGCCAAATATATCATAAGTCTAAAATATATTTAGTAACCTAGCCTACCACATACCCTAGCTTAGCAACACAGTGTACTGTAGGATGTTGGTTGTTTCCTCTTGTGATCGCCTGGCTAGCTGGGAGCTATGGCTCACTGCCACTGCCCAGCATTGAGAGAGAAGATTGTAGTGCATATCCATAGCCAGGAAAAGACCAAAAGTACCACTGGAAGTACAGTTTCTACTGAATTCTTATCTCTTTCACACTATCACATAGTGGGAAAATGTTAAGTCAAATAATAACAAGTTGGGGACATTCATATGGAGCCCAACTCCTTGAATTTTTTAAATGACCTTTCACAACCTGACCCAGATTCTTCTCTCTAGGCATCCATTACTAGTAATCTTCCTCCACGGAATATTCTTCACCTTACTCTTCCCCTGGACAACTCATCTCTCAAGGTCCAATTTAAATGCATCCTTTACAGAAATGCTTTTCTTAAGTTTTCAAATTAGACTGAGTCATTCCACAGAAATCTGCACATAATTCCAATACAACCAAGACACTTTTCTGTAGTGATGGAGGTTATGAGCCAAACCCTGGCATTAAGTTGAGGAGCTGACTCTATTCTTTTCATCTTGTGCTCCCAGCAAACTGACTGCCTTTAGTAGTTTCTGAGCTTCACTTCTTTACCAAAGCCATGCTACAAGGGTGTGTTAATATTTGCCAAGGTGTGAACATGTATGCATACACACATGCATGTATACACATGTTCCAAATCTTTCACTTTCTTATTTTTCTTTTTTAGAATTTTTGTTTTCTTTAGTGTGCAGAATTAAATATTCATTATTAAGTTTGTTATTATAAAGAGATACGATTAGAGAAAAACAAAATAAAAACCCATTTTCTGACCATAAAGAGATTAAGGTAAGTTTCACTAGAAGAAAACCAAAATGGATTTATTATTTGTCTCAACTCCCTGCTTGCCAGAGAGTAGATATTTTCTCTACCATCTTCATTCTCTTCATTACTGCCTGGATTATAGATTAATCAAGAATAAAAACGCTCAAAAATAGGAACCAAAATGGAAAATTAACCAAGGACTAAATCATGCCTCTTCTATTATCTGTTCATAACCCAGAGTGTGGGGTGGGGACAATTGTATGATATGCACAGCATAACTGGTATCTGACTTAGGTGAAGTATTTTACTCCTAATCCTCTGTCTCTTTGTAATATAAGATTTACAACTACTCTACAGAGTTATTTTGAAAATTAAATATTCTAACATACAGAAAAATTCTGAATGTATAGAAATAGTAATTACCTTGTGTCCAAACACTTGCTACAGAGGCCTATCAGCAAATACTTCCCTGTGTTCTTCACCTGTTTTCTTCAAGCTTCTCAATTCCTACATTGTATTGGCATGTTCTGCACAGGACATTGAACTGTGGAACAGCCAAAAATGATAATTTATCCTACTTATTCAGTTCATATCATTATGATTCTTTCAGGTTGGGTTCCCTGGGAAAGAGAACCTGAAGTAGAGCTTCAAGTACAGGGAGTTCAGTAGGATGTGCTATTGGCATTGATATCTATGGGGAAAAAAGGAAGCTAATCAGAAGAAGAGAAAAATTGAGCTGCAGTAAAGTCCCAGTTGAGACTTCCACACACTTTACTTAGTGTTCAGCAGTTGTCCTGGTAGTTTGGAGTTATCCTGAGGTGGGAGAAAGGACTCAGATCCTTTTATTTCCATCTGAATCAGTTTCTCCATGCAAGTTGCCCTGAGAAGAAAGGACAACTGGGTGGTTAGTTCTGTAGAGTCAAGTCAATTCCTGAGAAGTGTTGGTGGATGAGGCACTGTCTCAGTTGCCTTACTTGCAGCTTGATTAAATCCTT
Source organism: Sciurus carolinensis (assembly GCF_902686445.1). NCBI lineage: Eukaryota > Metazoa > Chordata > Mammalia > Rodentia > Sciuridae > Sciurus > Sciurus carolinensis. Next base: position 133,855,883 of record NC_062217.1, read on the forward strand.
TAGTCTCAAAGAAGGATATGAGAGGAAAGTCACAGAGTCCAATGCAATGGCATCATTCACAGAGTTGGAAGTACATAAATAAAAGGGTAGGCGAGGAGTAATCTCTTTAAGCTAAAAAAGGTCAAGAGTAGGTTCATTTTTTTTTAAAAGAAATAAATGGTGGGTGGAATAAATAAGAAAGGACAGAAGCCTGTCGTGGGCTAACAGTTGCATACAGCAAAATACAACTCCAAGACAGGGGTTTCAGCCTTGACTCTTGATAGCTATGTAGCTCTGAAAAGAAGCTTGACCCCTTGGATTTTCAGTTCCCCACCTGCAAATGACAATAACAGCTATTTCACATCATGGTTGTGGAGACTATGTGATACTGTATGTGTGACTCATTATGGGGTGAAGGAAAGATAGCATGATAAAATGACCTTAGCATTATTATTTTTTAATTCATTTTTATTGTAAACAAATGGGATATGTCTTGTTTCTCTGTATATAAAGTAGAGGCATACCATTTGTGTAATCATACATTTACCTAGGATAATAGTTTTTGATTCATTCTGTTATTTTTTTCCTTCACCCCCACCCCCCACCCCTCTTATCCCTCTATACACTCCTTCCTTCATTCTTGCCCCCTTCCCACCACCCATTATGTGTCATAAGCCACTTATCAGCGAGATCATTTGTCCTTTGGTTTTTTGAGATTAGCATTATTTTTGCATTGACTCTTGTATAGATAATCCTGGGAATCACTATGTGTTAAGATTATCAAGAGAAAGAGATTTACTGGAAGAAATTTGCCAAAGTGAATATGGCAGTGAGCACGTTAAAAGATCTGCAATCAGCAAGCTAGACACCCAGGAGAGTCAATGATACAGTTTTAGTTGAAGTACTAAGACTTAAGAAGCAGGAGAACTGATCATATAACTTCTACTCTTAAAGGCAGCAAGTTCAAGATCCAAGAAGGGTCAATTATTCCATTTGAGGTGGAAGTGGGAAAAGACCAGTGTTCCAGCTCAAGTGGTCAGGGACAAGGAGTTTTCGTTATCCTCCATGGCCAAACTTGTTTTATTCAAACCCTCAATTAAGTAGATGGGGCATGCCCACATTATGGAAGGTATCTGCTTCACACAATCCACCCAATTAAAATGTTGATCACATTGAGAAATACCTTCATAAGCAAACCCTGAAAAATGTGTGACCAAATGTCTGGACATCTTGTGGTCTAGTGAAGTTGATGCTAAAATTAACTGTCACACACTTTGTACTCTAGATTTCAAGCATTACATTACAATCCTTCAGGAATCTACATGATGGCAGAAATTCTGGAGAATATCTCTAACTAATTAATCTAGTCTTCATGATCTGTCTGATGGCATTGAGCCTTGAATTCATCTGGCAACTATGAACCTCCAGTCAGATCAGCATATGCTCAGGACACTATCCTTAAGAACAGCTTCTTAATCTGTTATTATCCTTTCAGTCTGCATTTATCTTGCTAAATGTGGTGTGATTCTCATTTATTTTTAGTTTCATGGGCTTTTGAAAAGGATGTCTTCTTCAACCCAAGTTTAAATGAGAGAAAGAACAGAAGTCCTCAAGTTACAACATTAAAAATAAAGTCTGAAAAAAAAAAAGTCTGATCACTGGAAATTTAAGAATTAATTGCTTGCTAAACTTTCTTTTATATCTTTATGAACTAGGAAAAAAATGTCTTTCTTCTCCAAAGCTCATACATTGACAGGCTCCACTATCACCCTAGCATCTCCAGGATTGGGCTGTTCCCACTATGTAGGGACAGGACCTGACAATCAGGAGAGGTTCCATGGTTCTTGGTTACCTGCCCAGACTGATTGTATCAGAGTAACCATTTGCCTCTTAAAGACCTTGAGATTTTGGCTTCATAGACTCTAAATTGTGTTACACAATTCATTTGAAAAGGGTCGTTGCCCAATAATGCTGATCTATGTTGTTTTTTTTTTTTCACTCAGCAAATGGATTATTTGATTTTCTCCTCATCCCAATTAGCATCAATGGTGGGTTTTTAACAGTGTGATTTGAGCTTGAAGGTTAAACATGGCAAGCTTGTCTGTTGTTTAAATCAATGCTGCTCTGACATTGCTATTCCTCACCTTAACTTCCATCGATGATTTGATTTAAACCAGCTGTTTTTGCTAATTCAGTAATTAGTGACTTGGCAAAGCACTAATCATGTTGGGAGGTAGAAAAACATAACTCAGATTTACATATGCAATGAAATTTAAGCATGAAACTGTTGTTCCAAAGAATGATAATATCTAATATGAAACTCAAGTTTATCAAGTTTCATAAAAATGAAAAATCATATAATGCACTCTATAACCTAAGATCCATACAGTTTCTGCATTCTGTATACACTAATTGTGTGCCAGGCATTGTATCAAATGATTTACATACATTAATATAGTCCACACATGGGCCCAAAAGACTGTTATCAGCACCACTTTACCAATGAAAAACTAAGGCTTAGATTTAACTAATATTTTTCCAATATCACATAGCCATAAAATGAGTAGAGATAAAAACTTAGATCTGTGTAACCTCAAATTCCATTTTCTTTACACTCTTTTCCACAACTCTTAGTTATTTTTTTCCCATTTCCAACAGGCAAACTTCTATCAGAGTCCCATCCATCCCATCTCAGGGGACTTGAAGGCTTGGCCTTTTGTGCTGATTGTTCATGTGAATGGCTAAGATGTTGAGACCAGGGACCCTATTGAGGGAGCTAGATAGGTATATGGAACTCAGGTCAATATTCAAATTATTTGTATATTTGACCATATGTTAAATATTATTTAACAATATTGGAATTCTTGCTATTAATTATATTTGTGCATCAGCTTATATTGCAGGTTTAGAAATGTCAATTCCATATCCACTACTTTAACTGTTGTCATAAATTTATATTAATTTGTGTCCAGGCTTATTATAAACAATATAGAAAAAAATATGAATTTCCCCCTATTTTCCTTTGTCAGTTTTAGAAACAATCAACTAAATTATGGCTAAAGCTATAATATTTTATGTAGAAAATTATTTAAAAATAAATAGATCAATCTAATAAGGAGAAAAGTATGCTTACTAAACAGTTTTTAGTGTAGTTTTACATACATTATCTCATTTAGTCTTTTCCACAACCTTATGGGGTAGGATTTTAGATATGAGGTAATTGGACCAGCAGAAGGTTAAGTGCTTTGCCCAAGGTTACAAAGCTAGTGAAGATGAATGCTTCTGGCATCAGGGTCCCTGAACTCTGTTCCCGTAGCTAATTATTGACACACTCTTTCACGTTAATGATAGAAGGTTTCAGAATCTTCCTCTCCTCGCCCTGTGTCTGCCTCCCCCCGCACTGAAACACACAGCTCTCTGTTACCCATTGATCAATAGGAAGTGGCATACACATTCAAATCTATTTATAACCTTATCACTAAGATATTAATATGCTGGCAGACCATTTAGATACTTTATAGAAGCAGTCAGGCAGCCACATCTACCTGCTGTCTCCCTTTGGCTAATTAATTCATCATGTGTGGTGGATCTGCATGCCAGCCTCACTAATAGTTCGCCTGGGCCCCCAAGAAACAGGTGATTACTGTGGCCCAGCTGCCTTCCGCAGAGACTAACACTAACCAGCCCAAGGTTTTGTCATTCTGGGTTTGCTGAGCCACTGTTTACAGAATTCATTTCGTTTAACTAAGAATACACATTTTAAAATTGATTTTCTTTCAAAATGCACTTGGGTTTTGTAAATTAATATAGAAAGTAGTTTTCTAAAGTTAAATAATAATTCCCTGGTGAGAGTTTGCAGAGCAGCCTCAAAGTTAAAATACATATATAAACTAGACCCTATTTCTTTCCACACCAGTCAACTAAGTCTTTTTATCATTGAAATAAGGTGAGATGAAATATGCAATTGACTATATCATGCTGGTGCAGTGTAGAAATTTAAAACTTCCTCTTTTTATTCTGATTCCCTTTCTTTCTGAAGAGTCTTTCAAATTCTCTGCAAATAAGTGATAAGTTTTTAATCAATTTAGGCCTAATTTTTAAATGAGATTATGAGTAATGTGGTAAAAATATTTATGCAAAGGTCAAGAATTTTCCAAATGTACTCTGAGTTTGGTTAGGTCAGTAGTCCTACCCTCTTAATTATGTCCATGTAGACCCTATTCACCAATGTCTCCTTTGCTGCTAAGTACAAAAAAAACAGTTTCTACCACTCTACTTTTCCAACCTGCTTTTGATATCAGAAGTGTGGGGCTGTTCCCCCACACACCATCAAACAAGCAAGCACGCAAACAATTCTGCACTCACCCTAGTGTCCTCCAATTCAACTCTAACTTCTACTTGTAGAGTGCATGAGATTCCACAGGTTGAAGACTGTTCTTCCACTTCAGATGCCAATCACAAGCCACAGGTTATCTGTCCTTCTGACCACAACCTTCTCCTTAGGATTGTTTGATTAATTCACCAGACTGGCTTACAGAACTCAGAGAAACATGTTTACTGGTTTTTTGTAAAGGATATTACAAAGGATACAGATGAACAGATGCAGAGTATAGAGTAGGGTGCGGAGAGGGGAGAAAGGTTGGGCTTCCATGCCAGGTCAGGAACTCTCAGGTGAAAAGCTGCTGCATCTATTTCCTACCACTCCGACACTTGTCATGGTTCTGTTGGAGTAGAGGATTCAACACTTGACACGGTTCTGTTGAAAGTTCATCCTGCCTCTTGGGGTCCATAGGCGTGGCATGTCTCCATGTGCAGTTGCTTTTAATACTAACAATCAATATATCCTTAGATTCAGATTATAGAGAATACTGGGGGGATTTCATGGTGCTGGGACACAAAATAACATACAATAAAGTTTAATATTAATACTTAGATGAAATTATAAATAAGCAATTATGATTTGCTCAAATTTTTAAGGAGTCTGTGATTTCTTTTAGTATACAAATTCTCTAAAAGTTATATGTAAGTATGTGAGAGTATTCCTCTGAGCTTTGATGTGGTGTTTGGTCTTCATTGCTTTCTTAATGTTTATGATTAAGTTTAAGGATATTTTTCCCACTTAATAAATAAATAGGTCAATCATAAGTACAATTTGTATTCTTCCTATGTCTAGTTAGAGTTTTAGTCCACCATTGAGTACATGAAATAGAATAAATATTAACTATAAGCTGATTCCTCTATTCTCTGTTAGTAATGACAAAAAACCTTCCACTGTTAATAACTAACATTAGAGTTCTTGGAAGGGGTAACTTCTACAGAAACTTAATGTCGTATTCTTTCAGGGAAATTAAAACTAAACAGAGCATGGTGCCCTCTACCTTGCTGGGAACTGATTTTCTTTTTAAGCTATCATACAGTAAAAACATGTTTCTTGAATAAGATCATTAATTACACTCTTGAAGATTTTTAACTTAACATTTCCTTGTATTAACCATGAAATGATGTAATCAATACCAAAGAAAAAACATATAAAAAGACTGTGAACAATAAAGATTCAGATTCAGCCTCAGAACACTTGGTGTCTCTCTGTGCTGTTTCTCCACCGTGCCGACACCTCTCATCCCCTCAGACCCCCGACTGCTGCTAGGGCTGGACCCTGGCAGAAAGCCATCTAGGAACTCTCTGAACTCTGTCCATTTGAGTTTTATTAGATAGGCAAGATTGATCAAGTCATTGCCTTTGAGTCTAAAAGTCCCAACCTTCTAATTCTGTCTTTGTCTTTCTGGTCACCAACTCCCATCCTGAAGCTACCTAACATAAACAGTTATTAATCAGCTCATTAGCATACAAGAAAACAACTTGTCCTTTTGCAGATTCCAAAGATTTTAGAAGTCATATGCCAGGGAACAGAAGGACAAAGACCCAAAATGTATTTCTCAATATCAAAGTTGCCTAATAATAGACTGCTTCTTGGTAGCTTGTTTTCTATGAGCTTGTGATTACTTCACAACAAAGTGCAATAGTGGTGTAGTTCTCCTGGTGAGAAGTCGAGAGGCATTAGGTGTCCCACCAGCTTCATCTGCTTGCAGATGTCCTCACAGCATCTTAGATGCCTCAAATGGAACAAGCAGAGTTCTTAGCCTGCTCAACAACTGTCCTGTTAGGATCTTGCCATCATCCCGAGGGTTCCTTCTGCTTCTGCTGCGCTGGACCCTCCATTTCTTGGATGAGGATCCTCCTTCTTGTTTTACTCCACTAGTTTGGCAGAGCATGTCCTTTACTATATTCCCAAGGAAGCAAGTATATGAACAGTTCTGATGATTTCTTAATTACTCTCATAATTAATACTTTGGGAATAGAATTAGATTAGAAATAATTAATTTTGAAGGAAGTGCTCCATTGTTTTCTAACTTCCAAGGGTGTGAATAGAAGGTGTAATGACTAATGACCCTTGATTATTAATTGGTATTATGAACCAAACTCTCTCTCTCTCCCCCACCACTTGGAATATTTTCTTGTCCTCACATTTACAAAATATTCAGGTAGTAGGAGATGAGCCATTTTTGTGTTTCTTTTCACTTGATGTGCCAGTTGATTAATGAGACCGTTCACCATTGAAACATTGTTTTCTTTATTTCTGGGAAATTTTCTTACTTTGTTGATGACACCCTTCCCTCTCCTTGTTATAATTCTCTTTGTACCTTCTACTTAGGATTAGAGATTAATTTACTGGGTCTCCTGAACTGGTTCTATGATTTTAAAAAGTCGTTTCTCTCACATTCACATCTCCCTTTCTATGTGTGTGTTGACTGATAAGATATATATAATTCCAGTTTGACATTTCTGTTTTCCTTCTAGGGCTTTAAATGTGATAATGTGATACTCTACTATCTTAGGGTCTTTTTTTTTTTTTTTTTTGGTTAACAAACAGGAAATGAAACCAACAATCAGGTTCAAATAAAGGGTATTTATTTGGGATCTTTTAAGGAATTTTGAAACGGGGAGATACAGGGTAAAGTGGCAACAGGGCTATGTTCCAAGAGGGTGGAAAGGCAGAGTTGATAGATTAGCTTGTGCAAGGCCCTGAATTCCATTCCCAGGATATGGACAAAACAAAACAAAACAAAACAAAAAACACAAATAAAATCCAAGAAAATACAAAACAAGAACAAGCAAACAAAATTCAGGAAATCGAAGGATCCAAGATGGTGGACTAGAGGGTGACTGCATCTCCCGTTGCTCCAGAACTCAAGATTCAAGAAGGGGAGGTATTGAGAGACTCGGACCAACATAGAGTCACGGGGTGAGTCTCTCCCTCTGGGTGAAGCTCGGCCCAGCGGCAGACGTATCAGTGGGAAGCTTCTCGGAGCAGGGCAGGGCAGCAAGAGGCTTCCCAAGCAGCCCTGCTTCTCCAGCGGCAGACATGATCCATAGCCAGCTTCTCAAGGCAGACCTGCCCAGTGAGAGCTTTTCTGCACACAGCCAACCCCAAGCCCTGAACCCAGTGGCGGGCCCCAGCCCGCAGGCAGCTTCTGGGACCAAGACAGGACAGCAAGAGGCTTTCCCCAAGCAGCCTGGCTCCCTCCTGCAGCAGCTGGCCCTGTCTACAGACAGCTTCTTGAAGCAGGCCCACCCAGTGAGAAGATTTCCAGGCAGAACCAGCCCCCAGCCCTGGACCCAATAGCAGGCTAGGGGTAGCTTTCTTCAGAAGCACTGCATTATCAAGTTCCTCCAAGACTTCAGGCTACTGAAGGCTGGGAGGTGAAACACTGGAAATCTACAGGGACACTATAAGTCAATAGAGGAAATTTGCAATATCTCAGAGTCCCACTGATATCTGACCAATATGAGAAAACAAGGGAAGACAATGTCCCAAACAAACCTAGATACTATATCAATAAAACCAATAAATGACAGTACAGCAGAAGAAATGTCAAAAAGGGAGTTCAAAACGTACATAAAAAAACAATCAAGGAAGCAAACAAGTAGATGAAAGAGCAAATGCAGGCACTAAATGATCGAACCAATCAACAGTTAAAAGAACAAATACGGGAAGAAAAAGATCATTTCAATAAAGAGTTAGAAATACTGAAAAAAAAAAAAAAAAACAGAAATCCTTGAAATGAAGGAAACAATAAACCAAGTTAAAAACGCCATAGAAAGCATAAGCAATAGGATAGAACACCTGGAAGACAGAACCTCAGACATTGAAGACAAAATATTTAATCTTGAAAACAAAATTGACCAAACAGAGAAGATGGAAAGAAATCATGAACAGAATCTACAAGAATTATGGGATATCATGAAAAGGCCAAATTTAAGAATTATTGGGATTGAGGAAGGCTTAGAGAAACAAACCAAAGGAATGAACAATCTATCAATGAAATAATATCAGAAAATTTCCCAAATCTGAAGAATGACAGGGAAAATCAAGTACAAGAGGCTTATAGGACTCGAAATATACAAAATTACAACAGACCCACACCAAGGCACATTATTAGGAAAATACCTAACATACAAAATAAAGACAGAATTTTAAAGGCTACAAGAGAAAAGAATCAAATTACATTCAGGGGGAAACCAATAAGAATATCAGCAGATTTTTCAATCCAGACCCTAAAAGCCAGAAGGGCCTGCAACAATATTTACCAAGCCCTGAAAGAAAACAGATACCAACCAAGAATCTTATACCCAGCAAAACTTACTTTCACATTTGACGACAAAATAAAATCCTTCCATGATAAACAAAAGCTAAAAAAATTTACAAAAAGAAAGATGGCATTACGGAATATCCTCAGCAAAATATTCCATAAGGAAGAGATGAAAAACAACAATGCAAATCAGCAACGGGAGGAACTAGCCTAAAGGAATAGCCAAATAAGGGAGAAACCAAATCATGTCAAAAAACAAAAATGAGTCAAATGACTGGGAATACAAATCATATCACAATAATAACTCTGAATGTTAATGGCCTGAACTCATCAATCAAAAGACATAGACTGGCAGATTGGATTAAAAAGAAAAATCCAACAATATGCTGCCTGCAAGAGACTCATCTCATAGAAAGAGATACCCATAGAAAAAACATACCATGTACACGGACACAGCTAAAAAGCTTGAGTATCCATCCTCATTTCAGATAATATGGACTTCAAGCCAAAACTAGTCAGATGGGATAAAGAAGGGCATTACATACTGCTTAAGAGAAGCATAAATCAGCAAAACATAAAAATCATAAATATCTATGCCCCAAATAGTGGCTCATCCATGTACGTAAAACAAATCCTTCTCAATTCCAGAAATCAAATAGACCACAACACAATAATACTAGGCGATTTTAACACACCTCTCTCACCACTGGATAGATCTTCCAAACAAAAATTGAATAAAGAAACCATAGATCTCAATAACACAATAAACAATTTAGACTTAATGGAAATGTATAGAATATACCATCCAACAAAGAACAAATACACTTTCTTCTCAGCAACACATGGATCCTTCTTTAAAATAGACCATATTTTATGCCACAAAGCTACTGTTAGCAAATACAAGAAGATAGAGATACTACCTTGTATTCTGTCAGATCATAATGGATTGAAATTAGAAATAAATGACAGAATAAAAAAAAGAAATTCTCCAACACCTGGAGATTAAATAATACACTATTATATGATGAACAGATAACAGAAGACATCAGGAGGGAAATAAAAAAATTCTTAGAAGTAAACAAGAACAAAGACACATCGCATCAAAATTTCTGGGACACTGTGAAAACAGTACTTAGAGGAAGATTTATTACATGGAGTGCATTCATCAAAAGAAGAAAAACTCAACAAAAAAAACGACTTAACACTACAAGTCAAAGCCCTAGAAAAAGAAGAGTAGACCAACACCAAAAGTAGTAGAAGACAGGAAATAGTTAAAATCAGAGCTGAAATTGAAACAAAAGAAACAATCGGAAAAATTAACAAAATAAATAATTGGTTCTTTGAAAAAATAAACAAAATTGATAAACCCTTAGCCACACTAATGAACGAAGAGAAAGAGGGAGAAAACTCAAATTACTAAAATTCTGAATGAACAAAGAAATATCATGACAGACATAGTGAAATACAAAACATAATTAGAAGCTATTTTGAAAATCTATACTCCAACAAAACAGAAAACCTTGAAGACATCAACAAGTTTCTAGAGACATATGAATTACCTAATCTGAACGAGGAGGACATACACAACTTAAATAAATCAATTTCAAGCAATGAAATAGAAGAAGTCATCAAAAATCTACCAACAAAGAAAAGTCCAGGACCAGATGGGTTCTCAGCCGAGTTCTACAAAACCTTTAAAGAAGAGCTCATTCCAATACTTCTCAAAGTATTCCATGAAATAGAAGAGGAGGGAACCCTCCCAAACTCATTCTATGAAGCCAATATCATCCTGATACCTAAACCAGAGAGAGGCACATCCAGGAAAGAAAATTTCAGACCAATATCCTTAATGAACATCGACGCAAAAATTCTCAACAAAATTTTAGCAAATTGCATACAAAAATATATTTAAAAGATAGTGCACCACGATCAAGTGGGTTTTATCCCAGGGATGCAAGATTGGTTCAACATCCGGAAATCAATAAATATAATTCACCACATCAACAGACTTAAAGTTAAGAATCACATAATTATTTCGATAGCTGCAGAAAAAACATTCGATAAAATACAGCATCCCTTCATGCTCAAAACAGTAGAAAAAATAGGAATAGTGGGTACATTCCTTAACATTGTAAAGGCCATCTACACTAAGCCCATGACCAATATCATTCTAAATGCATTCCCCCTAAAATCTGGAACAAGGCAGGGATGCCCTCTTTCACCACTTCTATTCAACATCGTCCTTGAAACTCTAGCCAGAGCAATTAGACAAACCAAAGAAATTAAAGGGATATGAATAGGAAAAGAGAACTCAAACTATCCCTGTTCGCTGATGACATGATTATAAATTTACAGGAACCGGGAAATTCCACCAGAAAACTTTTAGAACTCATAAGTGAATTCAGTAAAGTAGCAGGTTACAAGATCAATACTCATAAATCCAATGCATTTTTATACATAAGGGATGAATTTTCAGAAAGAGAAGTTAGGAAAACTACCCCATTCACAATAGCTTCGAAAAAAATAAAATACTTGGGAATCAATCTCACAAAAGAGGTGAAAGACCTCTACAGTGAGAACTACAGAACACTAAAGAAAGAAATTAAAGAAAACCTTAGAAGATGGAAAGATCTCCCATGTTCTTGGATAGGCAGAATTAATATTGTCAAAATGGCCATATTACCAAAAGTGCTATACAGATTCAATGCAATTCCAATTAAAATCCCAATGATGTGCCTTACAGCAATAGAGCAAGCAATCATGAAATTCATCTGGAAGAATAAGAAACCCAGAATAGCTAAAGCAATCGTAGCAGAAAGAGCAAAGCAGGGGGTATCGCAATACAGATCTTCAACTATACTACAAAGCAATAGTAACAAAAATTGCATGGTATTTGTACCAAAACAGACAGGTAGATCAATGGTACAGAGTAGAGGACACGGACACAAACCCAAATAAATACAATTTTCTCATACTAGACAAAGGGGTCAAAAATATGCAATTGAGAAAAGATAGCCTCTTCAACAAATGGTGCTGGGAAAACTGGAAATCCATATGCAACATAATGACATAAAATCCCTATCTCTCACCCTGCACAAAACTCAACTCAAAATGGATCAAGGACCTCGGAATCAGACCATAGACCCCGCATCTTATAGAAGAAAAAGTAGGTCCAGATCTTCAACATGTTGGCTTAGGATCAGACTTCCTTAACAGGACTCCCATAGCACAAGAAATAAAAGCAAGAATCAATAACTGGGATAGATTCAAACGAAATAGCTTTCTCTCAGCAAAGGAAACTATCATCAATGTGAAGAGTGAGCCTACAGAGTGGGAGAAAATCTTTGCCACTCACTTCGGATAAAGCAGTAATTTCCAGAATATATAAAGAACTCAAAAAACACTATACCAAGAATACAAATAATGCAATCAACAAATGGGCTAAGGAAATGAACAGACAGAGGGGTGAGAGGGGGGCAAGAATGGAGGAAGGAAGGACTGTATAGAGGGAAAAGGGGTGGGTGGGGTTGGGGGGGAGGGAAAAAAGAATGAATCAAACAACATTATCCTATGTAGATTTTTGATTACACAAATGGTATGCTTTACTCCATGTGCAAACAGAGAAACAGCATGTATCCCATTTGTTTACAATAAAAAAAAATCAGGACATTGCATGTATGAAAACAAAAATCCAGGAAATCTCACAACTGTGAAAGTAGTTCTTTTGTATAAATTATGATTGGTGGAGGTGAAATGGTCTGCTCATAGGTTCAAAATCTATTGGTTACTGCTGTTCACCAGTTGTAGGTACAGTAAGTCAGTGAGGGTCCAGGATATTGTGTTTCTGGTGGATTGACCTAGTTTTAAAATATTCATTTGCAAACATGAATGGGTCCTATTCCCTGTGACTTCCTTTCTGGTTTGAGGTCCTGAAGCAAAGTGCAGCCATTTTGTGATCTCAGTTCACATCTGTGTAACATTTCTTGATTTCTATAGCTACTTTCCTTCTCTTTGGTTTTTGTGTAAGACCCAGAACACTTTAGAATTTCTCTTTATTCTCCAACTTTTTCTATGAATATATTCTGCCATTTAGGATCTCTCCCCCTGATGGTCTGCCTTCCCTCCAGCATAGGACTGTGTATTACATGGCTATTGCCACTCAACAAACTACTTCCCAAAATGTAATGGATTAAAACATCAAACATTTATTTTGTCAGTGTTTCTCTGAGTCAATTTAGTGGGGCTGCGTTCAATCTCTCACAAGGTTGTAATCAAACGTTGAGCTGGAGACATCTCAGGATCTGACTGAGAGAAAACTTCCCTTTTTTTCTCTATTGGCAAATCACTAAAGATCTTCCAAATTCACTCACTTGAGTTTCTGCAGGGTTGTCTCATGAACATTGCAGAGTGAGAGAGTCAAAGGAAGCCATGGTTTACATACAAAAGCTCAGACGTGGTATTGTGCTACTTTTGCCATATTCTATTTCGTTTCAACAGATTTCAGCCAACTTCAAAGGGAGGGCTCACTCTAAGGCATGACTACCAGGAAGTGTAGATCACCAAACTAGCTCAAAAAATGCCTGTGGCAGACGACATCTACCTCCTCATCTGTATAACATCCTGAGGGAGAGTGAGTGTATCTTGGTTCTCCTTCTCTTTCCTCTGACAATAGCAGGCCCTGCATGCTTTCATCTCAAGCAGGTGGCCTGACTGAAAGCCCCTGGGAAAGAATTGGTGGGTGATTGCAAACTCCTTTGTGCCTGGAACTCTCTAGAATACCTCTCACTCTAAGCCCCACTTGGCCTTTAAATTTTAATTAAAAATCCCATCACAGCCACACTTGCGTGTCCACGTGGCTTCATTCTCCTCATGCTACTCTGCCAAACATGGAAGCAGAATCCCAACTTGCCTAGGAAAGGCTGGCAATTTTTGGATTTAATTTAATCAGTTTTCCCTGTGACCTTATATTTCTCATGGGAATAAAACAACTGTGATTTCTCAGACCTCCAGCTAGTTACAATCACTACGGTGAGGTAGATATTATCTTATGACCCCATGCTTATTATAGGGAAATAATCCTGACTTGTCAGTCTTTCTTCCTGTGCTTTCCAACTTCCTTTTCCCCCCTTGTGTCTTTTCTAGCTGTCTTTGTCCTGTGGCTTCTTTTATGAATCAAAAAGTTGAAAGTTGCTTTATTGTTATTTTGGTGAAGTTTTTAAAAAAAAATCATACCAAATATGCCACTCCATCTATTACATATACTTCTGAAAACATTGATGGAGAATGGATAGTCTGTAATTAGTTCCTTAATATGCAAATGAGTAGATTCGAGTAGCAAATTCTTAATTGTGTTACTGTGCAATAAATGTAGCCACACACACATGCATGCATACACACACACATAGGTACATAAATAGACATAAAATTTTGGCTATTTATAAGACTTTCTCTATGACCTAAAATATAATGTCTAGTGAATTTCTTGTGTATTTAGAAAAAGAAGTTTATTCTTTTTACCTTTTCTGTATGTAAAGTACTATCTTATGTATTAGATAACTCTGGACAACTATGTTATTCAAGTGCTCTCTATTTGTATTATTATATCTATATCAATTCTGAAAGAAGTGTGTTTCAAAAAACTCACTTCAATCATCGATTTGTCAGTTTACTTTTACATTTCAAACAGATTTTACAATATATATTTTATTACTCTGGTACTATTGTTACAACATAACCTTGACAGTATATTTTGCCACCATAAAATACCTCTTTTTTATGAACTTTTTGGTTAGCTTTGGAAATAGCATTCTTTGTTCTTTTTCTACTTTTTAGTTAACTTTAGGTTTATATGCATTTTCAATTTCTAAGGTCTTAAGCTTTGTTGAGGTATAATTCATATACTAAAAATTCTCCCATGTTAGGTCTGATTCAATAGTTTTTAATACCTTTACAGAGTTGTGCAATTATCATCACAATCCAGTTGCAGAACACCTTTGTCACACTGTCCAAATCCCTCCTGCCTGTCTGCAGTTAATCTCATTTCCACACCCAATCTCAGATACTGTGTTTTTTGTTTGTCCATTTTATTTTGTTTTACACATGGTCTCACTAAGTTTCTTGGCCTTCAGTTTATTCCTGCAGCTGGTCTTGAACTTATGATCCCTGACTTGGGGAGTGTCAGGCTTGGGGGTAATATGATTTTAGGATTATTTTTTAGGTAATTTTTTTTTTTTAGGTAATATTATTTTAGGATTAAGTAAAAGAATCTTTAGCTTTTAAAGTTACAGTGTCATTTCTTTTGACTCCTTATCTATCTTTATTTTTTCTATCCTACCTTAGAGGAGCTGAATTTTGGGGGCTTACCTTGATAAAATTCTGAAGGTTCCTTCACTAGACTTTCATATGTGTAAGAGGATAGATTTCTGCTCCTTTTTTATTTCCCCCTTTAAACTCTGTACTCTAGACAATAAGGCCACTATGTTACTAGAGTCCTAACTCCAGAGGCTTAACTCCTGGGTCCCAACAAACCAGGTTTGGCTAGTTGCTCCCCAAAACAAGCATGAAAGGTAAGGTTGAAAAGCAGGATAGAAAACTGCAATCAAGATGGCCATACTGAGAGGGCAAAGTGAGATCCAGCATATCAGTCCTGTCTTCAGGGTACTGACAGGAGCTTTAAATTTAAAAAGAGGAAGAATCAGGGCAGTGTGTGAGAGGCATGCATAACTAAACAGTCTTGGGCAAACTGTGGTCTGGTTGAACCTTCTCTCAGTTCTGCTTCCACAAGGGAGATTCAAAGAAGTCTTTATTGCTGGAGGGGACAATTTCCACTTGCTACTCAGGATGTTTATCTATCAGACCTGTGATACTGAAAGGGGGAAACTCAGTTCCCAGGAGATGATTGCTCCTATTTAGAGTGCAATCTCACCACGGGGTGATGTGCCTACCTCCTCAAAGGTGTGCAACAAGGACCAAAGACTTCTGGCCACCACTCCAGGTGTCTGAAACAGGATTTTACAAATTTTGCTTCAGTCTTCAAGGGGGATAAGATAGATAAGGTAATTTTAGGGCTAAGTAAATCATATATTACTAGTTTTTAGGTGAACAATCCTAAATGAAGAATGAAGGCAGAGATGCCAAGATTTATCCTGCTCTCATCTACCCATCAGGCATCTCCAGGCCTAAGAGTCACTATGTTTAGCAAAGGCAGTTTCTCTAAGTCCCTGTTATAATAAGGATTCAGCAAATAATTTATATGTAAAAGTTGCTTACTTCTCTGAGTTCCCACTCTGACATAGATTTTGTGTTTTGAAAATTTCTATTTTCTCCTCTCCCAACACTATGTTCTTTCAACTCAATATTTTTAACTGTTTTCATTAGAAGAAAGTGTTCAAGAATCTATTTTACAATAAGTCTAGAAGCAAATATTACTATTTTTTCCAAAATGAAAAAAGCATGAAAATCAGTCAAATTATTTGTTCACTTTTCTCAATACAGCATGATTATGCCAATGTGTATACTGTTGTGTTCTTCCACTTAAAACTGTCCTCTACCCACCTTCTTCTTAGCCAAATTCTAAACAGTTTTCAATGCTCAAGTTCAGCTTCCAACTTAGTCTGTCCGAATATTACAGCCAGACAAGGAAATTTGTTTATCTATCAATATTAGGTAAAGTCAGGGGATTTCCAAGGAGTTGTGAACTATCATCTCTATTTTTATGTTGGGAAATTGAGCTTAAGACCACCTGAGTTAGGGAACAATGCTTAAATTGGCATTTCAACCTGTGTACTGTTTCCATAACTCAAAACTGTAATAAAACAGAATACTAAATCTTGTTTATTGGTTTGCTACTCACAATTCTATCTTCAGGATGTGATCAGCTGCCATTCTTAAGGGTAGCTTGGGATGGAGGCAATTTAGGTCACTGGATTATATTTATTAGTAACCCCATCAAAAGCACTCACCAAACAGAAAAATCTAAGTAAAATTTAGCCCTGCTTCACTTCCAGCCCTCAGTTGTAAGATGGAAATAACTGTTACTCTGTTAGGGATCATAGCAGGTTCTTGGGATTTTATGGTTCTGAAAAATCCTGTCCTCCCATGACTGAAGCTGATATTTTTTATCCCTGTCTCACCTTCAGAAGCAGCAGCTACAGCTCTGATGGTTAAATTTTTGTGTCACTTGACTGGCCATGGGATGCCCACATTAAACATTGTTTCTGGGTATGTCCTTGAGGGTGTTTTCCAATGAAATTAGCATTTGTATCAATATACTGGATAAACAGATTTCTCTCCCCTGTGTGGGCAGGTATCATCTGTTCCACTGAGGGTCCTGATAGAACAAAAGGCAGAGGAAGAAAGAACACATTCCCTTTTTTACTGCCTCAATACTTAAACTGCACATCTCATTTTATCTTCTCATGTCCCTAGGATAGGACTTAAACCGTTGCCACTCCATCCCATTCTCAGGCCTTCAAAGAACTCAGATTAATTCGTTCTCTTTATCTCTCTTTAACTCATTCTCTCTCTCTCTCTCTCTCTCTCTTTATAAATATATAAATATCCATTTATAAATTTATAAAAATTTATTTATATATATACATTTATACAAACTTATTTATATAAACTTATTTATATAAATATCCATTGTATATATCCATGTATATATCCATATATATTCATAAATATATACATATATACACACACACACACACATATATATATATAGCCATTGATTCTGTATCTGTGGGTTCCATAGTTATAGACACAAGAAACCATGGATCCGAAATGTGTAACATTTATGATTGTTGCATTTGTGCTGAACATGTACATATTTTTATTTTTTATTTTTCTGACCATTGCTTAATACATTATAAAAACTATTCACAAAATATTTATGTTGTATTAGATATTATAAGTAGTCTAGGGATTATTTAAATAGCAGGAGGATTTGCCTGTATCCTGTGCCATTCTACATAAGAAACTTGAGCATCCTTGGATTTTCATATTCATGGAGTTCTTAGAACCAATCATTCATAGATACAAAGGGCCAATTGTATTTCCTATTAATTGCATTTCTCTAGAGGACCCTGAATAATATAGCAACTCAGCTTCATCCTCTCTCTTGTCCCATCTTTGACTTCTGTTAATCTCCGGAGAATTTAGATGATGTACTAACTTGTTAGGTTTAGGGAACCCAGTCCTTAGTAATATTAGTACCACTGTCTTTGTTTTTAAAACCAAAGCAACTTTTTACATGGGTACTCAATGCTACAAATGTTGGCATTTGCAGATACATGGATGGAATTGGAGAATATCATGCTAAGTGAAATAAGCCATTCCCAAAATATCAAAGGTCAAATGTTTTCCCTGATAAGTGGATTCTGATATATAATGGGGGTGGGGGGTGGGGAGTAAGAGAAGAATGGAAGAACTTTAGATTACATAGAGGGAAATGAGAGGGAGGAAAGGGGTATGAAAAATAGTGGAATGAAACACACATCATTATCCTATGTACATATGATTACACTAAAGGTATGAAGCTACATCATGCACAACCATAGATACAAAAAGTTGTATGCCATTTGTGTACAATGAATCAAAATACAGTCTGTAAAAATAAAAAAAAATTCAAAGAAAAAATTAATTTTGAATTCTTAAAAAAATGTTACTCTTAGAACTATCTTTTCTGTGACCCAAAGATTTTGATATGTTGTATCTCTGTTCTCAATTGTTCCTAAGAATTGTTTATATGTCTCCCTGATTTCTTCTATAATATATCCCTTGTTCAAAAGCATGTTCTTCCTAAGTCCTTAATCTATTTTGTGTTGAGTTTTGTGCAGGGTGAGAGATAGAGATTTAATTTCATTTTACCACATATGGATTTCCAGTTTTCCCAGCACCATTTGTTGAACAGGCTATCTTTTTTCCATTGTATGTTTTTAGTGCCTTTTTCTCCATTGTATGTTTTTAGTGCCTTTGTCTAGTATGATGAGGTGACTGTATTTTTGTGGGTTTGTCTCTGTGTCTTCTATTCTGTACCATTGGTCTGCCTGTCTATTTTGGTGCCAATACCATACTGTTTTTGTTACTATTGCTCTGTAGTATAGTTTAATGTCTGGTATTGTGATACCTCCTGCTTCACTCTTTCTGATCAGGATTGTTTTGCCTATTCAAGGTTTCTTATTCTTTCAGATGAAGTTTGTGATTGCTTTCTCTATTTCTATGAGGAGTGTCATTGAGATTTTAATTGGAATTGCATTGAATCTGTATAGAGCTTTGGTAGAATGGCCATTGACAATTTTAACTCTGCCTACCCAAGAACCTAAGAGATCTTTCCAACTTCTAAGGTTTTCTTCAATTTCTTTCTTTAGTGTTCTGTATCTTTCATTGTAGAGGTCTTTTCACCTATTTTGTGAGATTGATTCTGAGTATTATTTTTTTTTTTAGGCTATTGTGAATGGAATGGTTTTCCTAATTTCTCTTTCAGAGGATTCATCACTTAAGAACAGAAATGCTTTAGATTTATGCATATTGATTTTATACCCTGCTACTTGGCTGAATTCATTTATTAGTTCCAGAAGTTTTCTACTGGAGATTTTTGGATCCTCTATGTATATAGAATCAAGTCATTGGCAAATAGTGATAGCTTGAGTTCTTCTTTTCCTATTGGTATCCTTTTAATTTCTTTGGTCTGTCTAGACCAGAGACCCTGCACAAATAGAAGACAAAGTAGACCTGAATCTTCATTATGTTGGCTTAGGATCAAACTTCCTTAACAAGACTCCCAAAGCACAAGAAATCAAAGCAAGAATCAATAAATTGGATGGATTCAAACTAAAAAGCTTTTTCTCAGCAAAGGACACAATCAATAATGTGAAAAGAGAGCCTACAGAGTGGGAGAAAATCTTTTCCACAAGTGCTTCAGATAGAACACTAATCTTCAAAATTTATAAAGAACTTTCAAAACTTTACACCAAAAATACAAAGAAACCAATCAATAAATGAGTCAAGGAACTGGACAGAGATTTTATAGAAGAAGATATACAGGAGATTAATAAATACATGAAAAAGTGTTCAGCATCTCTAGTAATTAGAGAAATGCAAATTAAAACACTCTAAGATTTCATCTTACTCCAATTAGAATGACTGTTATCAAGATACAAACAATAATAGATGTTGGAATGGATGTGGGGGAAAAGGCACACTTTTACACTGCTGGTGGAGTTGCAAATTGGTGCAGCCACTCTGGAAAGCAGTGTGGAGATTCCTCAGAAAACCTGGAATGGACCTACCTTTTGACCCAGTTATTCCACTCCTTGGTTTATATCCAAAGGACTTAAAATCAGCATACTACTATAGTACCACAGTCACATCAATGTTTACAACAGCTCAATTCACAATAGTTAGATTGTGGAATCAACCTAGATGCTCTTCAACAGATGAATGGATAAAGAAACTGTGGTATATATACACAATGGAGTATTATTCAACCATAAATGAAGAATAATATTGTGGAATTTGCAAGTAAATGAATGGAATTGGAGAATATCATGCTAAGTGAAATAAATGAATCCCCAAACACTCAAAGACCAAATGTTTTCCCTGATAAGTGAATAATGATACAGAATGGGTGTGGGGGAGTGGGGGGTAAGAGAAGAATGGAGGAACTTTAGATTAAGTAGAGGGAAATTAGAGGGGGGAGGGGGCAGGGGTATGTAAGATGGTGGAATGGCAGGCATCATTACCCTATGTACATGTATGATTACACAAATGGTGTGAACTTACATGGTGCATAACCATAGAAATGAAAAGTTGTACCGCATTTGTGTACATTGAATTAAAATGCAGTCTGTTAAAAAAACAATAAAAAAGCATGTTCTTCAGTCTCCTTGTGTTAAAATTGGTTTTGATCTTAATATTGATTTCTAATTTCATTCCATTCTGATCTGATAAGATGCAAAGAAGTATCTCTATTATTTTTTGTAGATGCTAAGACTTCCTTTGTGTCTTAAAATGTGATCCATTTTGGAGAAGACTCCATGTACAGCTGAGAAGTAAGTGAGTTCAGTTGTTGATGAATGAAATAGTCTATAGATGTATATTATGTCCATTTGGTTAACAGTAATTTTTAGGTCTAAATAATCCTAGTTTTCATCAAGATGTCCTATCCATTGGTGAGAGTGGTAGCTTGAAATCATCATTATATTGGGGTCTATCTGAGTCTTTATATTGAAAAGGGTTTATTTTACATAAGTAAGCACACTAACATTGGGGCATAAACAATCATATTTTATTGTTGATTTGTTTCTTTTAACAGTATGAAGTTACCTATTTGTCTATCTTGATTACTTTTAGATTGAAGTCTGCTTCATCACCAGGATCACATGCATTCTTAACTGAGTTTCTATCAAAACTTTAAGGAAAAATTAGTGAAAATATCTTCAATTATTCCATGAAATAGAAAGGAAAAAAAACACTCCCAAGTTCATTCTCTGAAGCCAGAATCACCTTGATACCAAAACCAGATAAAGACACATCGAGGAAAGAAAATTACAGACTAATATCCCTGATGTATATAGAAGCAAAAATTCTAAATATTAACAATCTATATTCAAAAACACATTAACAAGATTGTACACCTTGATCAAATTGGTTTCATCCCAGGGATGTTAGGTTGTTTCCACATATGCAAATCAATAAATATAATTTACCACATAAATAGAATTAAAGACAGAAATCATATGATCATCTCAATTGATGCAGAAAAGCCTTTTGATAAAATCCAGCACTGAGTAATATTAAAAACACTGGAGAAATGAGGGGTAGAATGAAGTTACCTCAATATTGTGAAGGCTGTATATGACAAAGTCAAAGACATCATAGTAAATGAAGAAAAATTGAAAGCATTTCCTCTAAAATCAGGAATTAGACAAGGATGTCCACTACAATTTAGTTCTCAAAACTACTCAGAGCAAGCAGGCCAAAAAGGAAATTAAAAGGATACAAATAGAAAATACTAAGTCGAATATTCTCTGTTTGCTGATGTCAAGAAATCCTATATGTAGACACAAAACTCTGCCAGAAGATTGTAGAGCTGATAAATGAATTCAGCAAAGTAGCAGGAAGCAATATCAACGTTCATGAATCTACACTCCAACAGTAATTCTGCTGAGAAAGAAATCAGAAAACCTACCCCATTCCTAATAACCTAAAACAAAAGAAAACAAACATAAAAACAAAACCAGAGCAATTAATTTAACCAAAAAACTGAGAGACCCCTAATGAAAATGTGCTGTATCTACACAATGGAGTTGTATTCAGCAATAAAATGAATGAAATCATGGCATTTTCTGGTAAATAAGATGGAAGTGATAACATCATGCTAAGTAAAATAAGACAAACTCAGAAAATCAAGGGTCAAGTATTCTCTCTCATATATGGAAGTTAGAGTAAAATGTGGGAAAACAGAGAGGTGGGGGGATCAAATATCATAAAAATATAAGGAAGATCAATGGAGTAGAAGGAGATGGAGGGGAGGGAGGAGAGAAAGGGAAGGGGAGGAAAGGCAGAAAATTGAACGAAATCACAATGTGTGCATTCACTCAGTTAGGCTATGGACATAGAACTGCTCTTAAAAAATAAGGTCTACTGAAAAAAAGTCAACCTCTGGAATGTTGGGCAACTTATTCAGGAAACAATGGAAAACAGGTTTCCCATGTCTTTCCCCAAACAACCCTAAGACCAGATCTATGATTTCTGTGGGTGATGAGGGTTGGACATTTTAATTTGCAGACTTCTGTGGGTTAGAGAAATGCATGGGTTAATGCTGTATTTCTGTCATGATTTTAGATGTACTTGCATTTCAATAGACATGTATAAATGATGTATGAAATGGAAGTCTTCTCATTTCCATTCCAAATGTTCATGGTGAAAGTTCAAGTTCCTATTGGTCACTAGGTGTTTTTGCTTAACTTTTAATCTAGAAATAGCTAAGCTCTGGATTCCAGAATTCACTCCTCCCTCAGTGCTAGATGATATTCCATATATGCTGTCATTTTTTTCCTTATAACTTGAATCTTGGTTTCTCTACAATTATTCAACATTCTAATCCCAAGAAATTAGCTAAGTAATATTTGAAGGCAAATAATTGTTTAAAGTACTTGTTTGGAAAAAATTTTTAAAGAGCAAAAGCATTTTAAATAATACATTTTTTTAAATCAAAATTTCATTTTTGACCAAACTTCCTTGAACAAACAAAAAAAGAAAAAAATGTCGAAACAAAATATATTATGAAAACCAAAGATGCTGTTATCATTATTGTTGAGAAAGGCAATTTGGTGAAGTTAAGAAATACCTTGAAAATCATGGAGTTAAAGTACAGCTTTGTCTTCTAGATTATGCCTTATCACCTTCCCAAACCTTCATTCTTCAAACCATTTGTCTAAAGTTCATTTTTTGCACCTTATTTTCCACATCTCACTTCCTAATAATCTTGACTTCATTTAAGACAATTTTTTGACAGTGAGCTTCAAGCCTCCAGCAGGCGTCGCAGGATGGGATTTGCCCCACCCAAAGATCGGAGCTACGGCTTCCAGGATTATCCAAGATGGCCGCTATGGCTTCGAAATGTGTTGGCAAATGGGGAGCTGCAGCTCAGGGGTGGACGTGGTCAGCTGGAGGTCCTGGAGGCGGGATGCGGTTGGTCCGGCAGGGGTCCTGGAGGTCCGATGTGTTTGGTGTGGTTGTGGGATCCTGGAGGCCAGGTGCAATCAGTCGGTCTGGGGTCCCGGTGATAGGGCGCAGTCAGTTGGTCTGGGGGTCCTGGCTGCAGGGAGCAGTCAGTCGATGTGAGGGCCCCAGAGGCAGGGAGTGATCGGTCAGGCTGAGGGATCTTGGAGATGGTGCTCAGTCGGTACGACCAGGGGTCCTACGGGGCCTGGCTGTTGTCTCAAAATGGCGGCAGCCACGTGTAATCAAACCTGCAGGTACTATAACAGTGAACTTCCAGGCAACAGCAGGCAGCTGGTGCCCCACTGGCGGTAGGCGATCAGTTTGCTGACTGTAGTCGGACGATCGGGAGGTGAACCTCGTGCGTTGGGTGATGGATAGGTGTAAGGCAGGCGATGGACTGGCCAGAGGCAGGCAAATAGCGGATGATAGATGCCTGATAGTGAGCAATCTGCACTCAAAAAAGGCATGGATATGCTGGCAGACTGTAAGTCATCACAGCAGACAAATGGGGTAAACACCAGGGGATCGATAAACAGCAAAAACTGCCTCACCGAGAAACAGATATCCTCTGCTGTAATCCCAGTGGCTCAGGAGACTGAGACAGGAGGACCACAAGGTCAAGGCCAACCTCAGCAACTCATCAAGGTCTTAAGCAACCCAGCGAGACCAGAACCTGGGCCGGGAGGATGCGATGAGCCATACAAGGCAGGAACCTAGAGGGAGCCAGAAGAGGGAGCCACAAAATATCTACAAGCCCCTAGCATTGCTCAGGGGCTCAGCATTCAGTTACCTCATTTATATCATAAATAAATGTGATATAAATTCACAAGAACCACACAGTACTTATGAAGCATGTACTTGTTTTCCAGTGAGAAGGCAGTAGCTCAAAGAGGTCAAATGATTTGTCCATGGTCATGGAGTTGGTAAACAACAGAACAGGATAGGTGCTCTGTGACCTTCCTTAAAGTACAGAGACCAACTCTCTCTCCAGTGCATCATGTTGCCACAGTTGCCAAAGACCATGCATTGTCAAACCAGCAGCCAATGGGCAAAAATCTGTTATGCTTCCTGTTTGCCTTTAAGGTATTTACTGCTTATATATTTTAGGGACCACATTTTTAAACGTCAAAGATTATGATTTCATAATCTTACTGATTGCAAGTTAAATCCTGCCTATGAGACACACACTCACAAAGTATTCACAATGGAAATGTGTATCAGCATGTTGCAAGATGTTTGTGATTTTTGACCCATACTCAGTTTAATAAAACCAAGAACTACCTTTTATTAGACATCAACCACAAAATTATATCAAGCAGGGTGATAAAGATTTTTGCATATCTGGCCTTGTTCAACCATTTAAAAAACACTATTGTTATCTACATTTCATGGGTACAAAAAGTGAACAACAGAAAGTTTAAGTGAAGACAGAAACTAATTTGAAACTTATTCCACGTCCTGTGTTTTTAACCACACATTCATCTTCCTATGAAAGGAGGAAATAAGGATTCAGAGAGAAAATTCGTATCTTACTCCTAAACTAGGATTAAAAACACAGAACTGTATGTGCTCATCATGAAGTATGTTCTGCCTCCAGGTGCCTGAAGTTCCTAGGCATAGCCTTATGTTTAAGCTCCTGACTAGGAAGACCCAGTCTGTAAGAAAATTGCTTCAAACTTCTTCACTTCAGATTTCTGGCATTTCCACATGCTTCTTGGATTGTCTATCATTTACAATGACTTCTTTACAGTGATCATTTGGGGTAAAATAACAAAAATGATAAACAGTGATGATGACAATGTTGTTATCAGTTCAGGTTCTAGTCCAAGAAGCCTTGTTTGTCAGAGAGAATTGAAGGGAGAGCAAATCAGAAAACTGTAATAAAAAGGCTTAGTTGGTAAATTACCATATGTGAATCTTCTTTGATTTTTGCATCTTCTGTAAGACAATTTGAAAGCTAAATGGCACTTCAACCCAGAGAGTGTGAAATCTGAAATCTGTGCTGTTAAAGTCATACAACTGAGCTCTGATAAATAATCTCAAGTAATTTGAGACTTAATGTACCATTAAGACCATCTCTGTTCCCATCTACCTGTGTGGTCAATTTTAATAGACATTTCCTTTTAAAAAGAGACTGCAGCCATTCTCCAGCCCTGAATGACATGCGTGGGTTGTGCAATGCCTGTGCTTCCACCAACTAGCTGCAGTGGAAGGGTGACCATATTTTAGAAGATCTAATTGAGCTCCTTGTTTGATCCTCATTAACCACCACGTTTTTTAAGTTACTTAGGTGAAGTTTTGTTGACACATGGTTGGGGAGGAGGGTGTGTGCATGTTCCCTCTGCTCTCTGTCATCTTTCACAGGCTCCATAAATATCCATAGCACATAGATATTTATTCCATGGGATATTTATAAGTAAAACCTCCAAAAGGAAAAAAAAAATTAATCCTCAGGAAAAAAAATTTCTTAGAAATAAGATTGAGGCTGAACATTCCAAACCTAAATAGACTCAGGGTGTGATTCTGGTAGTGAAAAAGACATCAAAATATGGACTGTTGTCATAACTTGAAAAAAAAAAGGAAAAAGGCAAGATTTCTCTTCATAAAGGAATAGTTCTTATCTCCAAACTCATATCACTGCCTTAAAAAGGACAATATCCATGTGATACACAACCAGTTTTGTTTGCACATTGTCATAGGGGAAAGCTCACAATCCAAAGCTACGGCTTATAACAGTAAGATACAATGGAGAAAATGTATATAAAAAAGTAATGCAGACTTTGGTATGTAAGAAGTATTTCCATGAGTGTCTTTATTCTTTCAGCGACTACTGACTTCTAGAAACAGGAGACTGGGATCTTATGCTCTCTACCTTAAAGTACAGCATGCTGAGATCAGGGCACAGACTGACAGAAAACCAGGGTGGAAGTAATCCTCAGAGCCCAAACTCTAGACAGTATCTAAGTATGAAGACAGCATTGTCATCATTCACTCACCAGCTTCCACTCATGTCCCCATAGAATCCAGAGTTCACACTTACTCAAGCACTGTGGATGGATGAGCTGAAGCTACATCTCAACTGCATCAAACATTTCAGACAGACTCCAGTGCTGTCTCTTTAAGCCATGGTACAGAGCAAGTCCAATACTTCCTTTATATTTATGGAAGACCTTATAAAGTTACATTGGTATTAGTCACCTGAGATGAATTTGACTACTCTAAATTACTGATTTGAGAACTCTGAGGTAGAATGCTTCCCCCACTGCCCTTTGGTGTCATCCATTCCTTGGGCAGCTGATAAATGAGACCACTACTTAGCATTACCTTTGTGCCTATAAATGAGTCTCTTCTCTAAATGAACCTCTTAGTCATAATTAATATGGTAGTACACTTTACATTTTAACATCACTTAAAACAACCTTTACATAATTTGAGTTTCACAACAACCTTGTTAGAGAGTTATTACACTTTGCATAAAAAAAAAAGAAGTGGGTCATAGTTTAGTAACTTTCACAAATCCACTTGATTATTAAGTGATGAGAGTTAAGATTCAAACATAATTTTTCTAACTCCAAAATTTAGATTCTTAAAATTGTATGGCATTATCCACACCCTTTTTTCTAGACAAAGAGAAACAAACTAAGGCTAAAGGAAACAAATTGAGGGTTTTTTTTTTTTTTTTTTTTTTTTTTCCCCCGACTGCATTTTGATCCATTATACACAAATGGGGTACAATTTTTTGTCCTATTCAACAAATGGTGCTAGGAAAACTGGAAATATGGAGGCAGTAAAATGAAATTAAACCTCTGTCTCTCACCCTGCACAAAACTCAACTCAAAATGATCAAGGACCTAGGAATTAGACCAGTGACTCTGCACCAAATAGAAGAAAAAGTAGGCCAAATCTCCATCACGTTGGCTTAGGACCAGACTTCCTTAACAAGACTCTCAAAGCACAAGAAATCAAAGCAAGAATCAATAAATTGGATGGATTCAAACTAAAAAGCTTTTTCTCAGTAAACGATACAACCAATAATGTGAAAAAGGAGCCTACAGAGTGGGAGAAAATCTTTTCCACACACACTTCTCACAGAGTACTAATCTACAAAATTTATAAAGAACTTACAAAACTTTACACCAAAAATACAAAGAACCCAATCAATAGATGGGCCAAGGAACTGGATAGACAATTTAAAGGAGATGTACAGATATAACACATATATGAAAAAGTGTTCAACATCTCTAGTAATTAGAGAAATGCAAATTAAAATCACCCTAAGATTTCATCTTACTCCAATTAGAATGGCTATTTATCAAGAACACAAACAATAATAGATGTTGATGTGGATGGGGGGAAAAAGGCACACTTTTACAAATTGAGTTTTTTAAAAAGCCATTTCTCTTCCAATCTCTTGGTCTCTCCTTGTCACATATATCCCCACAACACACACACACACACACACACACACACACACACACACTCACACAGTTACACTTGAACAATCCAGAAAGGGTTATCAGTATGGTATAAGAAAAATCAAAAAGCATTTTTTATTCTAAAATATACCCAAACCTGTGCTATTTTTTTGATACCTGAAAATCCCATTATTTTCTCGCCTATTTCAAAAAAGTTTTCATGTCCAAAAGGTCCCTTTCCTTTCGTTCATCTACCTAACAGTACATGAATGCGAAGCCCACTGGCAGAAACACCAAAACAAGAATCAGTACAACAAGGCCCAAGACAGGGGATAAGGAATGTAGAAGATGAAGCCATGGTCTGAAGACATCTATGGGTGCAGAATTCCTAGAGAACAAGGTAGTCTTGTTGGGATGCCATGAAATGAAATTCACAAATTCAAATGCACCATACAGATAAAGATTGATTGTAAGAGCTTAAAACTTGACTTTTGCAACACAAAATCATAGCCACCAACATGGACTGGTGTCTGCTTTATTCCTTTCAGGCTGCTACAAAAAAATGCTGTAGATTAGGTGGTATGTGAACACAAAAAATTATTACAGCTCTGGAGCTGGGAAGTCCAGAATCAAGGCATTAGCCAATTCAGTATCTTCTGAGGGGGTCACTCTCTAGTTCCTGGGTGGTGTGATCTGTGTTTTCATGTGTTGCGGGAAGCAAGGTTCCCTTTTGGAGCTTCTTTAATAAGGCATGAATCCCATTCATCTAGGGTCTGCCCTCATGACCTAATCACCCCCAAAAGCCCAGAGTTTGATTTATTTTTCACTTATTGTTTTAATTGGTATGTTGTAATTATATATAATAGACTTTCTTATGATGTATATGTATATACACATAATTTGGTGCTTGTGTCTCTTTCAAATTTATCCATTGACACTAATCACCATAGGCTCTGTGCTTTAATATTATTATATTGGTGATTAATTTCAATTGAAGAGATGCAAATGTTGAGACCATAGTGATTTCCATTAAAAGTCACTTAACATTTGCCATTTACTCATTCACTCAAAATAGTTTTGGCTATCCTTTAGGTATCAGGAATTATACCAGAAACCTGGGGGTCAGTGGTGTAAAGGAAAGTCATGGCCTATGTTCTCACAAAGCACATTCATATGCTCGGCAGGTATGTCAAAATAGTGTTAGGTAGTAGTATAAACTTCTATGGGAAATACAGCAAACCAAGGGTGGTCTAACAGCATCAGAATGGTTATTATGAAAGAAAAGCTAAGCTTTTTAGAATGAGAAAAAATTATCAAAATGAGGGGAGACAGGCACAATCAGGATCTATAAAAAAAATCAATATAATTGGAGCTCAGGAATTGATGGGGAAAAGGTGGCACATGAGGTAGCAGGGAACAGACCATGAAGTATTTCAATGACACCCAATCAAGGCAACAGAAACCACTCCCAATATTTCATTTTAGACAGAAGATAATACAGGGAATTGATCTCATTGGGGTAAAAGCTATGACTCAAACAGAGGACATAGAGCTTAGCAAGGGCAGGAACCTGTATGTTCATTTGGCTGAAGGAGCAAATGCAGAAAGTAGTGTTACTAGAGCCCCAGGGCTGGGTCAGGTGACAAACCAGGAACCACAGAGGACCTGCCTGGCAAGAGCTAGAACCACACAGCAGCTACCAGAAAACCCTCAGGTGGCAGAAAGAGAGGGGTGATGTGCCCTGGCTTCTCCTGTTCTACTCTTCAGTCTTATCAGGTCACCCTTTGGAGGCCAGTGGTGAGGGGCCTCAGAGATGCAATCCCTGCAACAGAGTGGTAAGAACACTAATGTAATAATGAATGGAGAGAACTTAGCCTTTACTGTGGTGCAAAGAGGTCTTTGAAGGATCATTCCTTTTGCACACTGCAAGCACTCCAACGGAAAATCAGGGGCAAGGATTGATGCTTAAGGACAGCTAAGAGGAAAAAAAAAATAATGAAACAATTCTATCTATTATCTTATATTCATTAAATTTGAAGACCATCTTCACTCAGTGTTACCAGTTGAACTCTATGGAAAGATTTGTAATAACCTGTGGTCTGTGGGAGATCAATGGGTTAAAGTGGGGACCTCTAAGGCAAAACTCAGGGCAGGCAGTCATGGAAATTAGAGAGTAGATATCAGACTTTGGGGTACTACATGCATTATGAAGATCAGTAAAGGAATCTAAAAGGGAGAAGTAGGATACTAAAAACAGAGTTTATTGTCCCTTATCCTGACTGATTCTTATTTTTTCAACATGAAGCTTTCTCTGACTCCCTGATCAACCCCAAGTCATTTCTCTGGTCAGGGAATCCCTTGACTTGCTGTGTTGTCCAGAAATTTCTGAGATGATGCCCATGTTCAATGATACAGTAGTCTCTAGCCACCCATGTCTACAGAGTAACTAAAAAGTAGTTAGAGTACCTGATAACTAGTTTTTGATTCTACTTATTTTAAATTTATTTAAATTTAAGCATGACCATTTTCCCTGAACTTACATTTTTCCCTCTTGTACACTGCTGAAAGGCCCTTATAGATTAACAAGATGGATTTTATAACAAAACTATCAGAATTGTTTTGTGAAAATGACTTTGATTCTTTCAAACCAATTACCATGTTTAAAGAGCACTGTCCTTGCTTAAATAACTTTGGACCAACTTTTTCTCAAAGTTAGCTTCTAAGAAATTGAGAGAAACTATTGTTGGCATTTGGGTACATCTCTAATTTTTTAATCATTTTAAAATTTCATTTCTCTCTTTTTCAATGTATACATTTTTATTTAAAATATACAAGTGCTAATTTTGTTTCTAATTATCATTATAGTCTTTTCTGATATTCTTTTAAAAATAAAAACTGATCATATTTTGTGCACAACTTAGTATCTGAACTTTTCCACAACTCTCACAGAAGCATGAATACCATTAAATATTAGTTAAAATGTGATATTTAAAATAGTTTCAAAATATTCTATCACATGGATATATGAAACTATATATCTACTTCTATGATGGCTACTATTTATGAAATAAAACAGAAATATTTTCTTATTTATAATTCTTTTGTTTCCTGGTACCACAGATTAAACCCAAGGGCTCTTAACCACTAAGCCACATCACTAGTCCAGCTCATTTTATTTTTTTATTTCGAGACAGGGTCTCGCAGAGTTACTGAGGATGTTGCTAAATTGAACTGAATGCTTTGTGCTTTCTCCAAAATATAATCTACTCCAGAAGACAGAGCAGGATAATTTTTAAAAAGGAATAATTATTAAATATCTGCTACATACCATGCTTATAATATATATTATCTAATTTAGTCTTAGAAATTCCATAACATGTAATATTGTGCCACTAATTTTTAGCATTTCAAGTAAAAAATTTCAAAAAGTCTAAGTACATTATTTTAAGCCACATAACTAAGTGATGTCTGATCTACATTTTGAGAGCAGAGTATTGAATTCCACTCCATACTTCATACGGTAGCAGGTGACAGCAACTGAATGGTTTCAACAGAAGTATGATGGTAATTACAAAATATGTGTTTCATCTCTTATCATTTGTATACATCTCAGAGTATTTATATGGACTATTTTGGCATACAGGTAAAGGGTTCAAAGTAATTTGACTCTTGCTAATTGCATGAAAACAAATATATCATATATATATGTGCAATGTTTTGTATATGTATGTGTATGTATATATATATTTATATATAAACCATGACCCCTTAAACGGATTGTCCCTGTCAGATAATACCCAAGCACATCCATCAACCCAATGGCAGCATTTTACTCTCTGGCAACCTGGATCTTTCTGGAACTTCCCACAGTGACAGTTTGAGCAGTTTTAATTAACAAGCATGATTAGACTGGAGGAAATTAGTTCCCTAAATGCCAGTCAATTCTGTTCTCCCTTTCACAGGTTCTCAAACAAAGATTGCAGCTGATACTGCTGCCGGCGCTGTGTTGTGGAGTTGGAGGGCTAGCAAAGGCTGGCCAGGATTTCAGACTCAACCTGGCCGTGAACCAGACAGGATCAGGAATAATTCCATGCAAGAAATAACCCATAACTAGAGGCTTCTCTGAGTCCTGGGATTTCATTTCAGCAAGGGAGAAAGCTGTCAAGTTACTCTGCTCCTTGTAAACAGAGGAAACCAACTGGTCCTTGCAGGTCTCCAGCTTCCTGAGAACATCATCAAGTTTCCCCAGTGGAGGACTTTTTAAGACCATAATATTTAGGGATAAATTAAAAGAGGGTGGGGGTGCAAGTAAGTTGAAAAAAGCTAATTTATAGCTTCAGAGAAATAAAAATGAGTTTGTTTATAAAAATACAGTAGGAGATTAAGACATCATCCAGCAAGAACATTCAATACTACTTTGAATAACAATTCTGGGCATTTCTAGTATATGTTGTGTTTTTATATTCCATGTGACCCAAAGTAAGAAGGAGGTACTCAGTGTCTAGGCTGGGAGAGAAGAGTTAGCAGAAGCAACTCAGATAAAGGCTCAAACTTTGAACCTTGCTCTTGTACAACCACAAATAATATACTGGGGCACTGGTTTTACTTTTTTGCTACACAGCATAATGGGAGTGTGGAACTCATCTGCTTTGGTGTGAATTCTGGTTCATGTGTACCAGTCATGTGATTTTGAGCCAGTAACTCCTCTTTGTAGCTCAGCTTCTCCTTCTATAATGTGGACTCAGTAACAGTAGCTGCCACCTAAAGTTTTAAGATTACTTGAGATACTATTCATAAATGGTTTTAACAGTATCTGAAACATATTTAGTCCTATATAAGAATGTAACATATAACAAATACGTTTTTAATATTTTTTTCTATTTCATTCTCACCTAGCCATTGATAAATGAGCAGTTTCAGGCAATGTGGGTACACAAACTTGTCTCTCCTATCACTCTTACCCTGCCTGCCCCAGCTCCTTTCTGAGAAAAGCAGGTGCATGATGTTGAAAAGCAGTTTTCCTCCCCTTCACATTCATTTGTGCTGCCAACCACCTCTCCTTTCATCCTGAAGGCTTGGAGGAGGGTCCGTCTCTCCTCTTAGGGAAAGTGAAGCCCTTCCCATTTCCTTGTTTCATATTCTCCTTGGGAACCTTTCTGTCGTGCGGTCTCCTCTTTTAGTCGTCTCTCTGTTTATGCTCCCTTCAGTTCAAGTTCAAGTTCCTATAGACTCAACACGATGCCCCTCATCACTTGTCACCTCCCATGCAGTTCTCTAATTCTCATAACAGCCTCATTCCAGGATTCATTTTTTCCTACCAGAGACTTTGGACTCCTGACCCCGTCTTCCCAGAAGAGAAGGTTGTTCAATCTAATTCTACAGAAAATTATTAAAAAATGAATAAGTAAAGATAAAGAAATTGAATAGTGCAAGTAACTCAGAAACTTGAAAAAGTATCAGTTCTTCACAGGGCAGAGGCTATAGTTTATGGAAGATGATAAGTATGCCTAGCCCACACCGCCCCACAAAATTATTTTTGTAAAAACCTAGAAGTAAAATCCAAAGAGAGTCGAAGGACTCTGGGATAGGGATTCCCATGTACCTCATGTGGGAAGGGAGCATGAAATGGTGGGAATGAAAGAATAAAGATGGGTCAGACCCCTTACTTCTCTATTCTAAACCAAGATTCTTCTCAACCTCTGCTGCTCTTGGAAAGTATGAACAACAGGAGGAATAATAGAATAGTTAAATCTATGAGTCTTTAGAAAAGATGGTAATTGGGCCCTTTATTCCCTTGCCAAAAACATTTTAACAAGGGGGAAAAATGATTTTCTTGTTAAATCCACTTTAACCTGAAAATTCCATTAACCAAACTATAACATTTCTTAAATCTTCTTGATGATTGAAATTTTACCCTGATTGATAAAACTTATCCATGTCTGTTGATATTAAAGGAAAATGCCAGCATATAGCCTTAGAGAATATAAATTATTTTTCATGTCTCTTATCACAGTTTGAAGATATTCTCATCAGAGAATTGTCAATTTTATAGGCTCCTAAAGATTTATTCTTGAGTTGTCCATTATTCATCTGGGGAAGAGGTGGATATAAGTGTCAAATGGGTTGGCCAATGTCACTGCACAGGTAGGGTTACCAACGTCTCAGAACATCCTAAAGTCCTAGGCAATTTGTTATCCTACAGCAGAAGTTCAGAGATGTGAAGGATCAGAGTATTACTTCTTCAGTATAACAACTACAATTCTTTAGATTTATGTCATAATCAACATAACGTTTCATGGATAGAATAAGTGAGGATTTGTAGGGCTCATCTTAGTTCATGTTAAAGTCCAAGGTAAAATAGAACTGTAACAATAATCGTACTTCAAGTTAATATTAAAAATCATTATAATTTTATGTGATTTTAATGTTTCATTATACTTTCCTAAGTCTTATTTTATATGATTTACTCAGAACATTTTATATATCTTGCCTGTTCTGATCCTAAATCACCCTGGTAGCTATATCCTCAACTTGGTGTTCATTTCCATATGACTCTACCTCCCAAGAGAACATGCTTATTTGATCATATGTTATAAATTCAGGTAAGCTTTACCTGACTATGTACTACAGCATGATCTCTGGTCAAATAACTATCAATGAGTAAATCAGATTTCTCATCCAAAAATTTAACCAAGAATTTAAAGAACAAACTAGAGTTAGATGTAAAGTTGATATACCAGGAAGACAGGAAGAAAGCAGAAGCAGGTAAAATATATTATAACAGGTGCTCAGAGAAAAGCAAAACTGAGGCACTTAGGTTCCTGAAAGGAACCTTCCCAACTGCTATTTTCTATAAAGCTGTTTCTATCCTTGGAATTCAATGAAATATGCTCCTCGTCATGTAATAACAACTAAGAGGAAATTTCATGAATTAGCTGGAATGAGTTCCTGTTCTTTTTAACCTAAATAATCTTGCCCAGCACATCCACATGACAGTCCCTCAAGGTAGACAGGGACAGTGTCATCAAAGGATTGGAAATGAGAAGGAATATCAGCTTTGTGTGTGTCTAGTGGTTCCAGATATGTAATTCAGCAGAATCACTTAGGGAGATTTTCACAAGTTAACCTTCCCAGACTCATTATGATTGGAGATAGGCTCAGAAAAACCAACATTTTCTAGGAATCCCCCCAAATGTCTCCCATGATGAGCTGGTTTAGGGAACTTAACTTAGGGGCTCTTGGTCTTCTTTGGGACACAGATATATTTGAAAATCTGGTAAAATTGGGATCCCTCTTTTTTTTTTTTTTCTTTTCCTGTTATTAGTTCACTTACAAACATATCTACTATGCTATGAGTCCAGGAGTTTGATCCATTTTGAAGGGAACAAACATTTTCATTTCTTAAGCAGTAGTGTCTTACTGCACAGAAAATCCTGATTTAAAGTATAAGGTCATCATAATCAAGAACCACCTTTTGTTATCCACTGAAAATATCAAATAGTTGATAAGGAAAAGGAACACAGATATGTTTATCAGTGTCCATACAGAAAACACGTGAGGTGTTTCCGCAGAGGGTAGGTTATATATGTCACTAGTTACAGAGGTGTTGAAAGACAGGAAGAAGAAAAATCAATACTGAGATATAATAATTACAGGAAACAATCTATGATCCAGGGCAGGGAAATAAAGAGAAGGAGTTAGGATTTTTTGGAATCTCTGCGCACAGTTGGTATTGATACTGCAGGAGCATGGTTGAGAATCCCAGCAGACCTGGCTCTGTGGTCTCTATGGAAGAGATTCTGACCTTTTCTTTCTATTACTGTTAAAGAGAACAGTGAAGCTGGTACAGGGAGCAGCAGAAGTTGGTGGTTAAAACTAACTGCTGCTACTAGGACAATGCTAAGAAGAATAGAAAGCAAACAAGAAGCAGCTGTTCCCCTGCTCCCCAGTTTCCATTTTCCTCTAGTTCTAATTGGCAGAAAAGGAACAGAAAATGTGGGTATTTAAATTATCCCCACAAATCACTTCGAGAAGTGATCCTAATTTTCTTCCATTTCCATGTAGACATTTTTAACAACTCATTCCCAATAAACAGAATAAAGTGAGAGTGATGGTATACAACTTCAAAGACAGTTCATGGAAAAGAGAGATTCACTCAGAGGAGAGTCTAAACCCATGGAGAAATGTTCTTGGGTGAGCAAGAGTAGGCTAAGTCTGAATCAAGAAACTTCTATCTGAACTTTAGATTTGTTATGGTCCAGTGATGCCTTTGTGTCTTGCCTTTTCATTATTGAACATTGTTTTAAGTTTAGAGTATGAGATAAGTAATGTGCCTTTTACCTTAGAGGTCTCCAGGTTGAAAAACACTATAATCAATGAATTATACTTTAAGGAACTACCACCCAAAACCTTGTCCATATGAAAATCTGGTTTAGATGATTTTTGAGATGGGATCTTTGTGGAACTTGGGAGGGAGTACGTGTGCATTTTATATGTGAGAAGAATGTAAACAATTACTAACTAGTGTATACAGTGTGGTGGTTTTATACTTGAAGCTCAAATTCTTCAATACACTTCCCTCTAAGTAGCAAATTCTAGCTGGGCGAGTGGCACACACCTG
Source organism: Sciurus carolinensis (assembly GCF_902686445.1). Lineage (NCBI taxonomy): Eukaryota > Metazoa > Chordata > Mammalia > Rodentia > Sciuridae > Sciurus > Sciurus carolinensis. The sequence goes on from NC_062217.1 coordinate 133,892,278, forward strand.
TAATCCTAGTGACTCAGGAGACTGAGTCAGGAGGATCAAGAGTTCAAAGCCAGCCCCCTCAATGGTAAGGCAGTAAGCAACTCAGTGAGACTCTGTCTCTAAATAAAATACAAAATAGGACTGGGGATGTGGCCCAGTGGTCAAGTGTCCCTGAGTTCAACCCCCAGTATCAAAAAAAAAAAAGAAGTAGTTTCTGTATTCCCTGCCTTTGACAGTAGGCTAGGCTTATTGACTCACTTCTGGTAAAAAGAATGAATGTAAATAATGGTGTGTGACCTCAAAGACTAGGTCATAAAAGGCACTAAGGCTTTCTTCTTGCTTTTATTCTTGGGATACCAACTCTGGAAGAAGTTAGCTGCCATGTCTGAAGCACTTAATAATACTGGTAGAGAAGGCCACATTGAACAGCCTGTGACTGAACTTGAAAGATTTCTGCCCTAGGTCAAGAAATGAAATTAAATTGCAAGTTGGGTTGGAACTTTGATTACCACCTTGAGAAATCTTGAGGCAGAAACATCTAGATAAGCTGCACCCGAACTCATAACCCACAGAAATTCAGAAAACAAGTGTTTTTTTTGTTTGTTTTAAGTCACTAAATTTAGTGATATTTCATTAAAGGCAATATGTTATACAAATGGCAAAGGGGAACATAGTTTTAAGAGTTCTAGATTCAGGATCACAAAAGAAAATGCCTATAGGATATTTCGGACTGAGAGATGAATAATTATTGTTATAGTCCAATCTTTTTCCATTTAGCATCCATACCACAGTAGCTATATTTAAACTTAAATAAATAAATAAACAAATAAGTTATACCTTCACACTTAAACTAGTTGCAAACACCTTTCCAACAAAGGAAAATACTTTCTCAGCCAAATTGAACAATATGAAGTCCCCAAGAATATTGGAATACATCACTTAGAAAACAATTTCAATTTGAGGCAACTTCTTTTTCGATGAAAGATTTCCTTTTAGCAAAGACCAAATTTGTGTTTGCAGGAAGCATCTACAAGAGGGTTCAGAGTATAATAAAAAGAGTAGATAATTCTTCTTTTGAGGAGTTCTTGGAAAAATCAAGTGTCCAGGATAAATCACATTCAAAATTTATTACTTCTCTGACCCAAATGTTGCCCCATATCCATGCAGTCAAAATTAATTACTATCCATGTATTCAAAGTTAATTATTAATGTTATAGTATTAGGAGGTGGGGCTTTTAGGAGGTGAATAGGGAATGAGGGCTTTACCTTCTTGAGAAGGATTAGAAATCTTACAAAAGCGTTTTAGGAAATTATATAGGTCCCTTTTTTTGTATCTTCATCCCTTCTGTCTTTCACCCCAGCTTTAGTAAATTTTCAGTCATTTCTTTCAATATGCTTTCTATCCCTTTCTCTGCTTATCCTCCCATGGAAATCCCATAATGCAAATATTAGGCCTTTCACTGGTGTCTGATAAACCCTGTAGGCTTTCTTCAGTTTTTTTTCATGTTGTTTCATTTTTCTCCGCTGACCTGGTATATGTTCAAATGACCTGTCTGTGTGTTTGCAGATTCATTTTTTTTTTTTTTTGGATTAATCAAGTCAGCTATTGATTTTCTCTATCACATTTTTCAAAACATTCATTGTATTCTTTAGCTCCAAATTTTCTTTCTGGCTCACTTTTTGGATTTCTATTCCTTTATTAAACTTTATGCTCACATATTGCTTTTCTGATATCACTAAGGTATGTTCTTTTATAGCTTGATGATATTCTTTAAAATAATTATTTTGAATTATTTGTTAGGTGATGCATAGATATTCATTTCTCCAGGGACAGTTACTAGAACATCATTGAATTCCTTTGGTAGTGTCATATGCCCTTGATTTTTCAAGTTCCTTGAAATTTTGTGTTGCTGTCTTCACATTTGAAAAAGCAGTGACTTCCCCAGTCTTTATTGACTGACTTCAGGATGAAAACACCTTCACTAAACATCTAATCTAGGAATTCTGAAACTCTCTCAGACTTTTGTTTCTGTTAAGTGCAATCCATTCCACACCTTTGCACTCTTTTATGGAGAGGGGATTCTTAAGATTTTTAGCCTTCTCTTGATCCTGCAAAGCCAACTCTGGTACTGAGAGCCTCCAGTCTGTTTTCCCTGAAATGCTCAAGGTTGTGTGCCTTCTCCCAGTCCCACAATCAAACCAGCTATCTGTGTGAACTGCTTACACCTACTGGATGAGTTAAAAACTTGAAGCATTTGTGCCTATGAGCTAGTTAGAATTCCATCGATGAGCTGCCCTCAAGTTGCTTATGGATAATCTTAATGATGGGGTCCTTAGAACATTTAATAGGATCCATGCTTTCTCCTTTCTGCTCACAGACTCTTCCAACCACTCAGTCATGCTAATTATCTCAATATTCTGGCTGGAGCAAGAAAGGAGTAGGCCTTGTGGCAGCATTCTTCATGAATGAGTGGTTACATCTCATTGCACAGAGCAATGCTGCTATAGAAGAACAGTGACATGGGTATAGTGAAACTTTTCTTCTTAGCCACTTTAGTTCATCAATTATTTTTCCTTTTTTTTTATTGTAAACAAATGGGATACATGTTGTTTCTCTGTTTGTACATGGCGTAAAGGCATACCATTTGTGTAATCATAAATTTACACAGGGTAATGTTGTTTGATTCATTCTGTTATTTTTTCCCTTCCCCCCACCCCTCCCACCCCTCTTTTCCCTCTATACAGTCTTTCCTTCCTCCATTCTTGCCCCCTCCCTAACCCTAACTCTAACCCTAACACTAACCCCTCCCACCCCCCATTATGTGTCATCGTCCACTTATTAGCTATATCATTCGTCCTTTGATTTTTTGAGATTGGCTTATCTCACTTAGCATGATATTCTCTAGTTTCATCCATTTGCCTGCAAATGCCATAATTTTATCATTCTTTATGGCTGAGTAATATTCCATTGTATATATATATACCACATTTTCTTTATCCATTCATCAATTGAAGGACATCTAGGTTGGTTCCACAATCTGGCTATTGTGAACTGAGCAGCTATGAACATTGATGTGGCTGTATCTCTGTAATATGCTGATTTTAAGTCCTTTGGGTATAGGCCAAGGAGTGGGATAGCTGGGTCAAATGGTGGTTCCATTCCAAGTTTTCTAAGGAGTCTCCACACTGCTTTCCAGAGTGGCTGCACTAATTTGCAGCCCCACCAGCAATGTATGACTGTACCTTTCTCCCCACATCCTCGCCAACACCTGTTGTTGCTTGTATTCTTGATAATCGCCATTCTAATTGGGGTGAGATGGAATCTTAGGGTAGTTTTGATTTGCATTTCTCTTATTACTAGAGATGTTGAACATGTTTCCATATGTTTGTAGATTGCTTGTAGATCTTCTTCTGTGAAGTGTCTATTCATTTCCTTAGCCCATTTGTCGATTGGATTATTTGCATTCTTGGTGGAGAGTTTTTTGAGTTCTTTATAGATTCTGGAGATTAGTGCTCTATCTGAAGTATGGTTGGGAAAGATATTCTCCCACTCTGTAGGCTCTCTCTTCACATTGCTGATAGTTTCCTTTGCTGAGAGAAAGCTTTTTAGTTTGAATCTATCCCAGTTATTGATTCTTGCTTTTATTTCTTGTGCTATGGGAGTCCTGTTGAGGAAGTCTGGTCCTAAGCTGACATGTTGAAGCTCTGGACCTACTTTTTCTTCTATAAGATGCAAGGTCTCTGGTCTGATTCTGAGATCCTTAATCCATTTTGAGTTTAGTTTCGTGCATGGTGAGAGATATGGGTTTAGTTTCATTCTGTTGCATATGGATTTCCAATTCTCCCAGCACCATTTGTTGAAGAGGCTATCTTTTCTCCATTGCATATTTTTGGCCCCTTTGTCTAGTATGAGAAAATTGTATTTATTTGGGTTTGTATCCGTGTCCTCTATTCTGTACCATTGATCCACCTTTCTATTTTGGTACCAATACCGTGCCGTTTTTGTTACTATTGCTTTGTAGTAGAGTTGAAGATCTGGTATTGCAATACCCCCTGCTTCACTCTTTCTGCCAAGGATTGCTCTAGCTATTCTGGGTTTTTTATTCTTCCAGATGAATTTCATAATTGCTTGCTCTATTTCTGTAAGGTACATCATTGGGATTTTAATTGGAATTGCATTGAATCTGTTTAGAACTTTTGGTAGTATGGCCATTTTGACAATATTAATTCTTCCTATCCAAAAACATGGGAGATCTTTCCATCTTCTAAGGTTTTCTTTAATTTCTTTCTTTAGTGTTCTGTAGTTCTCATTGTAGAGGTCTTTCACCTCTTTTGTGAGATTGATTCCCAAGTATTTTACTTTTTTTGGAGCTATTGTGAATGGGGTAGTTTTCCTAATTTCTCTTTCTGAAGATTCATCGCTTATGTATAAAAATGCCTTAGATTTATGTACATTGATCTTGTATCCCGCTACTTTACTGAATTCACTTAAGAGATCTAAAAGTTTTCTGGTGTAATTTCCTGAATCTTCTAAGTATACAATCATATCATCAGCAAATAGGGATAGTTTGAGTTCTTCTTTTCCTATTCGTATCCCTTTAATTTCTTTGGTCTGTCTAATTTCTAGTTTCAAGGACGATATTGAAAAGAAGTGGTGAAAGAGGGCATCCCTGCCTTGTTCCAGTTTTTAGGGGGAATGCTTTCAGTTTTTCACCATTTAGAATGATATTAGCCATGGGCTTAGCATAGATGGCCTTTACAATGTTAAGGAATGTTCCCACTATCCCTATTTTTTCTAGTGTTTTGAGCATGAAGGGGTGCTGTATTTTATCAAATGCTTTTTCTGCATCTATCGAAATAATCATGTGATTCTTGACTTTAAATCTGTTGATATGGTGAATTACATTTATTGATTTCCTGATGTTGAACCAACCTTGCATCCCTGGGATGAAACTCACTTGATCATGGTACACTATCTTTTTAATATATTTTTGTATGCGATTTGCTAAAATTTTGTTGAGAATTTTTGTGTCAATGTTCTTTAAGGATATTGGTCTGAAATTATCTTTCCTTGATGTGTCTCTGTCTGGTTTAGGAATCAGGGTAATATTGGCTTCATAGAATGAGTTAGGGAGGGTTCCCTCCTCTTCTATTTCATGGAATACTTTGAGGAGTATTGGAATGAGCTCTTTAAAGGTTTTGTAGAACTCGGCTGAGAACCCATCTGGTGCTGGACTTTTCTTTGTTGGTAGGCTTTTGATGACTTCTTCTATTTCATTTCTTGAAATTGGTCTATTTAAATTGTGTATGTCCTCCTCGTTCAGTTTAGGCAATTCATATGTCTCTAGAAACCTGTTGATGTCTTCGAAATTTTCTATTTTGTTGGAGTATAGATTTTCAAAATAGCTTCTAATTATGTTTGTATTTCAGTCGTGTCTGTTGTGATATTTCCTTGTTCATTCCGAATTTTAGTGATTTGGGTTTTCTCTCGTCTTCTCTTTGTTAGTGTGGCTAAAGGTTTATCAATTTTGTTTATTTTTTCGAAGAACCAAGTATTTATTTTGTCAATTTTTTGTATTGTTTCTTTTGTTTCAATTTCGTTGATTTCAGCTCTGAGTTTAACTATTTCCTGTCTTCTACTACTTTTGGTGTTGGTCTGTTCTTCTTTTTCTAGGGCTTTGAGCTGTAGTGTTAGGTCGTTTATTTGTTGATTTCTACTTCTCTTGTTGAATGTGCCCCATGAAATAAATCTTCCTCTAAGTACTGCTTTCATAGTGTCCCAGAGATTTTGATATGATGTTTCTTTGTTCTCATTTACCTCTAAGAATTTTTTAATTTCCTTCCTAATATGTTCTGTTATCCATTCATCATATAATAGCATATTGTTTTATCTCCAGGTGTTGGAGTAGTTTCTATTTTTTCCTCTTTCATTTATTTCTAACTTCAATCCATTATGATCTGATAGAATACAAGGTAGTGTCTCTATCTTCTTGTATTTGCTGACATTAGCTTTCTGGCACAATATATGGTCTATTTTAGAGAAGTATCCATGTGCTGCTGAGAAGAAAGTGTTTTCGCTCTTGGTTGGATGGTATATTCTATAAATGTCTGTTAAGTCTAAGTATTGATTGTGTTATTGAGATCTATGGTTTCTTTGTTCAATTTTTGTTTGGAAGATCTGTCCAGTGGTGAGACAGGCATGTTAAAATCACCTAGTATTATTGTGTTATGGTCTATTTGGTTTCTAAAATTGAGAAGGATTTGTTTAACATACATGGATGAGCCACTGTTTGGTGCATAGATGTTTATGATTGTTATGTCTTGCTGATTTATGCTTCCCTTAAGCAGTATGAAATGTCCTTCTTTATCCCTTCTGACTAACATTGGCTTGAAGTCCACATTATCTGAAATGAGGATGGATACTCCAGCTTTTTTGCTGAGTCCATGTGCATGGTATGTTTTTCCCCATCCTTTCACCTTTAGTCTATGGGCATCTCTTTCTATGAGGTGAGTCTGTTGCAGGCAACATATTGTTGGATCTTTCTTTTTAATCCAATCTGCCAGTCTATGTCTTTTGATTGATGAATTCAGGCCATTAACATTCAGGGTTATTTATTGAGATATGATTTGTATTCGTGGTCATTAGGTTCATATTTAAAATTTTATTTATTTATTTATTTATTTTTTGACACATCTTGGTTCCTCCTTTATTTGACAGTTCCTTTAGGATAATTCCTCTCTTTGCTGATTTGGTTCTTTGTTTTTTGTCTCTTCCTCATGAAATATTTTGCTGAGAATGTTCTGTAATGCTGGCTTTCTTTTTGTAAATTCTTTTAGCTTTTGTTTATCATGGAAGGATTTTATTTCATCGTCAAATTTGAAGGTAAGTTTTGCTGGGTATAAGATTCTTGGTTGTCATCCATTTTCTTTCAGAGCTTGAAAAATGTTGTTCCAGGCCCTTCTAGCTTTTTGGGTCTGGATTGAAAAATCTGCTGATATCCGTATTGGTTTCCCCCTGAATGTAATTTGGTTCTTTTCTCTCACAGCCTTTAAAATTCTGTCTTTATTTTGTATGTTAGGTATTTTCATTATAATGTGCCCTGGTGTGGGTCTGTTCTAATTTTGTGTATTTGGAGTCCTATAAGCCTCTTGAAGTTCATTTTCCATTTCATTCTTCAGATTTGGGAAATTTTCTGATATTATTTCATTGAATAGATTGTTCATTCCTTTGGTTTGTTTCTCTAAGCCTTCCTCAATCCCAATAATTCTCAAATTTGGCCTTTTCATGATATCCCATAGTTCTTGTAGATTCTGTTCATGATTTCTTACCATCTTCTCTGTTTGTTCAACTTTGTTTTCGAGGTTAAATATTTTGTCTTCAATATCTGAAGTTCTGTCTTCCAGGTGTTCTATCCTATTGGTTATGCTTTCTATGGAGTTCTTAATTTGGTTTATTGTTTCCTTCATTTCAAGGATTTCTGTTTGATTTTTTTTCAATATCTCTAACTCTTTATTGAAATGATCTTTTGCTTCCTGAATTTGCTCTGTTAACTGTCGATTGGTGTGATCATTCAATGCCTGCATTTGCTCTTTCATCTCATCATTCAATGCCTGCATTTGCTCTTTCATCTCATCGTTTGTTTCCCTAATCATTTTAATTATGTACATTCTGAACTCCCTTTCTATCATTTCTTCTGCCATGCTGTCGTTGGATTTTATTGATGTAACATCTAGATTTGTTTGGGGCATTTTCTTCCCTTGTTTTCTCATATTGTTCAGGAATCAGTGGGTCATTGAGATATTGCAGATTTCCTCTATCGACTTATAATGTCCCTGAAGATTGCTAGTGTATCCCCTCTTATCCTTCAGTAGCCTGAAGTCTTGGAGGAAGTTGATAATGTGGAGCTCCACGAAGAAGCTGCTTCTCTAGGGGTGGTGACCCTCAGGTGGGGTATATTCCCTGATAGTGGGCAGAGGTGCCTCCACTTGTTGACCAATGGTCATCCAAAGGGGAACTAGGCTGCGGGCTGAGGCAAGGCCTGTTTGTGCCTGTGTCTCTGGTTTTACCGTCCCTGTGGGAAACCTCACCCGGCAGGGAAGACTCACCCGGTGGGGATGTCTCACTGGTCAGTTCTCCTCCTAGAGGTTCCCCTCAATCTACAACTACCACCTGGGCTGGGCTGTCTTCCTCTGCAACGTTCCCAGGGGCCCGGACCTACCTCCTGGGCCTGGGAGCCTCACCCTTCTCAGGCGAGTCTCCTTAGGCTGCCTCTCCCAGAGAATCTGCCCGCAGTTCTGGAAACTTTGCTCCGCCCCTAGGCGTGTCTCTGTGCGGCTCTTCCAGCAAGAAGCCACCTAGCTCCTGGGACCCTGCTCTGCACCTAATCGCCTGGCTATGCGGCCCCTCCTCTGAGCCGCCACCTGGAGCCCCATACAATAGCTCCGAGACCCAGAGACCAGCCACACACCTCCTCCTCCAGACAGCCGCCCGGTTTCCAACGCAGTCACTAGGAGCCCAAGCAATTCACTTCGCGTCTGCTCCTCCCGCCAACCGCCCGTAGCCCTAGGCAGTAACTCCGAGTCCAAGTGACCCGTACTGTTCCTCCTCCTCCTCCTCGGGGTAGCCCCCTGGGTGTTCAGGAGCAATGGCTCCGAGACCAAGTGACCCACCGCGCTCCTCCTCCAGGCAGGCCACCGGTGTTAAGGAGCAGTCGCTTTTAGTCCAATCAACTCACCACTCGCCTCCTCCTCTGGCAACCACCTGTGGCTCTGATGCAGTCACTCCTAGACCAAGCGATCCGCCGCACTTCTCCTCTTCCTCCGGGCAACCCCCAGGTGTTCAGAAGCAGTCATTCTGAGTTCAAACAGCTCGCCATGCAGCTCCTCCTCTGGCACCCGCCTTTAGCTCTGATGCAGTCCCTCCTAGACCAAGTGACCCACCGTGCTCCTCCTCTTCCTCTGGGCAACCCCCAGTGTTTTGGAGTGCTCGCTCTGAGTTCAAACAGCTCTCCACGCAGCTCCTCCTCTGGCAACCTCCTGTGGCTCTGATGCAGTCACTCCTAGACCAAGCAACCCGCTGTGCTCCTCCTCTTTCTCCGGGCAGTCCCCCAGTGTTCAGAAGCGGTCATTCTGTGTCCAAACAGCTCGCCACGCAGCTCCTCCTCAGGCAGCCGCCCGGAGCCCCAGTGGTTTCTCCGAGTCCAAGCGCTGTGCTGAGCCGCCTCCTCTATTATGATCCCAGTTGTCCGTGTTTACCGCTCCAGCGGGGGGAGGGGCGTCTCGCCGAGCAACTCTACTTCACAAAGTTCCCTGCGTTCTGGGGCTACCGCCCCATGCGGGACGCCTCCCCAAAGGGAGAGACTCACCCGGCGTCTTTGAGTTGGTCCCAAATCTCTCACTATCTCCTCTTTTGAATCTTGCATCCTGGAGCAACGTGAAATGCAGCCGCCCTCCAGTCCGCCATCTTGAAAAACCCCCCTCATCAATTTTTTGAATTGTTTTATTCCAGTGGGGTACTAGAACTTCCCCATTGAACTCCTGGACTCCCAGCAGTCTCATTTATAAGTACTTTGTAAAGTAATGCTTTTTAAGGAAATGATGGTTGAAAAGTTCTATTCTGCTATTTTGTTCACATTAATTTACTTATTTGGGACTTATAAATTATTAGCAATACGATTTTAAGTATATAAGACTTATTGAGTTGAGTTATAGTGTAAAATAAACATGCATATGCAAAACAAATGTAATGTTTTTCATTATATACTTGGCAAAAACATTGATTTCATCAAGTTTTCATTTTAAAGGCCAAAGTGTTATTAAAGTTTATAAATAACTGGCTTTTTGTCTTTGGGTTTCCAAATTCCCTGTGTGCTTTGTGGAACAGCTAGAGTTTTAAAATATCTTTAAAGGAAAAACTTCTGGTCAGATGAAGTCAATAACTAGGAGTTCAGATAAAAAGATGACTAATGTGAATAAATCTAGAAAATAACATACCATTGCTGATTTTAGCAATAGCCAACCATCCTTCTCAGTACTTTATAATCTCCATAGCCAAATGAAGAGCAAACTTTGGAATCCAAATAAGGAAATATATCAATATTTTTCTCACTAATAATATTAACATATTAAGGGAAATACAGAATCAGAGCCCAGGATAAAAGATGTCCAAAATACAAAGATCAGTTTGTTTCCAGGAACGCACTTTGAAAATAACAACTTGACTAACTGTCAGACACATTTCATAATAACTTTATTAGAAGACATTACATGAGTAAGGAAAGGGGCTTTGTGTTTATTATTTATGTTATCCTTAGCATTGCTACTAAATAATTGTTGTAGAGATTGTTGCTATTATCCTTTAATGACAGAAATTTTAAGGAAAATATACTTTTCTTCTTGCTTTGTCAGTATGTTCAAAAGCAGATTATAAAGGAGTTGGCTTCCCATGTTGATTTTTCTACCAGGAAAATGTACTTATATGGAAATATGCTTTTCTTATGGATCTATTTTTCAGTAAAGTCATGGATCAGTGACCAATTTATATATAAGTACTGCAGAAGTCCCTTTAGTGTGACTCAAGTCATTAACCAGGTCCATCTCTGAGGTATTAAAGAAAATGAATTTCAGGGCCAAGAATATGAGGCTCTGACCATTGACCACAGTTTTTTCATCTTGGTATCTTTTGTTTGAGGCCTTCTTAGAGACATTAACCAGTACATTTCTATTACTGCTGACTTGAATCTTGCTAAACTTGGCATCACAGATCTCTTTTAAGCGTGTGTGTTCCTCATGCATAAGACCAATACAAAGCTGTACCCATTCATTATTTATTTAAGTATTTATTTCAACAATATTATTGTGTGCTTCTTAGGTAATTCATGCCCTTGCATCAATATACCTTACAAGAACAAAGAAGGAATATAAGGGTAATGACTTACACCAGAAGACTGTAAAATCTGCAGGGAGGAACTTTGGAAACCATTTTGAATTACCTTTCCATCTGGCAGGATGAACAGAGCCTGTTCAACATTATGTGCATCAATTTCCTCATAGTGCTTTTCTTTATATGAAAACCTGGGTGAGCACAACTCCTCTAGGTACTGCATATAGCTCCATGTTTCAGGTCGCACTTGCATCTTTTCCCACAATCACTGTATTTTAACATATTGGAATTTGTCTGTTATGACATGGAGTTGAGGGAAATGGTTTGGCCAGGCTCATTTATACAAAGACGCACGTGTTCTGTGTGAATCAAGTACTGCTGCTGAAATTTAAAATTCTTCCCTGACATGGCACATATTATACTTTTAGATTGTAGAGTAGGATTAACCAAGCTGTATGGAATTGACTTTTAGAAAAATATCAAGTACATTTTTGCTTTGGCTGAGCTAAATAACGACCATATCAGTCAAAAAAAAAAAAAAAAAAAAAAGGGCAAGTGGGTGTGTCTCTGAGGTGAGGAAGTGGGCACAGGATGCAGATGAGAAGGCTGCAGCTGACCTGTGAACCTCTGAGTTCATGGCAAATTGTTAGCAGTAAGCGGTATCCCAGGAGACAAAAACAAAGCGTGGGAACTGGATTCTCTTTGGTGAGTACCTTTCACTTAATGCAGTTTGGTCAAATGGAAGCATTGTTTTCATAAGGACAATTTTACTGATTATTTTGTAAAATCCCTAAAATCCCTCTTTTGCTAGTTCTTTCTCTCTATCTGGCTTTTTCTCTGTTCCTGTCTCCTTGTTTCTATACCTCTGTCTTTCTCTGACTCTGTGTGTGTGTGTGTGTGTGTGTGTGTGTGTGTGCATGCGTCTGTCTTTGTCTCTCTTTCCCTCTTTCCTCTTCCTCACTACATCCTTTCCCCTTCATTGGCATCTGCATCATGAATGATGATACCAAATCAGTCCTGCATCTGCGGACGGCAGGCAGTGTTTGATTTCTCTCCACAGAGACTTAGTGGCTTCTTTCATAATTCTTAAGCCCCCAAATTCACTTCCTCTTCTTCACTTTCAGGTAAGAGCTAACTTTCTGTTTTATAAACATAAGTATAATTTTGGTAACCAATAGTCAGTAGACTACCTACATCAAAGATCTCGCAGACTCAGTTCTCACCCTAAGGTCCACTCCACTCTTTGTATCCTCTGATAACATATCACTAAAACGTAGAAATGAGTCAGCAGACGTCATACTGTATTACTCAGAATTAAACTGTCCCTTTCCTCCCTCTCTTTTCAATTTTGCAACAGGCGGGCAAGGAAGAAACAATTTTTTTTTCCTATACCCTCTCATTAAGAACTGCATGATGTTAGAGCACTTACCTAACATGTGCAAGGAGGCTCTGGGTTAGCTCTCTAACCCTATAAAAGGAAAGGAAAGGAGAGAGGAAAGGAAAGGAGAAAAGAGAAAAGAAGAGGATAGGAATGTCTGACATTTGATAATGCAGTTTGTAGTAAGCTGGCCTTACTATATGCTCGTTCTGGTATCTTCTACTTGTGGCATGACCTCTCTGTCCTCCAGTGTTCTCATCTTTAAAATGGCAATTGCAGCCGGGCATGATGGTGCATGCTGTAATCCCAGTAGCTCAGGAGGTTGAGGCAGGAGGTTTGCAAGTTCAAAGACAGCTTCAGCAACTGAGTGAGTTGCTGAACAACTTAGTGAGACCCTGTCTTAAAATATAAGATAAAAAATGCTGGGAATGTGGCAAAGTGGTTAAGCACCCCTGGATTCAATCCTAGTGCCCAAAGTAATTTAAAAAATAAATAAATAAAATGGAGATCATAATAATGCTGCTTTATAAAAAATATTCATTTAGTCTATACTAAGTTTTTGAGCACTCTATGTCGGGGATTCCACTCAGTCCTTCACCTGCTTTAACTCTACCCACCAACAATCTTCAAAATAGATACCATTATTATCCCTGTTTTGAAAGTGATGAAATCAGAGTAATGCCCATGTTATTAAAAGTGGAGTAATGGCCAAGTTGCAATGTAGGACACTTTGAAACATCTGGTTGGAACCTGGGGCTTAGGTTCTGAGCCTTGATCCTCCCTGCATCCTGCTCTATATCTTGGGAAGATAGCATCTTCTAGCAAGCTGCGTGACTCAGACAGTCTGTGTAGCGGCCAATATGCTGACATATGCACTAGGACATTTTAATGAACATTGATCCCTTCTTCGCTTGATAATTTCCTCACAAGCTAAACCATTGTTTTAGAAATGGTTCCCCTCTGCAAAGTGGAATAAGCAGGAGATAAGTGAAGATGCAATGCTGCAGATTCCCATTTCCCTTCCAGTAAGCTTTTGGAAAGAGAGGAAGGGACTCTCCCACAATGATAGTAGGTTTTATTATCTCAGATTTACAAGGGGAAATTCCCAAGACCCTACAGAGTCAATTGAATTGTCCAAGGTCACCTGATAAAATCACTATAGCTATGTTTCTAAAGTTTTCTGACTCAGAAGAGCAAATCTTCTCACTGCAGTACCTCATTTCTCTGTGATAGTTTAAGGATACTCTCTGATCACTTTTGGCTCTCCCTCTTTCACAAGTCTGCCTCTGTGTTTGGGTGGGAACATTTTTTCACTTACTTTCCTACTTGTTTTTCTCAGCCTGTTTTTACTAGGTAGACTTCAGAATGCAGAGGAATTGACAATGAAGAGGAGGAGGTATGTGGTATGTATCACATAAATTGTGACAAATGACTCACTCTGCACAGATCACAATGTGCTTAATATATGTGCAAATAAGAGTTGATGGTGAATCGATTGACACTTGAAGAGGTAAAGGAGTATGATAAAACAGGCATGTCACTAACCTCTAGTCAATCCTAGACTGAATAGGATCCCTAAGAAATTTTGTCATGTTAGATAAATTACATCCTTTCACTGCGTCTCCATTGCATCAACTATAAAATGAGCTTATTATTTCTAATTTTTATGCCAGAAATCAGTATATAAAATAGAGAATGGAATCACTCTAACCTGAGATGGAAATTTTTAACAATTTCTCTGTCCACCCATTTATTCACCAAAGCTTCTGTCTGGCCCACATTCTTGAGATAATAGCCATCTATCCAGAATGCATAGCTGCTTTCTAATTTATAAAATTTGGAAGATGACATACCCATGATTTCCATAATGAAGAGCATGTCAGTGGTAGCCTTTCCATACTAGCTCAATCATTTAATGTATTTATTTTGAGGAATCCAACTTCCCTTTTTCAGAACTTTGTCCTATTTAAATAACACATAACCTAATCACAACTGAATAACCATGGGGACAGTGACCAAATCAACAAAAACAGAAGAATTCTAGTGTAATGAATGAGAACCCTCACATTTCCAGTTAGAGTTTTATTCAGTGCAACTAGGTGTCCAAGTTACAGACATGAACTCAGTGATTAAATGTGGGCAGTGGAGAGAGCCATTGGGATACGTGTTCTTCAATACACATCTCATAGTGAATTCAAGGCAGAGGAGAAAGATATGTCCTGACTATTAGGAACTATGTTGTTCTAGCCAAGTAAGCAACTGTACTCCCAGCAACTTGGGAGGCTGAGGCAGGAGGATCACAAGTTCAAAGCCAGTCTTAACAACTTAGCAAGTCCCTAAGCAACTTAGACCTTTTTTCAAAAGGTTAAAAAAAAAAAAGAAGAATAGAGATGAGGATGAAAAGGAGAAGGAGAAGGAAGAGGGGGAGGAGGAGGATAAGGAGGAGGAGCAGGAGAATGTTGTTCTAGCATCTAAACTACCTCTCTGTTATGGGTGAGGTAGCTTTCAGAGGCTAACTCAGTATCTTGCCCCCTCCTTTAGAACATTAAACAACTAGAGAGAATGTAGTTAATTTATTATTGACCAAACTTCTGTGTCTCACCATGTAGAAAAATACTTTGTGAGAGTGGAAATTGTAAATGACTTTCTTCTTCAGAACCTACTAGAGACTTCAAAAAACTTTGTTGTGAACTTTAAAAATTTGAAATATTTGATGACATATCAGCATACCTTTTTCACTTATTCATTCATTCAAATGACAGGTATTGAAGACTTACTGTGTGGCAGGCACAATGGAGAAGCAATGATAAATTGATCAGACATAGCTTTTACCCTCTGGTGGGTTCAATGGACTTTAAGTTACACCACTAGATATTTAAATACAATTTTAAAACACTACAAAGAAGAAATACAGTTTACTAAGAAAATATATTACTGATCGAAGCTATATAAGGAAATTCAGGGAAGGATTCCCTGACAAAGTAGCTCTTAAAGAAAGAAGTAAGGAATGGCTAGTAATTTATTTAGCAAGGCTAGAGGGGGAAAAGGACATTCCAGAGGAAAGAATATATCACGAGGTCTTGAGATGCAGTTTAAAGCTTCAATTCAAGGAACTGAGAGAAGCCCAGTGTGGCCAAGGTAGAAAGAGTGAGTCAGAGTCCTGTGTGATAGGTTTAATAAGGGAGACAGGAGCTAGCTCTTCCAGGTGCTTAGAGGTTAACAGTATTTTTCATTACTCTTTATTGACAGGCAATAATTTTAGGTCTTTGTGGAGTACAGTGTGTGTTTTGGTAGACTTAAACAGTGTACTTAGAGTGTATTTATCAACTCTAGATACTTAGTTTATCTAGCCTCTCAAATATTTAAGAACCTTCAAAATCCTGTCTTTTAGTCACTTGAATTATACAACACAATATCTTTAGCCCTAATCGCCCTCCATGTATAGAACACCAGGGTGCACTTTGTACCTATTGCCCATCTCTCCTCCCCCTCACTTACCAACCTTTGCTTAGTAAGCACTATTTTGTTTTCTGCTTCTATGAACTCAACTTTTCATTATCTCAAGGAGATGAGGAAGCTCTCAGACGGTTGTAAACCAGAGAATTGTTTTTAAAAGTTCATCTGGGGCTGGGGTTGTGACTCAGTGGTAGAGTGCTTGCCTAGCATACGTGAGGCACTGGGTTCAATCCTCAGCACCACGTAAATAAATAAATAAATGAAGTTATTTTTAAAAATAAAGTTCATCTGGTTGCAGGAATGATAATATACCTGAGAAATGTAAAGATGCAGGGAGACCAGGCAAGATGGTGTGGCTGCTTAGACCATGGAGGTGAAAGTGGAGCTAGGGGGTAAAATAAAGGGAATTTGGAATACAGGGGGATAATTAAGTGGTAAATTTGATGGGAGATAGTGATTCAGATCTGGGTAGGAAAGAAAAAACTATTAAGGATAAGTTCCAATTCTCTGGCTTGCCCAATTCAGGCTGCAATAGGGGCAACCTTTCTATTAGGCTCAGTAACCACATTTCCTAGAGCTTACAATATTTTGGGGGTCCAGGAAAGTATTTTAATATTGTTTTAGTCCAAAGAATGAAAAGAACCTTTTGAACAAAGCAAGTGCTTAAATATATAATTCTATTATATTCATTTTATACCAATAAAGTAAAAAAAAAATTTGATATTTTTATGGAAGAAGCAAAAGTGTTTAGGACAGACAAATGTTATGAAGCATCCCTGGGTCAATTGTCACTGATTGAGAAAATGGGGTGAAGACCAGACAAACATGGGGCTGGAGGGAGGGCCAAGGCAGCACAGTACAAGCCAGTTCTGACATCGCTATGAATCAGAGATTTCTGTAAACCATCTAAACAAAATAAAATCCTTTAAATATACAATTTTTAAAAATTCCATGGAATTTTCAATGTCTAAAAAGAATCAAGTGTCATTGAACTTGGAGCCTTACAGATGAATTTCAAGAGCAGTTCTACCACTGTAGTGTTCTTTTGTTATTTTGACTGTCTAGAACAACACTGTTTTCTCAGAAATGCTGCAAAACACATTATTGTATGAGTGGTGAACCTTGCTGATTCCAGCTGCACTGAGGGGTTATCTGGCTGTCAGTGAACCCATTAGAGTTCTCCTGTGGAATTGAGTATCTGAAGATCGTTGTGAAGATCCCTGTGTCCTCTAGTAGTAAATTCATTAAAAAGTATTCTAAAATTTCCAGGCAAGGATGTCTTATCCTGTGGAGAAATTGCTTGAGAAAATACAGTCAGTGTATCAAAAGTGACAGATTCACCCCAGGAAAAGTCTCAATGATATCTTTATCCCTATTTCTAATTCTCTCTGGCAGCACATTTACCCCTGTACTTCTCAGACAATTGACCAGCATATTGTCTATTCTTTTGGGGAGTTTTGATTTCTATCACCCTCAAAAGCAAGAATGCTGTCCAGTATAACAGCAAAATACCATGTGAACTTGGGCAAGTCAAACAATTTCCCTACACTTCAGTCTCCTAGCTTGTACGATGCTGATGGTAAACTTAACATCAGTGTTAGGATGATATGTACAGGAGGAAATGATGTAAAATTACTTCAAAGTTCAGTGTACAACATGCACAGATGGATTATTCCTGTCCTGTTGAAGAAGGGGGAAAGAAAGAGGGACTTCTACAATTGTCAGTGTAGGAGCTCTTTGACCCAGGAAGGATCTTGCTGTTACTGAGAGGTGGTTACATGGGATTTAAACAGCCCCCTCTCAAGGCACACCATCAGAGCCAAGAAGAGTCATATTATTTTTCTGTAGTGCTCTCTGCTTAACATTAAGCTCTACTAATTTTTTCCAATATTTTCCCAAACCGACTACTCTGCATGAAATTCATGTAGTGCTAGACCAAGTTCTCCATCTGTGTCATCTTAATGTCCACAATGCAAACCTCTTTCTTTATGTCCTTTCCTGACTCCACTGTCAACCTGTACTCACTTCAGTGTGAATCTTTATGTTGACCTCACTGATTAGAGTATGAAGTCCTCAAGTGAAACCTCGTGGTCTCTCTTATTTGTGTGTATCTCCAGCACAGAGTGCACAATACGTCCTTGATAAACATTAGTTCAATAAACGGTGAAGTTAGTTATATTACAACTCTAAATCACAAAACACACATTAGCATCTCTAATGCTGAAAATGTGTGTGTTCCTCACTACAGAATCCAAAATAAAATCCAGCCAGCTGGATGGAGATTTGAAAGTGTGTGTCTGAACAGGTGGTGCAGGACCCGAGATGGCCTGGAGCCCCTTTATGAGGAGGCAGCACTTTGAGGCTACATGTGGAGTGTCTTTAGCTCAATCTATAGCAGGATGAGGGCTCTTCTTATGAGTACCTGCAAGAGCACATTTGCATTCACGGCAGTTGGCTGCTGAAGACAATGCCACCGCACAACCTCTGACTCTTACTTTGTAGGTCTATCCTTAGGGCATCTAGATTTCATTTCTGTAAAAACCAATAATGAGCCAGAGACAGACTTTTGAGGTACCAAACGATTTGGAAATTATACAGGCATAAAAGAGCATCATAAAGACTATAACTCATATTTTTCACATTCCAATAAGCATAGCATCAATTAAAAGCTCAAGGCCAAGAAGCTTAGCCCAGTTTTCATCCAGATGGAATTTATAATAAGTATTATAAAGCCCTGAAAATAAGGAATTCCAGCTAAAGCAAGGACAAGCCTTGAAAGGTATGCCCCTCCCCAGTGCAACAATAACACCACCAACATGGTTCCTACTTTGCAGAAATCGACTTTTTATATTCTTTTTTCCAGCAAAGACTGACTGAGTGCCTACTGGTTGTTGAGGAAAGCTTGGAGGCTGGAACAATGAGCAAAATCCCAAAGAAAGGAGGAAAAACACACGTTTATAAACTCAGATACAAACTTATGGATATACAAACACATATACACAAACATACCAGGTGCAAAATGCGTTAGTCTAAAGCAATGTGATTGACAATTGTTTTTTCAAATCCTGGGTAATGCACCAAATATGTCCCTCCAAAATTCATATGTAGAGGTCCAGACCCCAGTACTTAAGAATGTACATTATTTGGAAATAAAGATGTGGTAGATTGTATGCAATTAGTTAAGATGAGGTCGTACAAGAGAAGGGTGGGCCCCTAGCCCAATATGACCAGTATCAATACAAATAGAGTAAACTTGGACACAAACACACAGACAGCATGAATACCATGAAAAGACTGGAATTGTGTTGCCACAAACTAAGGAACTACCAGAAACTAGGAGAGAAGTGGGTACCCTCAGAAGTAACAGATCTGCAACACTTTAATCTCATACCTTCAACCTTCAGAACCAGGAGACAATATATTTCTGTTGTTTGTGCCACCCATTTTTGCGACACTTTGTTACAGCAGCCCCAGGAAACAAATATGCCTTAATTTTTTCATCAGTATTATATATGCTATAAAACACACATATCGGTGGTGCATTGATTAATTGAGATAATGTGTGTGTCTGTGTGTGTGTAAAAGCTTTTTGAACTTCAATTCAGCATATCGCACACATGCAGAGTGACAAAAAAATGCAGGTCATCCACAAAGGCCTTCTGCACAGCCCAAACTATATTGGGTCCCCAAGTAAGTCTGAATCCCGGGTTTCAGTTTTTAAGAGCAAATTGTGAAGTCTAGATCTGCATTATGAAAGAGAGGTGCCACTTTCCACAGGGGAGCACTTGAAATGTACATCACTCAAAGTGAGAAGCACTCTAAACACATGCCACATTTCAAAGATGATGTCTGAGAAAAAGAAGGTAAAATATCTCACTTATAATTTTTATAGAGACTACATACTGAAATAATAACTGATAGGATATATCAAGTTAAATAAAGCAAACAAAACTGATAAATTAATTTCACCTATGTTTGTCTTTTACTTCTTTGATGTGACTACTAGAAAATGCATAATGACTATCTGACACATTTTCTGGTTGTATCGGATAGCCCAAGCCTCAAGGTAAAATATGTCTCTAAGTTTTCCTGACATCACATACTATTTTCCATTCTGGTTGTATGTCATTTATCTCAGAAGGTCTTCCTTTGATTGATACAAGCAGAGTATTTTACCATTAAAAGCACAGTAGAGTCCACCTGCTAGTGGTCCCATCAGCTGGACCCACTTCCTCAGGGAAGTTTAATAGATCCAGACCTCTGACCTTACCCTGATTGCCTCCCACCCTCATCCCCCTGGAACACCAACTCATCCTTCTGGTTGTGAGGTCCCAGCTGTCAATTCATAGTCAGGTTAGGAAGCCAGTGGCTTTTGCTTTCAGGTGAGAAAGTAATTTTTTTTTTTTTTTTTTTTTTTTTTTTTTTTAGAAATTTCTGCTCTTAGTCACACAGGAAGAACAGACATTCTGCTTTTAAAGTCATAAAAATGACCATTAAAATTCCAGTCCATCACTTATTATTACTGGGACTTTTAAAAAAGGCTTCCTGAGAGTCATGCATTAGCCTAGTGATAGAAATACAGGAATAAATGAGAGTAAACTAATGCTTCCCTTGAAGCTTGCTGCAAAGGTCTGCAGATATTCGGACACCTGCTGTCACTTCTTCCCAAGCAGTGTCCCAGTGTGCTGTGTTATTTGGTTTCCTTGAATCTGCTGCCCCTTTTCACAGCTCACACCTTGGGGTGTGAAGATCTCTTTCTGTATCACACATTTCTTCCTTCTTTCCCTTACCCCACCAGTTTCTCCTAACAATATTCTGTCTCCTCAAGATGTTTTCCTTGACCTTCCTACCCACTTCACTCTACCTGTTCTCTTTGTTTCCTAGCACCTAGCAATGACGTGGTCTTTCTCCCAAGTCATGAACTTTCTGTGGTAGCTCTGTGTGTTTGTTGTTTTTCCTTAAAACATCATGATTCTTATTCTTTTGTAAGAACCAATACAATAAGTATGTAACTTACTTACTTGGTTGCATTATGTTGATATTCCAATAAACTTTAAAAATAAATAGACTTTTTATATTAAAATATAATAATTTAGCTGGGGGCAGTGGTACACATCTATAATCCCAGTGGCTTAGGAGGCTGAGGCAGAAGGATTGAAACCTCAAAGCCAGCCTCACAACTTAGATCCTAAGTGACTTACCAAGACCTTGTATCAAAATTAAAAATAAAAATAAAGAAATGGGAATGTGGCTCAATGGCTAAGCACCCCTGGGTTTAATCCCTGTTACCGCTATGCATACATATATATGTGTAATAACTTTACTCAAATACTAGGCATAAAACTATCATATCTGTCAATAATTCTACTCTCAGGTATATGCCTAAGACAAATGAAAGCATGTTTTCAGGAAAACTTGTGAATACCAATATTAAGGTCCATCAGTAAGCTTTCATAAACTTACTGATGAACTTCACAGTGGTTTTACTCATACTAAACAATAGTAAGTGGAGGGGTTGAGGTGCAATATCCCAACTATTGATCTGATAACTGAGATGGCTACTAAAAGAATGGGTAGCATCCGCAGCATGGGTACATAAGACAAAGGAGTAGTTTACTGGGTGTGACAAATTGGGATGGCATGATATTTTATCCTGCTACTCAGAATTGTGCACAATTTTAAAATTAGGAATTATTTATTTCTGGAATTTTCCACTTAATATTTTGGATCATAGTTGACTGAAGATAATTGAAATCATGGAACATGAAATCATGGGTAAGAGGGGATTACTCTGTGTGTGTGTGTGTGTGCACATGCAAGAATCTAAAATGCAAAAATACTCACCAGTATGGTATCACAGCCCATCCTCAAATTCTACCATCCTTTCCTTGCCTCCAGCAAGGGATGAATCTGAGAATGTGTCATGGGTGAACTCAAGAAATATGAGATGTAGTGTCATCTAACATAACCAACAATTTGTAATATTTTAAAATATTTTCACATTGTGAATCATTCAGTTGACCACATCAGTTCTAAAAGTTAAAAGAAGTAATCAAGTTAGCTCTATCATAGCCTCTGTGTCAAAATGTGCTCCTTTCCCACCTGCTTCTGGACCATGGGGGCTTAGTGGTTAGTAGTTTGCTCCGCTGACATACCATAGAATCCTGTTTACAGTTATTTGATGTTGTAGTTACTGGATTTCCTATGTTTCTCCAAAGTGGCTAGACTATCTAAATTTTGAATCCGTACCATAACAGATTTATCGTAGAATTCTGTCTTTCAAATAACATCTGGAAAACACAAGAGTTAACCTTACGTCTACTGATTTTAAAGGAAAAAAATGTGAAAGAGACCTCAGGCTGACTTTAAAAATGTGTGCTCTCTAACTCTGTCCCATATAAACAATTTCTGTGGTGTCCTTCAAAAACTATCTGTAAAATAAAAGAATCTATGATCAAATACCAAATTGAACCTGCTGCACAGCACAACAAAAATACAGCATAATAAAGAATGAAGGAGAGTTTTCAGTCACATGAGTAAAAGAAAACCAAATATCCCTGATGATTTAATTTTACCTGAATGAAATCAGGAGCTAGGCAAGTTGATCTTGAAGATCTTTCATCCAGGGTCTTGTAAATCTGAAGTTTATGAGGAAGCTTGGTTCTCTGCTCCTCTGCATGCTCAGCCCTGTGCCTTTACACCCTACACTTTCACCAGCTGCTAGGAAGATGACAAACGACAATCACAGAAATCGCCAGGAGACAACGGCCCCTATGAGTCCCACATATTTATTTCTTCTAAATTAAAATGCTCAAGCTTCAGGTTCACTCTCATCCCCTGTATTTATGGTTCCTTCTGCCTTGAAGCAAGATAGTGAGTGCCATGATAAATTCGCTGAAAGCCTGTCTCATTTCCAGGCAGACCCTGTAAATTTCTGAGCTGCGCTTTGCAACCCTTCATTCTGATTTGCAATGTTCAACACTGCCAATGACACAAAGGTTTTGCAAGGCCCTTTTCCTTTAGTTGAACAGTGGCCATGAGATCCTAGCTTTTCATTGTCCCCAGAATGTCACAACGTAGTACTAAAGCAGAGCATCTGTCCATTCTGAATGAGGATGTTGTGCTTGTCCTCCCATTTAAGACCTTCCACTAAGGTATGCTCGATGCTGAGTGCAGCACAACCTTATTAGGAGGTCTTTGATGTCAAAACAAAGGTTGAAACCCATAGTGCACTGGGGAAAATAGAATTCTGAACAGACCCATTTTACGAAAAAAAGGCAATCCCTAATCCCTTATCTGATATGTGCTCCAGCATACAAGAAATCACACAGATGATAACCAGAGAGCCAGGATTAGAACACATGTCTCTTTGATGTGTGAGATTTGTGATCCACCTTTATTAATTTACCATCAGAATAACTTTGCTAATTTGCATGAGGAAATTTCCATTTTACCTAACTTCACTGGATGTTATTTTTTTCTCTTTTTCCCTAAATTTATTAGATACTAAATGATTTGACCCCCAGAAGAACATAAGGAAAACACGTAGAATGCTACTTAAAATTTGTAATTTTATACTTTGTTAATGAATTGAGTTATTAAAACACTGACTTTTAAATATTGAATAGTTTTCTTAGTATATTTTGTTGATCATATTGTAAGGACAACTCTTGGCTCCAAGGATTTGAAAATCGGGGATGCAAGTGAAAAGTTTATATGCCAACCACTTGACAGGCTTTATCTCAAAACTAGGAAGAATTCCTCAAACTAAGATACTATAAATATTATTTTATACACATTATCTATAGTAGATATTATCCAAGATCTGCTTTAATCTTCCTAAATTTCCAGTAATCTTAGTATTATTGTTATTGACTTTTTTATTTTATTTCTATTAAAATCTGTTATTTTTACAGACTGCATTTTGATTCATTGTACACAAATGGGGTACATCTTTTCATTTCTATGGTTGTGCATGATGTAGATTCATACCATTCATGTAATCATACATGTACATAGGGTAATGATGTCTGTCTCATTCCACCATTTTGCATACCCCTCCTCCCTCTCATTCTTTTCTTCTTTAAGGACAAAAATCCTATTGGATTAGGGTCCTACCCTATGTCCTCATTTAGCCTTATTTCCTTCCTTAAAAGACCCTAACTCCAGATAAGAATCGGTTAGTAAGTTTTGTTATACACACTAAATGATTCTTGGAAGTTGGGGGATGGGGAGCAGAATTTTTTTCCCTACATCTGCTTCTTTTCTATTACCTTTAGCTCAAAATAATTCTCATGCTGAAGTGTCATTTTTTTTATTAAACTTATTTATTTTTATAGATTGCATTTTGATTCACTGTCCAAAAATGGGGTTCAACTTTTCATTTCTATGGCTGTACACAATGTAGATTCACACCATTCATGTAATCATACATGCACATAGGGTAATACTGTCTGTTTCATTCTACTATCTTTCTGTCCTCCACCCACTTCCACCCCATTTTCCTCTACACTATCCAAAGTTCCTTCATTCTTCTCTTCTCCCCGGCCACCCTGCCTCCTTATATATTGTCATGCACTTATCAGAGAAAACATTGGACCTTTGAATTTTTGGGCTTGGCCTATTTCACTAAATCTGAGGTTCCGGAAAGTTTAATTTTTGTCCAATTTCTCTTCTAAGACCAAGTGAGTTTGTGCTTGTGTTTGTTTGTCCCCAAGTAATGTGACTTCAAGTCATGCTTTTTTTTATTCCTGGGTATGACTCTTTGCCTCTAGAGAGATTTTACTAAACTTTACTTGAGCTTTGATTATGGGTGGGAATGTGTGCAGTGTGTGTGTGTGTGTGTGTGTGTGTGTCTGTGTGTGTGTGTACATGCGTGTATGAGTGTTTTCTTCTTAGGTAACTCATTAACAAACATCACTTGTACAGTCACACACTGGAGTCCTAAGTTTTACTTAATCCTCTCCCAACAAAGGGGGTGCAGAACTGTGAAAGAGAATCGGAAGCCAACCCACCCCTAGACCAAACTCCACAGTAGCATCATGTGGCGGTTCCCATTCAAATTCTAGCTCTGGTTATCCTTTAACTATATCTTAATGACCCACAAAGGATAAAGGCACATACACAGCACCTGAGAACTTCAGTTCCACTATTTTAAAACTGTTAAAATATGTGCTTGAAGCTAATAGTTTTGATAAATCTGTAGTTTTCTTTATTTTTCCCCCCTTGTCTGACTTATTTCCTCTCCTAATTTAATAACACATTCATTTAAAATACGTGTTTTATATACATTATTACACATAAATGATTTGACTTACTGGAAAAGCATGAACTAGTATGTATATACATATATATATACATATGTACTACATATACATATACACACACACCCAAGTATATGTTGTAGTACCATTCATTCGAGGTATTTTATACACATTAATGACTAGAACTGACATAAACCCCTGCCCTTGTGGAAGATTGCTTTCTTGCCAAGGGTATTAGAGAATGAACATTAAAAATAATAAATCACACAATATATTAGAAGTTAAAAGTGCTATGGGAAGTAGGAATAGGGCAGCACGAAGGAATCTGAAGAGACAGGAATGGGGATGCAAGTTGCATGTTTAATTAGGGTGGTTAGGGTAGAACACATTAAGAAGATGAAACTCGAGAAAATATATAAATTGAAAGGAGGAATAAGTCCTTCAGATACTGTGGAGGAAAGTTCCAGGAAACGTAAAAAGCCTGTGCAAAGAAACCAAGGCATTAGCATACTCCACATATTCAGTGAGCAGCAAGGAAGTATGTGCATGCAGCTGGAGCAGGTTCAAGGCAGATATGTGAGAAGGTAAGGTCAGCGGAGGATGAGGACGGCAGATCACACAGGGTTATTGCAAGAACTTCGTTATGTATTCTCAGTAAGAGAAGGAAATGTCAGAAGAAATCAAGCCAAGAATGTCTTCATTTCACTGACTTTTTACAAGCATCACTCCAGCTGCTGTGTTTAGATTAGATCATGCAGTAGTAGAAAGACTGGAATCGTGAAGCCAATTTGAACGCTGACTGCAGAAACTCAGACCACAGATCATGTTGTCTTGGGTCAAAACAATAGCAGAGGAGGTGCAAATAAATTGTCAGATGCTGAATATTTCTGAATGTTAATCCAGTGCGATTTCCTGTCACTTTGAATGTGGGTGTAAATGAAAGTTGAGAAAGATGTCTAGGTTTTAGCCTTAGCAACTTGACAGAAAAGGTTATCACTAATTAAGGTGGAGAAGTCTGCAGGTGAAGCGAATCTGGGTGTGGGATCGGGAGCAGAATCAAAAATTCTACTTAGGCATGTTGAGCATGAGATATCAGATTTCTAAGTGAAAAACTCACAGAGGTACTTGGTGATATGCATATGGACTTTCAGAGAGTCTAGATGAGATGAAGACTGGACGCATAGATTTGGAATTTATCAGAATACAGATGCTGTATAAAATCTATGAATTGATCAAATCACCAAAAGAGAGAGTCAATTGAAGAGAAGATAAACCATCTCTTAGGAAATTCCAACAATTAGAATTTGGGCAGAAGAGGACACATGAGCAAAGGAGAGAGGACAACAAAGGAGGAACTGTATCATGGAAGTTAAGTGAGGATACCACTTATTAAAGTTTATCTTGTATTTTAAATTATCTAAAGTTGAGGAATTTGAGGAAGATATTGCATCTAACAACATGGACCTCATTGTTCATGTTAAAGCCAGCAGATTCGACAGGGTTTTATGAATATGACCTAATAGAAGATAAAGAGAGAAAGGAAAATAAGCAAGTGCCACCTTGAATGGACAATCATTTGCAGACAAGATAGGAAGGTAAGAACTATTAACTGTGAAATTAGTGTGCTCTAACTGAATTCAAATCATGGCTCTACTTACAGCTTTGGATGTCGTAAGTATTATTTCTTCTTGCTAAGCCTCAGTTTTCTCATCTAGAAAATGGAGTTATCATTAGTACCTACTTTATATGTGTTTTCTGAAAATTAAGTGAAGTAACCTGTGTGAACCCCTTAGTAAAGTGCCTTGCATATATTAAGACTTCAGTATGCTAACTGCTGCTATTTCTTTTAAAGTCATTAACATTAATAAACTTTCAAGTCATTTTACTCTGAAGAGAAGTGCAGAAGTAGGAGTTATAAGTTTAGATAATTTTAAATGTAATTCTAGTTCCTCTCATAGAAATCATATATAAAATATTGTTCAAGCACCATGTCTCTCAAACATTACTTGAAGAAGGAATAACAATACCATGGTGCACATATTCAATAAACCATTATAATTGGTTTCTATTTTAAAACTTGAATATAAGAGCAATTTTGATGTCCATGAAAACACCATTAAACAGGATTCACCTGTATAATCATTTAGATCAAAGAACATAGTTCTTTTGAGAAAGTTTTTAGAAGCACAGAGCTTAGAACTCTATAAGCTACTCTATTGTCAGATCATTCAAATTGTCATTGAGCCATCACTTTGTAAAATAAGCATATGCTATGGTTGCCTGGAAACCACTCCTCTATGCCTACCTTTCAGTTAATGATGCTTCTGATGCAGAATTCTATAGGAGGATTAAATACCATTTATTTCTACAGGATAAGGGGATCTAAAATATCAGTAAGTACAAACAAGGAACAAAACTACAAGGTGATCTTCAGAGCCTCTGAGCAATACAAAGACAAGATTATAGTGTAGGAATTGGACATTTTCAAGGTAAAAGAGAAAAGAAAACAAAAGAAAATTTAAAAACTGAATAAATATAAGCATCTCCAAGGCTGACTTTAAAAACAAAGTTAAAAAAAAATACATGTTTACTTATTTAAAAGCTAGATTTTACTGCATTTCATTTCCTTGTCTCAGCCTCAAGCATTTTACAGACTCCTTCAGGCCTTTGGAGTGTCAGTACAACTATGGATGGAATCATTTGCTCACTGATTAAAAGGTGGTCCATATTTGGAGTATTGGGAGTGAGGGGAAGGTGGATTCAGTAAGGACACTCATTAAGAAAGGGAGTACTGGAGATGGACCAGGTTGGGACACAGGATCATGAGTTCAGTTTTGACCATGAAAATTTTGAGATTCCTGTTAGATCTCTAAGTAGAAATGTCAAGGAAGTATTTGGATATATGAGTTAGTGGTTCAGGGCAAAAGTTCAAGTTAGTGATTAGTTTTAGGAGTTACAGCATACAAATTACTATCTGAATCCTTGAATCAAGGGGAAAAGAGACTGAATGATAGGCAACTTGAGCCTAAGACTAACCCAGAGAAAAATTTCATATTTAAAACTCATGTAAGTGATAGCTAGCTGGTTAAAGTTTCTGAGGATAATCCAGAATAATTTTAAAGAGACCTAAAGAATGAATACTCAAGAGAAACAAGTTCAAATAGCAGGTTCATACTGAATTTACAGAATTCTATGAGTGGTTGGGTAAGATGAGAACTGAAGCATAACTACTGGAATTGGTAATTGGTGCAGGGGTCACTGATGACCTTAAGTAAAAAACTGATAAATTACAGGCATATATCTGAGTAAAAAGTGTTTAAGTGTAAGGAAAAGCATACCTCTCTCAAGAAACATGGACATAGATAGGACAAAGATCTAGAGAGGCAGTGGAGTCTAAATATGCTTGCTTTGGTTTATGTTACTATCCAAGGTCATGTGAAAGAGTGAAAACAAAGAGAAGAAAAGATATGGGTATACATTTTCTGAGTAGGAAGAGAGAAGGACTCAGAAGAGAGATGAACAATGAACTAATCAAAGTGAGAAGGATGGGTATTTACCAGGAGAGAGAGAATTGTTAAAGATTGCAGATCAAGATTGGTTTATAGATGGATGACTTACAATTGGTTAAGATCCCATCTACAGATCTCTAGCCTCAAGCCCAGAGACCTACGAGAGTATAGGGTAACTAGAATTTTGAGGAAGGTAAAAGATTGAGATTAATCTTAGGAGAGGTACTTGAATAGGGGGCAATGATCAGGAACATAATAGTTTCAACTAATTTTCTTCAGTTGCACAGGAAAAAGAAGGTTCTAGAAAGCTGTGTTTATTTAGAATAAAGGGAGTAGATGATTTACTGGAATAAGAGGAGAAGACCAAAAGTTGAACCTGGAGACTATTGGGGCAAGAAAGTATCAGTGTGGTGGGGACAGATTTTAAATAGGAATAGGAGATTAATATTCATAATTTATTCATTATTATATCTCCATCGACTAGCACACTTATAAAATATAGTCAGTGCTTGCAGGTGGTATGTTGAAATATTGTTGAGAAACTCCTTTTCTCTTGAATACAGCTATAAATGATGATAAAAGGAGCATGTCAAAAAAAAGTTGAGTATATTTGCTTTCAAAATCTTTGGCAACTCTGATTGGATCAATGGTATCCATTGGTTTTAAAATTATAATCTGAAGTCCATAAAATGAACTCAGACATAAGTATAAATTTTATGTTATACCAGAATAACTGTAGAAATAGTTTAGGAGGAGAAATACTAACCTGCAAACTTAATTCAGTGAAGGAGGATTTATCACAAGCAGCTAAAGTCACTTAAAAATACTCCTTTGTGTTATTTCCAAATATCTTACTGTTCTGTATCTTCATAACTATTTGTTCAGTAATGTGGTTATTCACTGTGATTTAAAACTCCAAAATATTTGCACTCAATTAACCTCACTGGGTTCAGACCCTTGTGATGAGGTGGTATGCATGAGTGCAAACTGCAGTCTCCCCTGGAGAATATGCAGCCTGTTTCTTACACAGGTGAAACTAAGGCTAGACAGCCCTTTCCAATGGACATTTCTGGTCTCTCTCTGCCCCCAATCTAGGGTACAGAAAGTTATTTTGTATGTCTTCAGAAAACTCCAAAACAGGACGACCAGGATTAACATTGAAAAAGTCATTATGTCTGTCTGCACCAAACTGCAGAATATGGAATGTGGGATTGTGTCCCTAGGTAGGGATACATTCGCATTCTATAGCTGCTACCAGAGCCACATGTAAAATAAGTAGGACTTTACAAAATTAATTTCTGTTGAATTTGAAGACATAGTGACTGAAAAATGGCCCATCCCAACAGTTGAAGGATCAAATACAATCTCAATCCCAGTCCCACAGACACATGGCCTTGGCTGGTCTTTGACTTGTGAGGTCTTCTACTGTGCTGCTTTTTCCTTAATCATGCCCACCAATAAATCCTACTTGCTGTCTACCTAAAATAAGTAAATAAATAAAATAAACCTCCAACATACTGGATGAGCCCTTTTTCAGGAGGTAGAAATAAGTGTTTTCAATAGAGAGCTCCTTTAACCAATACTACCAGAAAAATCAATTAAAAACAAATATTTTCTTATGTCTGCTTGGTTCTCAAATGTATTCTATAACCGCTCCCCTTTTCTGATTGACAAAATGTAAATAAATAAAATCTAAGTAATTCAACAAGGAATTCATGTCCTCTGCAAACCAAATTCAAGCAAACTTCTCTGTGGCATTACTTTTCTAACCCTCTAGTCCTGCCCTACTGTATTTCTGGCAACCACCAATCCCTGTGAGCCCTGAGCTTTCACTCACCTCCAACTCTTGCAAATCCCTGGGGTCTGGAATTCCTATGCAACTCTTCCACCTGGTAAGATTTAGCTCTTTCTAAAGGCAGAGTTCTTGTCCTGCTAGTTCTGGGATTTTACCTGTCATGTCCATACTCCTGTGCCCACAAAAAGGAATTTCTTTCTTAGGGATATTCTGGTGTTCTCTCTTCCTACATTGAATCTTCCGATAATACTTTGTCAGATTCTACCAAAAAAAAAAAAAAAACTATAATAATAGTTATTACTATCATTTGGGAAATTGAGCATGTACAAAGTGTTTTGTATTGAACTCAGCAGGAGAAAACAAGCAAACAAATTATTTGAGAAGAAAATTGAATTTTGTTTCCTACACTGAAGGATCTGTGTTTTTCCAGATAGAATAGGATAAAATGGAAGATGCTGTTTTGTTTTGTTTTATTTTATTATATTTTTCCAGACTGTAGAAGACATACAAATGACCAGCAGGAATAGGAAAAGGTGCTCAACATCAGTAATCATCAGGGTGATGCAAATAAAAATCATAATGAGATGTCACCTCATACCTATTAGGGTGGTTATTATTAACAACAACAACAGTAAAAAGAAGGCAAGAATGTGGAGAAAAGGGACTTCATATACACTGTGGGTGGGAATGCCAATTAGTACAACCATTATGAATAATAGTGTGAAAGTGTCTTGAAAATTAAAGTACCATATGATCCAGCAATGCAACTACTTGCACATAGTTGTGCCTCAGTATCCATGCCAGAGTGATTCCAGGATACCCCTCCAATACCAAAATCTGCAGATGGTCAAGTCCCCTATATAAAATGGCATAATATTTCCATATAATATATGAACATCTTCTTGTATACTTTAAATCATCTCTAGGTTACATACAATACCTGATACAATGTAAATCATGGGCATATTTCATTGTTTACCCCCCCCCAAAAAAAAAAGGAAAAAATGGTGTATGGCATCAGTATAGATGCAAACATCATAGGCCCATCTATAAGTACACAAATGAGTCGTGAGGTGAGCAATGTTCCAACAAGTGCTGGAGAGACAGACGAGAATCTGTGAAATGGTAAGAAGCTACAACCGGTGTGCCTGTTCATCAATCATTTCCTTTTTAGAATCATGGGTAATATGTGGCAAATTCAAGTTTTGGTTTTTGGAAATTCCTGGCATTTTTTAAAATATTTCCAATCTGAAGCAGAACTCACAGATATGGAGGGCTGACAATACATGCAAAGAAATTGAAATCAGAATTTCAGAGAGATATCTGCACTCCTATGTGCACTACCTCATATTCATGAAAGCCAAAGTATGAAAACAACATAATTTTCAACCCACCTTCAGTGGGTGCGTGAATAAAGAAATTTATGGTATCTATACAATGGAATATAGTTCATCCTTAGTTACCCTATGTACATGTATGATTACATGAATGGTGTGAATCTGCATCATGCACAACCATAGAAATGAAAAGTTGTACCCATTTGTATGCAATGAATCAAAATACAGTCTGTAAAAATAAAAAATAAAATAAAAAAGAAGAAAGACAAATTCTTTTACTTTTATTAGGATTTTGGATATTGATAAATGAGAAAGACTAACCTTTCATTTTCCTTTATTATATCCTTGTCATGTTTTGTATCATGATTATCCAGATTGAATAAAATAAGTTGATAAGTGAATTCTATTTTTTCATCAATTAGTAAGAGTTATTTAGGTGTCATGTTTTTCCTCTTACATTGGAAGGAACTCACAAGTAATTCTATCATAATTGGAGATTGCTTTGTAGGAATGTTTATAAATTAGGAATTCTAATTTATACCTTAATTATAAATTATTACAGTATCTTTTTCTTCTTGGGTCATTTTTTGTAAATTGTATTACCTCAGAAACTTTTTTATCTGGATTTTAAATGTATTATACTAATGCTGTTATGATCTTTTTTAATATCCAAAGGATCAATATGATGTATGTCTTTATTCCTGATACTGATAATTTTTCTGTTATTTCTTGAACAATTTTATCAAGAGTTTGTATTTCAAAGTTCTTTTCATTCAAAAAATATCATGTTTGTTCATTATCTCTACTATAGGTTGTTTTCTGCATCTTCCATTTCTGTTCTTATCTATCTCTTTTTCTATCTTCCTTCTACATTATACGAATATAATTTGCTATTCTCTAACTTCGTGAGATCAATAAATAGAGCATTGTTTTTAAGTCTTTATCTTATCTAATATGCACTTAACATGAACATTTTTTTCTTTTAGTGTAGTAAAACTGAAATTTTAAAAAGCCACAGATATTGATTATGTCTTGAGGCACATTGATAGATGGTTTTACTCATGTAGGCATCATCACAATCAAGATATAGAACATTGTTTCTAACACATCAGAAAGTTTCCTTATGTTCTTTTCTTGTATTTCTTCAACTCTGAGAGACAATTACTATCCTGATTTCTAACTCCATAAATTTTGCTTGTTCAAATTCTGGAAAAGTAGAGCTATAGACTATCTACCATTTGTGTCTTTATTCTTTCTTTCCAAGTATTGCATTCATTATCTTTAAAATGTTTGCTCTTTAAAATAGAAATAAAATTTGGAAACAGTAAAAAACAAATATTAAGTGACTTTTAGACAAATGCATAACCACCTTCTCAAATTAAAATATAGAATGATCTATCATCTGAGGAAGGCCCCTAATGCAACACTTGGCAACCACTACTCTGATTTGTATCATGTAAATTACTTTTGCTTCTTCATTAAATTTATACAAATGGAGTTATATAGTATGTATTCCTTTGTACAGCTTCTTTCTTTTAATATTTTGTAGATGCATCACTGTTTTAGCGAGTATTGATGGTGCAATCTCTGATGGTGGTGAGAAATATTTCAGTATACCAATGTACTATAAATTGTTTATGCAAAAATTATTTTGTAAAATTATGTATATTGTTTTTCTCCTGTTAAAGGACCCATTGATTCCCCTCCCACCCTCAAATTTTTGCTCATTATGAATATGATTACTTTAAACCTTTTTATGCAAGCTTATTTGTGGATACATTTTTTCATTTCTCTGTAATAAATCCCTAGAACTACTGGATCATAGAATATATGTATGTTTACTCTTGTAAGAAACTGCTATATAGTTTGTTTTTTTATTCCCTAGGTGTTTGGACCATTTTAGTGAACTACTAATAATGCATGTGTGTTCAACTTGCTCTACATTTCATTCAATATTGGGGTCATCAGATTTTAATGAATGCTTCTTTATGTGCTTTTTGGGCATATATTCATCTCTTGTAGAAGTTTATGTTCAAGGTCCCTGAAAGTTTTTTCATGTTTTTGTACTATTGATTTGTAGGAATTCTGTATATATTTTTATGTTGAATTAAAGTTCTTCACCAAATGCTTTTTCTACCTCAATTGGTAGATACTGTGCTGTTTAATTTCATTATGTTAATATGGGTATAAACAATAGGTTGCTTTACAGTACTGTGATAATGTGCATGGATGCCTGGAAGTTTGGGAAAGACTTGACCAAAATAAAGACAGTGTGAAAAAAATGATTTATTGTATCGTGTTTGGTATTTGAAACTTCCCTGGCAGCACCTGAAGATGATATGTTTGTTATTGATGTTCACTTGGCATGATGAGTGGCATAACCTTGTTTGGCCACATGGGCAGAGAGGTATAAAAGACTGCTGCAAAGTTTAGAGAACTCTCCTGAAGCCAAGTTTCACTGCATAAATTTTAATGTTTCAGTCCATCATTGAAACATACCTTCACGTGAATGAGAATGATGCTAGGGGTCTATGCTGAAAGTATTTTTGCCTTCACACTCTTTCTCCTTTTTCTGCTGCTAGATCATAATTTTTGCTTCACATATTGTCTGTGGAACATTGTGTTTCCTTTCTATTATCTATTGCTATTGTAATCTTTGCAATGGGAACACTTATTGATTGATGTGCAAGTGCTGAAGTAAATTTCCCAGAATTAAGTTTTGTCCAATAGGTTTGACTCTTCCTTTAGTTTTCAGAATTTGGCTGTTTCATCTAAACTGTACATGTCTTAACCCACAGTTACCTAGAATGTTCACTTATTATTCTTTTAACATCTGTATGACTTGTAATGATAGCCCATTTTTTCTTTGGTCTTTTTTTTTTTTTTTTTTTTTGTCTGCATGTGTGTATGCATGCTGGAGATGGAATCCAGGGCCTCCTACATGCTAAGCATGCACTCCATCATTTTGCTACATTCCTTGTTTATTTTGGATATCGATCTTCCCTGCCTCTCTCTGTGTCTCCCTTTCACTGTGTGGAGGTTGAGGAGATGGGTGATGTGCTTACATGTGTACACATACTTGTATTTTTCTGATTTGTCTCACTAAAGTCATATCAATTACATTAATTTTTTCCAAAGATTATGGCCTTTCTTAATTTTCTCTATTTTGTGCTATTTCTTGATTTATTCTTCTTTATTACTTACTTCATTTTTATCTCTTTTGTTTAATTTTCTCCTTTTTTCTAAATTTTTCAGGTGGAAACTTAACTCACTTATTTTTAGAACTGACTTCTTTCCCAATATAAGTATATACATCTATAAATTATCTTCTAAACTTTGTTTTAGCTGCATCCACCAAAACTTCCTATGTTGTATTTTCACTTTAAGTTCAAAAATTTTTAGAAGTCTGTCTTATTTCCTTTTTATTACCTGCATGCTACTTAGAAGGATAATGTTAATTACCAAAAATATAGTACTTCCTAGATTTCTTACTGAAAATTTTAATTTCATTCTATTCTGATATATATATATATATATATATATAAACAAACTAAGATTTTTACACTCTAAAAACCATTATAAGGTTTTTCTTTTTGAAAGTTTCATGTATACTTGGAAGAACTGTTACTCTGAAGTTGTTCAGTGTCTCTAAATATCCATCAGTTCAACATTGCTCATAGTGTTTTATAAACAATTCTTATGTATCCCTAATGATTTTTATTTAATACATAATAGACATATATATATAATTCAATATATATTATTGAAAGAGGAAAGTTCACATTATCAATGATGATTGCAGACTTGTCTATTTCTCCCTTGTTATTTACTTCTGTCATTTGAAGCTTAGATCTCTTATCATTATATGACTTTTTTAAGTTTAGAAACATGCCTCTTCTTGAAATCTATTTAGTCTAATATTAATCCAGTCATTACAGTTTTATTATTATGACTACTCTTATGGTGATATCTTTCTTATATTTGCTTTAAGATTTTTCTAGCCTTGTTTATTAAACTGCTTGCTGTCAAGATCATATATTTGAAGAACTTGCTTTTTATTTAATCTGACAAATTCTCTCTTTCTTTGCATTTTAGTCCATTTACAGGTAATTATATATATGACTACTTTAGGTACACTATTTTGCTATTTGTTTGGTTTAATATTTTTAAAGATGAAGTCTGTGATGCTTAAATGAAACCATTTGACCCCACCACTGTGAATAGTAATCATCTTCATGGATTCAGGGAACCAAGGTCAAAAGCAACATTTCCTGCTGTCATTTTGGGCCTAAATAATAGCACTCTAGACCACTTTGAGAATGATTATTTATCTCATGAATGCGCTTTCAAAGACTTTATAGAAGAAGGTCCTTTCCACCATCCTATGAGACCATTAGGGAGTGAATGGTCTTACATGGTATTTCACCCTAGAATTTCAATTTCCCTTAACCCGTGGATATTTCTCTGTTCACTACCAGGTAAATTTTGGCATCTCAGCTTCCATAGTTGTAGGCTACATTTAGGTTCATGTTTCAATCAATCAACAAAGCACATGCATAAGCCTATCCCAGCTTATACAATCAATCAAGGATCTTTATTTAAATTATTCATATAAATAAATTAGCTGAGATAGTTGCATTTCTTCCACATTCCTTCAATATCCTTAGAATCATTTTCCAAATATATCCTTTAGATTTCTATAAATACAAATCAGTAAAATTTTGAAAAATATTTGGGAGATTCTGGTATGTATTCATGGGACATATTTTGTTCCTAATCCATAGAACTTGATAAAAATTAAGCCTGATTTTAAGTGCAGGATCAAGACCTCTAACTGTGGTGTTGTGAATAGGTCATATGAAGTAGCAGTACTTTCTTTGAAGACATATTGAAAAAGACCATTTAACTTTTTTTAAATTCAGGGGAAAGGGGCTGCTTCTATCAGACAAAGATTCAGTGAAAAGAATTTAAACATTTGTCACTTTCTCAATTTTCAAGGTTCTGCTATTTCCTAATCAAAACCCTAACTTTAACAACAAAGACCTTCCAAGGTTATAAATTCATTCATATTGTAATCTGACCACTCACAGCCTTCCTACTTGGCCATGTTTTTCAGAAACTTCAATCCTATAGCTAACAGAGATGACCAGTTTATTCCCACAATTAAAGGCAAGAATTAAAAATCTTGAGTTCAAAACTTTCTTTCTGCACATTTTTTCAGTAATGTAGAAGCCACCTAACAATCCCACAGTTTCAATATTCCATTTCCATCAACTGCCATTTGGCTCTAAAGAGCTTTATTAACACTTAATTCCAGGTACCACAAGTGAGCTCAAGTAACAGCATTTTATAGGTTATCAGTGCATTTGACTAATCTTAGAGTCATTCATGCCTCCAAATCTAGTCCAATAAGAGAACCAGTTCAGATCTTTATCTCTAAGGTTGTGTGTGCCACAATATACTTCTGATATTAGTAATTAAATCAACCAGAAATCAGGCACAGAAGCAGACTATAAGTCTATGAGATAAGAGAAAAAGAATTGGCCTCCTGTA
Source organism: Sciurus carolinensis (assembly GCF_902686445.1). Classification (NCBI taxonomy): domain Eukaryota; kingdom Metazoa; phylum Chordata; class Mammalia; order Rodentia; family Sciuridae; genus Sciurus; species Sciurus carolinensis. The sequence goes on from NC_062217.1 coordinate 133,929,430, forward strand.
GTTTTGAGAAGGGGTTGGGAAATGAAAGTTCAGAAAGCAGAACTGGGGGGTCACAGTTAGGAAGAATTAGTCCTTTTGAAGTGTTGGTGTGAAGAGGTAAGTCAGAGCTTAGGAAATCAAAGAAGTCATGCATAGCAAGATTGTAGGTTGGGATCCTGAGTAGATGATGTGTAGGTATTGTCATGAGAACCTGTGAATTTCTAGGTAACTACAGCCTCTGTCCATGTGCACCTGGGCACCTGGTACTGGAGGGTTCTGTGATGCTTAACTAAGAGCTCTGAGAGAAATTGAACCTATGTGACCACTGCAGTGAGATTATAAATGCAACACAGCTCTTGCCTAAATCATTCTTAGTCCACTTGCCCTCTGAACCCAGCCACCACGACTTGAGGAAGCGCGAACGATATGAAAACAAAACAACTGAGAGCCCCGTCAGAAGCCACCATCAACTTACCAGCTCTTCTTCCTGGAAACAGACTAACTTCAGGCACACCTGTAGCTGATAATTGGGCAGAAAAGTAATGAGCTTTCCCACCAAGTCAAGCCCAAATTATAGATTTATAGGTTTATCATTGTCGTAAGCCATTCATCAACAAACTTTTTCCATAAAAGACAAAATAGTAAATATTTTAAGCTTTGAAGGCCACAGCAGTCTTTGTTGCATGTTCCTTCTTAGAAAATATAGCTTAAAAATAATAATTTTAAGAAATTCCTATCTTATTAGACATATGAGAATAGGCTATGGACTATGTTTGTCTTATAAGGAATAGTCTGCTATTCCTCATTTTGGGTCACTGAAAACTGTGATGATTTGTAACATAACAGTAAATTATCAAAATGATCAATTAAATAAATTTCACAAAGCTAAATTTTCAAAATTAAGAAGAAAAGAAAACAAATAATTATATATGCATATGTGTTTGTGTGTGTGTTGTATGTGTATAAACTCAGACACAAAGTATGCTTCATCAGAATTTTAATGACTTTGTTGACTAAGCATAGAAGATCAAAGACCAAACATGAGTACAACATCAATATACAAAAAATCTTCACTTAAAAAATATCTAATTCTAGGGAAGAGAGCAAATATTGAAACCCTGGTGTATTCTCTGTGGTAGAATGACATACATTATTCATTTATCTTTATAAGAATCTTATGAAGGAGGTATTATCCCCATTTTACCCTTAATCAAACTTGGATTAGTGAGGTCAAACAATTTTCTCAAAACTCCATGATTAGTAATAGCCAGAGCTTGGATTCAAACCTAATTCAATCTAGCAAAGTCTAAAGTTGATGTTTTCAAGAATTATTTTATTATTTATTAGATTTTTATTAAATAAAATAACTTTGTAATATCTAAAGTTTCTTTTTCACCTTATCTGCCAATTTTATAAAAGAAGAGTCAGCAATGCTGAGTTCTTAGAATTGTAGTGAAGCATAACTGGAATTAAAGTATAGCTCTGTCTTCTGTGTCTCTTCTCATATCTACACTAGGTTAATTTTCAACTGCAATGTATTAATATGTACCTTTAAATAACCGAAAGCAGTTTTTATTTAATCAGGGCTTTAAAATTTTAGATATTATTTTTAGATTTTATTTGTCAGACAGTTTTCTTTAGAATTCATGTGAAAGTCAAAAACATTCAGTAAATGAATGAGATGTATGTGTATATATTCTTATTGAGTTACGGAAAAAGATAATTATACTATAATTTGTATCTGGAATGTTTCCAAAGGCTCATGTGTTGAAGGTTTGGTTCCAAGCTAGGACCAAACTGTTGGGAGGTGATGGAGACTTAAGAAGGTGGGGCCAGTTAGAGGAGGGGTGTCACTGGTCGTGTGTCCTTGAAGGGTGTATCTTATCCCTGGCCCCTCTTCTCCTCTTCTCTCCTCCCCTCCCTCCCCTCCTCTCTTCTTCTCTTCCTCTGATTTTTAGCTGCCCTTAGGTGAGCAGATTTTCTCTGCCATGCTCTTCCACCACGTGGTGAGATCTGCTTCACTATAGGTCCACAGCAAAGGAATCAGAGGAACATGGACCAAGACTGTGAGTCAAAATAAAATTTTACTCCTTTAAGTTGATTTTCTCAGATATTTTATCACAGTAACAAAAAGTTGCCTAACAAAGTAGGTACATATGCAAATATGCAACATTTGGAGGCATAGATGACACCGTAGAAGGTATGCTGGTTTTGAGTTGAGCTCAGTCCCATGCAGACTTTTGGGTTGTATATTTATGGTACATTTAATTCATGTTAAGTACTGTAAAACATTATGTCTGGGGGGTCAACAGGGAACATATGTCAATCCATCTTCTGTGACTAATATTTTCTGAACTTCTCTAATCTTACACCAAGGTGGTTACTCTGGAACTTTATTAAGTGCTCACAGAATCTGAATTTGACTTCTGTCTAGAAGAGTGCCAAAATATCATGAGATGGTTCTCATGAACTATAAGTCCCTCTTTTTCCTCACTCAGCAGAAGAATTCCACAAAATCCCAAGGAGACTCTTTGTGGAGGCATAAATACAAGTCAAAGGTCCTCCCATTTGAACTGCTGGGCTCCACCAGCAATGAATCAAGAAACTGGTAGTTAGTTTATCCTTCTTTCACAAAGGTCAGTCAGTGTGCAGGAATTTTCATTAATATTCATTTATCTTCATCTGGCCAAATACCCTGTGTTAAGCATGCTCACATGACTACTTCTGGGCAGTGAAATATGAGCCATGTATTATGTATTATGTACTATGTCTTATACTGTTATCCATCTTCTCTTTCTCTGCTGCATTGGTCACATAAGTTTATATTTAGATGGAGACCATGTAAGATCAAAGTATCCTGGATCATGTGTACTACATGGAGGACAGAAATTCTGTATTGCTTCCCAGACCTGCAGCAGACTTTGAGTGAATGAGAAATAAACTGTTATTGAATCCAGTTACTGGTTCAAGATATTGATTTTTGTTTCTGCTGTATAACCTAATCTATCCTGATAAATATACCTGGCACTTCCAAAGTACTATATCTATCAGAATTCTCCTTATTCTAATGAGTTTATCCAATTGATTTGTTAGAACATCAGAACTTGGGAGTAAAATACATGCTTTTATTGCAAAATTTCTTTGTCTTCACCACAGTGGTTCTTTGTTAATTATATTTGATTACCAGGTAGAGAGACTAAGTATTTGTTAAAACTACGGCCCAACCTTGTTAACTTCTGAAGGTAACAGCAATATTGTTTGTTAACTATTTCTTTCTTAATCAATTTTTAGAAATATTTATTTAATTACATATCAGGAATCTTTTTTTTTCATCTCTCAGCTTTCTCCCATTGCTCTATATATCTAAAATCCCATAAACACCAACCCCCATTATACTATTATTGATAAAATATCCTTCTTTATTTTCCATTGCATTTTTCTCAAAACTAACTTTAGAATTATCGAACTCAAAATTATGTTTCAATTTGCTGCAATTTTTGTGCTAATTTCATATGGTACACCAGAACCGGTAAACATTTTTATAACACTTAGCTGAAGTTTCCAGGTACATGATTCATTTCATTCAATTCCTTTTCTTTATTTATCCCAATGAGATGAAACAGCTCTCTCTATGGAGATCTAACATTCCTCTTCTGGAGTCCACCCCTAGTTTTTATAGATATTTTAGTTCTATTTTGAATGAAGTCTCCATTATTGCTGATGCCATAATGGGATGCTTTTACTTATTATAGCTAGTCTTATTTTGGTTTCTTTATTAATCTCTTACTATTTACAAGAATGTTCATAGCCTCAGTATTCATAATAAGTCAAAACTGGAAGCAAATCAAATATCCAGAAAAATAGGAAAGTATAATTCTGGTGTATTCACACATTTTAATGCTACAGTTAAAAAGGAGAAGTAGCCAATTGTCTGCTAAAATGCACTCTGGGTGAAGATGCCAGATCAAAAGAGCAAATCTTGCATGAGTCTATTCACATGAAATTGAAGAACTGGCAAAATAATATAGGGTGATAATAGATAAGATAATTTTCTTTTTAAAGAGATGTTGACTGGGAAGAGACAATAGACAACTTGTGGGTAAGGGAAATGTTCTGTATCTTGATTTGGATAGTGGTTTCATAGGTGTATACATAGACGCTATACTTTTGTGTCTATTTTGGTATATGAAAATCATAACTTATTAAAACACACATGTAAACAACAGAGAGAATTAATCTAATGGGAATAGGGTGACAATGACCAGGGTAGGGCATGAGGGAAACTTCTGGGTCGGTGCAAATGTTCTTGATCTGAGTGGTGGATATGTGTCAACATAGGTTACAATGCAGCAAGCTGGAGGCACCAGTTTTACTGATTTCGTATATCTTTATTTCAATAAAAAGATCTTGATGTTAAGAAGTTATTTTTTCATCTTTTGAATTTTATTAGTATGAGATAATAATGCTCTGCATTATTTTTCTCTTATTTTATTTATATCTTTAATTTTAATTGCCAGAATTTTAAAAACATTACCTTTTCTATTTGTAAAGTTTTATATCTACTTAATATTAATTATGAAATGAGTTTTGATTGAAAATGTATAATCTATGCTATAAAACAATATCTTTCTCCAATAAAGAATATTGTAACCTACTTAAAAGGCAAATAAATAACCAAGATAACATATTCATACTATTTAATATTGCCAAATTAGTATAGAACTTAGACATCAGTTTGAAATAGACTAACACATTAGTGAGAAATTACCTGATATAATAGAGTTTATAATAAAATATAAATATCCAATTTAAAGTATGAAAAATTTATTAGTATAATCTCACCAGTAATCAAAGAAACACATTCAAATAGGAAAGCATTTTAATTATTCAGTTGATTATGATTTAGTATTATTCCCTGGTCCAGGCTCTGGAATCATACAGTTCTCTATGACTCAGTTTCTTGTGCATACTGTGAAAATAATGCCAGTAGCACTTGTATTTATATAAAGATCTTCATTAATATTCTTAGTGTACTATTTACTTGCCTGGCATATGACCAACTCCCAGAAAATGTCAACTATTGTTATCATTACTTGCTTTCGGCAAAGATGAGAGAATGTACATGACTCTGTGGTGACACAGATGGCAAAACAGAGATGGTGAGCATGTGAAATCACGGCATCCTTTCTGGAGAGCCAGTTTGCAGACATGTGTATGATGCATCTTTTCCTGAAAGCACTTAGATTTAAGACTATTTCAGAGACTTGTCTATTATAGCAGCATTTTCATAAACGAAAAAAAATAAAACCTAGACCTCAAGGTCATTACAATGTTTTGAACCTTTCCAGTCACATTAGATCTTTGAATGATTTTTTTATAAAAAAAATATACTAGTTGTTTCTGCCTTGGGACCTTTGTCTGTTTTCTCAGTCTAGAAAATTGTTTCTCAAGAAATTGACAATTCATTCCCTGTCTTCACTAATATCTTTCCTTACACATCAGTCTCAGTAACAACTTCCTTGGTCATTCTATTTAAATTATAATCATCTTCTTTCCCTACTAGATTCCTCAATGTCCCCTATTTTCCTATTAAAGCAAGGATGACTGTTAGATATAAACCCCAGATCCCAGTGTTGACACAGTAAAGATGATTTCTTATACATAGGAAGTAATTGTGGTTATTTAGTAGGAGATTCAAGAATCCAGTGTCTTTGAAACTTGTGATTCTGACTTCAACACTTGTATTCTAAGATTATCAAGGAAGTTAAAATCAAGGACAGAGAACTAACCAGGGATTTTTACATACTTCTTGGAAATGCCCCACTTCATATTCATTCACGTTTTATGGGCAGCAAGTAGCCATTATGCTTGTGTGCATCAAGTATTACCAAGCTGCAGCCATGCAGACTAGAAAATATAACTCATGGCTGGAGAGCTGATTACCGACAATAACTCCACACTAGAAAGGAAAAAAGGTTCTTCTGTGGGTATATGGTTATCTTCCACAAAGATAATTCACTCTATATTCCAGTATATTTATCATTTTGTTATTCATTATTTGCATATTTTCTCTATTATTTCCCTAATACAATGTTACCTTCTAAAAAGAATAAATTATATTTCCATATTGTTTGCTATGATATCTCTTGTCATAAAACAATGAACAATGCACAGCACACAAAGAATTATTATTATTATTTGAAAGACTATGATACAACCATGCAATTTGACAATAAAGGTCATTTTTAAAAGATGAAGGAAATATGTACCTAATATTGTTATGCTTTCAGTATCATGTTTAAAAAGTGGCGGTAAGAGAGAACTTCCTAAAGTCTTGGTTCTGATGTTGGCAGACAAGATTCAATTTCTCAACATTAAATAGGATATTAGTTGTAAGTTTTTCATCAACACTGTTTAATGAGTTTAGGAAGTTCCCCTCTGTTCCTAGTTTACTGATACTTTTTATCACAAACTTATTTTGGATTTTGTAAATGCTTTTTCTGCAACTCTTTATGTGAATTGAATTTTTCTTCTTTATCCTATTGATACAATACACAACAATGATTGATTTTCTAACATTGAATCAACCTTGCATACCAGGAAAAGATCTTATTAGTTTAGATGTTGAATAGTTCCCAAAAGTTGATACGGAAAGGGCTTGGTCTTCTTGGTGGCATTAATGAGGATGTTGTGTATATTTCAAAGTTGGAAACTAGTGGTAGATCCTGAGGTTATTGGAATACTGCCCTCATAAAGATGGTAGACCTTGATCTCTTCTTGTTTCTCTCTCTCTTTCTGACTTGAGATGTGAGTACTTGATACTTACTTCTGCCATAGTATGCACCATGAGACCTCACCAGAGGCCCAAGCCAATGGAGGTAGCAAGTCTTGAACTTGAACATTCAGAATTGTGAGCCAAAATAAATTTTTTACTTCATAGGTAATCTGTATTATCAGGTTATTTTGTTATACTGATGGAACAATGACTAATACAATTGTGGGTGTGATTTTTAGTTTATTCAGTTATCAATATCATAATTTACATCTATTATACTTTGTGTATTCATTAGCAAATTCTTATAGCTATGGTTATTTTAATACTTTTGTACTTAAACTTTTATTAGAGTTAAGATGACTTATGCAGCACCACTTGTATTCTAAATTTTTGCATATTCTTAATTTTTAGTGAGTTTTGTACTTTTCACATGTTTTTGTTATGTTAGTTAGCATCCTTAATTTCAACTGAAAGAACACCTGCTAACTTCTTCTTGTTATTATTTTTTAGGCAGGTCTAGTGGCAGTGAATATCTTCAGATTTTGTTTGGAAAAGTCTTTGTCTCTCCCTTGATCTTTGAAGGGCAGCCTTGCCAGAGTATTCTCAATTGCCTTTTTTTTTTTTTTCTTTTTTCTTTCAAAATTTTAATATACAGTCCCACTCTTCTGGCCTCATATATATCTGCTGACAAATCTGCAAGTTGGTTCATGGGGTTTGTCTTATATGTAATAATTTGCTTTTCTGTTCTTGCTTTCAAAATTCTATCACTGGTTTTGAGTTATAAATTTGATTTTGTGCCTCAATGAAGATGTCTTTATATTTAATTATTTGGTGTTCTTTGGGCTTCATGTATCCAGATGCTAATTTCTCTCTACATAATTCTGTTATTATTTCTTTGTAAATAAGCTTTTGACCCCTTCTTTCTCTGTTCCTTCTAGGAAATCCATAATGTACTTATTGGATCATTTGATGGCATCCCTTAAGTACAGTGGACTTTCTTCAGTCTATTCCCATTTTTTGGTTGTTGTTTATATTTCTATGATTAAGTAATTTCAAATGACCTATCTTTGAACTCACTGATTCTTCTGATTGATTAGGTCTGCTATTGAAGCTCTCTATAGAATCTTTTATTTCAGTTATTGTGTTCTTTAGCTCCGTAAGTTTTGCTTGGTTCTTTTTTCATGGTTTCTCTTTGTTCAACTTCTCATTTTGTTCTTGAATTGGTTTCCTGAAATTTTTTGTCTTTGCCCTCTTGTAGCTCACCATGTTTCTTAAAGATGATTATTTGCAATTTTTTTGTCAAGCAGTTCATAGTTTCAGTTACTTAATTTTGTTCCTTCAGTGGTGTCATGTTTTCTTAATTATGTGTATCACTTGTGGTCTTGCATTGATGTCTCCACATTTGAGGAACTAGCATCTCTTCTGGTATTTGCAGACTGAATTTGGCAGGGGAAACCCTTCACCATTCAGTCCATTTATAGATTCTGTGTAAGATGGCAGTTGTAGTGAAGACAGAAGGAACTGTTCATTTTCAAGCCAAGAAGAAAGCTTTTAGAGACTCCAACGTTGCTGACACCTTGATCTTGGACTTCTAGAACACCAAACTCATAAATTTCTGTTGATCAAGTCATGCAGTTTTTGGTATTTTGTTATGACAGCCACATGTCTTGGCAAAACACATCAGCTTTCACCACCATTAGGTTTGACAAAGTATTCTTGGACCAATGGAAAGTTACCAGATGTGATACCGTGTTGTAGCATAGATTTTATGATACATCTTGCCTTCCTAGCAGTCTTTACCTATTTCTTTCTCTCACAAATATTGTATTCAAATAGGAGCAGCTACCAAAATCTAAAATGAGCAAAGAATTAATGTAAACTCTTGTGAGTCACTGAGGCTTGGGGTTGTTTTTATAATTTTTATAATTGTAGCAGGGCTAAATAATATACTTACACTATGCTAATCACTATGACCTTCTATTATCCTTTAAACATGCTGGTATTTACCTGTTCATGGTACTTAAGAAATACTCTCCCTTGACTTATGCATAGTTTTTCTTTTTCATTATTCAGATTTTTTTTTTTTGGTACCAGAGATTGAATTCAGGAGCCCTTAACCATTGAGCCACATTCCCAGTCTTTTTTATATTTTATTAGAGACAGAGTCTTGCTCAGTTATTAGGGCCTTACTAAGTTCCTGAGACTGGCTCTGCCTCAGCCTCCCAAGTTGCTGGAATTACAGGTGTGTACCACCATGCCTGGCTTATTCAGATTTTTTTAAACTATTCCCTTCTACTAGGCTCTCTTTTTTCATTGTTTTAGTGATACTTAATGCCCCCTGAAAATTTTATTATGTATGCATTTGTTAACCTCATTATCATTCTTCTTTTCCTCCAGACTGTATAACTCCATGAGAATAAGTGAGATGGTTAAGAACACAGATTCATTAGGCCAAGTGCTTTGATTATATTTCTGGCACCAACCCTGGTAATTATGTATGTTATTTAACTTTTCCTTATTTGTAAATTTTGGATAAAAATAGAATATAACTCAATGAGTCATTATTAAGATTGAATTAACATGTATAAAGCACTTAGCATTGTTCCTAGCACTTAGTAAACACTCAATGAAATTTAATATCATTAATATTGTATGCCATTGCATTTAGATCTGACAATATCCACTGGAATCATGCATGGATTTAATAATTATTGGATAAGTGGATTTAATAATTATTCAATAAGTGGATGGATGGATGGATGAATTAAGTCTGCCATGAAGACTTAGGAAATGCTTTTGACTGAGACTAACACCATCGTTGAATGGTGTTGAGGGCTGCCAAAGAAAATGTAATTTATTAGAAATGTTTATCTTAATCCCTGCATCTAGTAAAGATGATAATACTGATGATATTAACCATAGCAACAGATGGTAATACCACCTTTCACTACCTACCAGGCATTTCTTGCCTTATATTACTACGCAATGGTATAATGGCTGTCATTTTTATTTTAAGAGAGAAGTAAATGGAGCTTACCCTAAATTTTATAGCTGAGTTTTGAATTAATGTTTCTTGAACATATCATGCTGTCATGTGCTTATAAAATGATTATTATTTTTCCTTGTTTTCTTCTAGTCCAGTTTCCCAAGATGGTTTAAGTTGTTGGTCTTAGTCTTATAAACAGCATCATCAATTCATTTGAATTCTTTCAATTTTTTAATCCTAGAGCAGGTGATTTTAAGAGACTCATTCCCACCTTCTTGTTAAGATCTTGCATGATGGTCACAGAAGAATGTGGCAGTGATCCACTGTCCTCTCACATGGACCGGGACAGAGCTCTTTCAGCTACTGCTCTCTGATCAGCTCCATGCTAATACTGATGAGCTGTCCATTCTGCGTGGGTTGCTCTGCCGGTCTGAGGGTTCCAGGAGGAACAAGGGAAATATGAGATACGGTCTTGGTTCTTAAGGTGTGAAGCAGTAGATATGGCTGCCATTGCTGAAGGGAAAGTAGTTGGAAAATGCTCTTTCTTCTATTTTCTCTTCTAATCATTATAATAATCTTTGCTGCACAGATGAATGGACAAAGATTTAAGGAATTTGGTCAAAGTCACAATGCTGAGGAAGTCTTGTGGCTAGGATTCAAACACCACACAGTCCCATTTGCTTTCTACTGTTTTTCTGCTACAAGGTGTAATAATCTCCCTCATTTTTTATCTCTTAATTGTTGAAATAAGATCTAAACACAAAGCTGGTCAGGGATTTACACTGTATGTAGGCCAATGACAAATGAACTTACCATCTGACCATTTCCCATGTGGTATATATTACTATACAGAACATGGCTATAGGAATTATAGAACTAATTGTCACCATTGTCATTTGAATTGCATGGTTCTCAGTACCCTTGTGTTTGTAGTATTCTCACTAGATGCTGCATTTGGGCAGACTAGGTGTGACCCAGAGGCTTTCTTTAATTACCATGTTTCAAGTGTCCCCACTAGATGTGCACAGCATGCATTCTAAGTGTGTGGCCACATTCCCTCACAAGACATTAGGTTCTTCGGCATCTCTCTCCTTGCTATTCTCAATTCGCAGTTTCTCAGGAATGCTGCATAGACTCAGGGTCATAAATCATGGATAACTTTTTGGAATTAGCTCCTCTCCAAAGGTGGACACATGGCAGACTCCCCTCTGCTTCACAGAAAGGCCACATGAGAGTCATGTTGCTTGAGCATTATAAATCAGTACCAGGCCCGAGACAGAATTCTGACAGCAGGACAATTATTATCCTGGAAATAAGAAATGCAAATTTCTCTTCCCTCATTGCAAAGGCAACCAACAGACTTATTCTTTGATGTTGATCAATGACTTTAATCTATACCCACCCAGAGTTTATAAAATCCATGTAACACCTGTCAGCTTTCTTCCTGTAAGTTCAGAACTGAAACAGTTTTTGATTTCCCTAGGTGTCATGTGAGTCATTTGGGCTACCATGAAAAGGTGGCTATTAAAATCATAAGTTTTGGAGAGAAATTTTAATTTTAGCTCTTTTCCCTGTAAACTGAATCCTGGAGGCTTCAATACTTAGGATCTGGGTGACTTTGACAAGTTAGATAACCTCTCTGAGCCAATTTCACATGAAAAATGCAGACAAAAATACCTGTAGTAGAAGGTGGCTTTATTTCTATAAACTGGAAGGAATTCTTATCCTGTTTACCATATTGTATTTAAAATTACTTGGTCAGAATAGTTGGATAAGAAGAGATATAAAAGTGAATCTTCACTAATGAATCAACTGAGGTACAGGATTAAAGGACTGGGTCCTTTATCAAGAGATTGTGTACATTATTTTTCATATTATAATTTATGAGCAGATCCAGTTGAAGATAATAAAGGATGATAATCACTGAAGGAAAAGAAGATTGGCATGAACTGCACACCTACTGTGTTTGTTACTGCCGAGGACAATCACCTCATGTAAATTGCCTCTATTATCCTAGATTTACCTCACTTTAAAATAAAGTCTGTTAATTGGTTTAATGACATGATTGTAAGCAAGTTATAGGAAGAAATATTCTATGTATAAATTATGTGAAATTTACATAACATCCAATTTTAATGCAGGGATTTGGGGGTGCTGCAAGAAGGTACAATACTGAAGAAATCTGAGATCCTGCCAATGTAGAACTTAGGTACATCCAACACTATAAGTTTAGTTGGAGAACAAGAGACCATAAAATATTCTTAGTTTGCTAGGAAAGGAGAAGGACCCAAATCTACCACTTTGAATAGAAGTAAAGCTGCAATGTCTTACTTACTACTTCATCTTCCCAGATAAAGCCACAGTTGATCAAGAATGTGGTTATTATGCTGAAAGGAAAACTATGAACTATGTCCTTCCTTAGGTGCCCTATTCTCTATCCATGGACACCATGAAGTTAATATAATTTCTGAGAACCAGAATGGTTAATCTTTCTGATGTTAGTCCAGAAACTCAAGCAGGCACAGTAGCAAGGTAGGTCTTTGCAATATTTAAAATTCAGTTGCATCTTATTGCAAGAAAGCTCATGTAGTTATATAAAGCCTCCATAGCTAAATAGAACTGAAATATTCCTGCTCTATTGAATGACCAATACATCTGTTGATTACAAAGAAAAATGAGAAAGCCGAGGCCTCATCAAAGCTTTGTTCTTTGTAAGAAATAGGAAGGTTATCAATGAATGGTCTCCATCACTAACTGGCTAGTCGTAGATCAGAACAAGAAATTACACACACACACACACACACACACACACACACACACATATATTTGGTACATTTGGGTGATAAAGGTTAATAATTAGGGACTTTCCTTGAATCTCTGATATTACTGAGAAAATAATGTGAATGTTATGAACAGAATGCTTGTGTTCCTCACAAAATTTATATGTTGAAGCTCTAATTGTCAATAAGATGATATTTGGAGATGAGATCTTAAAGACATAGGGTCAGATGAAGTCAAGGTGTTGAGTCCCTTCTGATGATAATAGTGCACTTTCAAGGAAAGGTAGCTGAGATCTTTCTCTTATGGACAAACAGAAAAGAAGGTCATATGAGCAGTGGGATGGCAGCCACCTACAAGCCAAGCGATGAGGTCTCAGAATGAAAGCTACTTGTCAGAACCTTATCTTCATCTTCAACCTCCAGAATCGTGAGAGATAAATTCTGGTTTTAAGCCACTGGCCTATGATATCTTCTTAAGGCAGCTCGGGTGCCACTACTGTTATGTCTAAAATCTTCATTCTAGCTCTTTACCTTGAAAAGCTTTTACCTGGAAAAAAAAAATAAAAAACAGCTTTTACTTGACAGTAGCATGGAGTGTCTGAATGAAGAGTACACTGGGCACTTAAAATATTCCAGCAGTTAAAAGACAAATGTATCACTCAAAGTTTGGATTCACAAAATAAGTAGGCAGTTATCACTGGCAAGAAGTTTGGGAGATGGGATATGTTAGGAGCTGAGAAAAACCCTGACTGTTACACCCATGCACATGGCGGATGCACACAGAGTCTCACAGTCTTCTAACCCCTCAGCAGCAGCATCTGTGACTTAGCCTGGAAATCTCAACTATGCTGCTCAATAGTTGCTTATTTGAACAAAGTGAAGGGAGCACTGGAAAAAGGACTGGGAAAGTGGTGTCAGAATAAATTCAGGCACTCAAGCTGCAAATTGCATTCCCACCTGCAAAAGTGGCCTTTCCCTGCTCCCAATGTACCATCAGAAAGTACTTATCATCATAGGCAGGATAATGTGCATGAAAGGTGTCTACTGCAACTTAGGTGTATGCTGCCTCCTCGCAAGGGAGAATTAAGGCTGCAGAAGGAATTGAAGTTGCAGAGCAGCTGTCCCTAGTATTCTCCTGGACTATTCAGTGGGCCTTGTGTAACCACAAAGTTCCTTTAAATGTGGAGAAAGTAGGCAGATGAATTAGTTATGCAGTGTGCCAAACACTCAATTGGTTGCTTTGGAGGTGGAAGGAATTATGAATCAAAGAACATGAAAGGATCTAGAAGCAGAAAAAGGTAAGAAGGTGGATGCTTTCCTGGAGAACAACCCTGCTGATACCTTGATTTTTTTAACACTGTGTAATTCATTTTGGACTTTTGTCTTTCACAACTCTAAGATTAAAAAAAAATTGCATTATAATAAGCCACTAATTATATGGTATTAGGAAATGAATATACTTATACTTATTTATTCATTACTTTATTCATATTATGTACCATTTAAATTCATCAATTTGTTAAATGCTATGGTAGAAACAGAAGAAATAGGAGATACTGTCCTGGCCCATAGGAAGTTAAGATCCACTTTGAATAGATAATAACAAACTAACATTTAGTGAACACTTACTCTGGCATATGTTATGCTACAGACCAAATGATTATGTCCCTCCAAAATTAATATGTTGAAATTGTAACCCTTGATGTGATGGTATTAGGAGTTTGGGTTGGCCATTTATATGAAAGATCCCCAAAAGCTCCTTCTTCTGTACCACCATGTGAAATTATAGCAAGAAGATGCCCATCTATTGAACTAGAAAATGATCCCTCAGCCAACATAAACTCTTCTAGCACTTGATCTTGATCTTCCCAGCTTCCAGAACTATAAAGATTTCTGTTGTTTTTAAGTTATCCAGTGTATGGTATTTTGTTATAGCTGCCCAAGCTTAGTAAGACAACTCAGTTCTAACATTGCATGTTAACTCAACCTCATCCTCCATCAATCCCTATAAGATAGGCTCAATGAGGGTAATAATTAAGTTAACATGATGGAGGAATTGGCATGAGAATTTGTGTCCAAGTGATTGCACCTAAATTCACTTCTCTGCCCTCTCCCTTTTTACGGTAAAGAAATAGAGGGAGGTTCAAGATGGCGGACTAGAGGACGACTGCATTTCATGTTGCTCCAGGACTCAAGATTCAAAAGAGGAGATAGTGACTTGGGACCAACTCAAAACTGCCGGGTGAGTTTCTCCCATAGGGGAGGCGTCCCCGATGGGGCAGTAGCCCCGGAACGCAGAGAACTTTGTGAAGTAGAGTGACTTGGCGGGTCACCCCTCCCCCGCCGGAGCGGTAAACACGGACAGCGAAGCGGACTGAAAAATGGCGGATTGAAGTTTCCAGGACCGCGGGCAGATTCTCTAACCTAAGGAGACTCGTCTGCGAAGGGTGAGGCCCAGGAGGGAGGTCCGGGCCCCTGGGAACGTTGCCTGCGAAGGCTGCCCTGCCCAGGTGGCAAGACACACCTCCCCCGCTGGAGCAGTGAACTCAGAAAGCGGGGAACTTTGCAAAGGAGGTTGTGCGACACACCGCTTGGTTTTGAAGCGATCTGCCAGGGCTCCAGCGGCTGCCAGAGAAAGAGTGGCTGCCAGAGAAAGAGAACGCTGCCTGCGAAGGCTGCCCTGCCCAGGCGGCGAGTTGTTTGGATCCAGCAACCACCTGAGCAACGGGGAGGGGACTGCCCAGAGGAGGTGGAGGTACGCAGTGAGTGGCTTGGTCTCCAAGCGCCCACACAGAGCACCAGGTGGCTGTCTGGAGGAAGAGACGAGCGACGGGTCACTGGGGCTTGGAACATATGTACGGAGGCTCCAAGTGACTGGTCAGAGGGCGGGTCGCATAGCCAGGCGATTAGGTGCATAGCAAGGTCCGGTCCAGGGACCTAGGCACCTTTTCTTGAATGAACTACACAGAGACAAGCTGAGGGGCGAAGTGAAGGTTCCAGGACTTCGGGCAGCTTCTCTAAGAAGGGACAACCTAAGGAGACTCGTCTACGAAGGGTGAGGCTCCCAGGCCCAGGAGAGCTACACAGAGACCAGCTGAGGGGTGGAGCGAAGGTTCCAGGACTTCGGGCAGCTTCTCTGAGGAGGGGCCACCTAAGGAGACTCGTCTGCAAAGGGCGGGGCTCCTAAGCCCAGGAGGTAGGTCCAGGCCCCTGGAAACGTTGCTTGGGAAGGCTGCCCTGCCCAGGTGGTAGTTGTGGACTGAGGGGAACCTCTAGGAGGGGAACTGACTAGCGAGACCTCCCCACCGGGTGGGTCTTCCCCGCCGAGTGAGGTTTTCCCACAAAGACGGTAAAACCAGAGACACAGGCCCAAACAGGCATTGCCTCAGCCCGCAGTCTAGTTCCCCTTTGGATGACCATTGGTCAACAAGTAGAGGCACCTCTGCCCTCTAGCAGGGAAAATACCCCACCTGAAGACCACCACCCCTAGAGAGGCAGCTACCTAGGGGAACACCGAAGTATCAACTTCCTCTAAGACTTCAGGCTACTGAAGGATAAGAGGGGATACACTAGCAATCTTCAGGGACATTATAAGTCAATAGAGGAAATCTGCAACATCTCTGCAGTCCACTGATACCTGAACAATATGAGAAAACAAGGGAAGAAAATGCCTCAAACAAATCTGGATGTTATATCAATAAAATCCAATGACAGCATGGCAGAAGAAATGTCAGAAAGGGAGTTCAGAATGTACATAATCAACATGATAAGGGAAGCAAACGATGAAATGAAAGAGCAAATACAGGCATTGAATGAACGCACCAATAGACAGTTAAAAGAGCAAATACAGGAAGCAAAAGACCATTTCAATAAAGAGTTAGAGATATTGAAAAAGAAAAAAAAAACAGAAATCCTTGAAATGAAGGAAACAATAAACCAAATTAAGAACTCCATAGAAAGCACAACCAATAGGATAGAACACCTGGAAGACAGAACCTCAGATATTGAAGACAAAATATTTAACCTCGAAAACAAAGTTGAACAAACAGAGAAGATGGTAAGAAATCATAACAGAATCTTCAAGAACTATGGGATATCATGAAAAGGCCAAATTTGAGAATTATTGGGATTGAGGAAGGCTTAGAGAAACAAACCAAAGGAATGAACAACCTATTCAATGAGATAATTTCAGAAAATTTCCCAAATCTGAAGAACGAAATGGAAAATCAAGTTCAAGAGGCTTACAGGACTCCAAATACACAAAATTACAACAGACTCACACCAAGGCACATTATAATGAAAATACAAAACATACAAAATAAAGACAGAATTTTAAAGGCTGTGAGAGAAAAGAACCAAATTACATTCAGGGGGAAGCCAATACGGATATCAGCAGATTTTTCAATCCAGACCCTAAAAGCTAGAAGGGCATGGAATAACATTTTTCAAGTCCTAAAAGAAAATGGATGCCAACCAAGAATCTTATACCCAGCAAAACTTATCTTCAGATTTGATGATGAAATAAAATCCTTCCATGATAAACAAAAGCTAAAAGAATTTACAAAAAGAAAGCCAGCATTACAGAACATTCTCAGCAAAATATTCCATGAAGAAGATATGAAAAACAAAGAAGCAAATCAGCAAAGGGAGGAGATATCCTAAAGGAACTCTCAAATAAAGAGGAAACAAGTTGTGTCAAAAATAAGCAAATAAATGAATAAAATGAGTCAAATGACCGGGAATGCAAATCATATCTCAATAATAACCCTGAATATTAACGGCCTGAATTCATCAATCAAAAGACATAGACTGGCAGATTGGATAAAAAAGAAAGATCCAACAATATGTTGCCTGCAAGAGACTCATCTCTTAGAAAGAGATACCCATAGACTAAAGGTGAAAGGATGGGAAAAAACTTACCATGCACATGGACCCAGCAAAAAAGCTGGGGTATCCATCCTCATTTCAGATAAAGTGGACTTCAAGCCAAAGTTAATCAGAAGGGATAAAGAAGGACATTTCATAATGCTTAAGGGAACCATAAATCAGCAAGACATAACAATCATAAATATCTATGCCCCAAACAGTGGCTCATCCATGTATGTCAAACAAATCCTTCTCAATCTCAGAAATCAAATAGACCACAATACAATAATACTAGGTGATTTTAACACGCCTCTCTCACCACTGGACAGATCTTCCAAACAAAAATTGAACAAAGAAACCATAGATCTCAATAACACAATCAATAATTTAGACTTAACAGACATTTATAGAATATACCATCCAACGAAGAGTGAATATACTTTCTTCTCAGCAGCACATGGATCCTTCTCTAAAATAGACCATATATTATGCCACAAAGCTAATGTTAGCAAATACAAGAAGATAGAGACACTTCCTTGTATTTTATCAGACCATAATGGATTGAAACTAGAAATAAATGAAAGAGCAAAAAACAGAAATTACTCCAACACCTGGAGATTAAACAATATGCTATTATATGAGGAATGGATAACAGAAGATATTTGGAAGGAAATTAAAAAATTCTTAGAGGTAAACCAGAACAAAGAAACATCATATCAAAATCTCTGGGACACTATGAAAGCGGTACTTAGAGGAAGATTTATTTCATGGAGCGCATTTAATAAAAGAAGTAAAACTCAAAAGATAAATGACCTAACACTACAGCTCAAAGCCCTAGAAAAAGAAGAACAGACCAACACCAAAAGTAGTAGAAGACAGGAAATAGTTAAACTCAGAGCTGAAATCAACGAAATTGAAACGAAAGAAACAATACAAAAAATTGACAAAATAAATAGTTGGTTCTTTGAAAAAATAAACAAAATTGATAAACCTTTAGCCACACTAACAAAGAGAAGACGAGAGAAAACCCAAATCACCAAAATTCGGAATGAACAAGGAAATATCACAACAGACACGACTGAAATACAAAACATAATTAGAAGCTATTTTGAAAATCTATATTCCAACAAAATAGAAAATTTCGAAGATATCAACAAGTTTCTAGAGACCTATGAATTGCCTAAACTAAACGAGGAGGACATACACAATTTAAATATACCAATTTCAAGTAATGAAATAGAAGAGGTCATCAAAAGCCTACCAACAAAGAAAAGTCCAGGACCTGATGGTTTCTCAGCCGAGTTCTACAAAACCTTTAAAGAAGAGCTCATTCCAATACTTTTCAAAGTATTCCATGAAATAGGAGGAGGGAACCCTCCCAAACTCATTCTACGAAGCCAATATCACCCTAATACCTAAACCAGACAGAGACACATCGAGGAAAGAAAATTTCAGACCAATATCCTTAATGAACATCGACGCAAAAATTCTCAACAAAATTTTAGCAAATCGCATACAAAAATGTATTAAAAAGATAGTGCACCATGATCAAGTGGGTTTCATCCCAGGGATGCAAGGTTGGTTCAACATCAGGAAATCAATAAATGTCATTCACCATATCAACAGACTTAAAGTCAAGAATCACATGATTATTTCAATAGATGCAGAAAAAGCATTTGATAAAATACAGCACCCCTTCATGCTCAAAACACTAGAAAAAATAGGGATAGTGGGAACGTTCCTTAACATTGTAAAGGCCATCTATGCTAAGCCCATGGCTAATATTATTCTTAATGGTGAAAAACTGAAAGCATTCCCCCTAAAATCTGGAACAAGGCAGGGATGCCCTCTCTCACCACTCCTATTCAATATCGTCCTTGAAACTCTAGCCAGAGCAATTAGACAGACCAAAGAAATTAAAGGGATACGAATTGGAAAAGAAGAATTCAAACTATCCCTATTTGCTGATGATATGATTATATACTTAGAGGAACCAGGAAATTCCACCAGAAAACTCTTAGAACTCATAAGTGAATTCAGTAAAGTAGCAGGATACAAGATCAATGCTCATAAATCCAATGCATTTTTATACATAAGTGATGAATCTTCAGAAAGAGAAGTTAGGAAAACTACTCCATTCACAATAGCCTCGAAAAAAATAAAATACTTGGGAATCAATCTCACAAAAGAGGTGAAAGACCTCTACAATGAGAACTACAGAACACTAAAGAAAGAAATTAAGGAACACCTTAGAAGATGGAAAGATCTCCCATGTTCCTGGTTAGGCAGAATTAATATTGTCAAAATGGCCATACTACCAAAAGTGCTATACAGATTCAATGCAATTCCAATTAAAATCCCAACGATGTACCTTACAGAAGTAGAACAAGCAATCATGAAATTCATCTGGAAGAATAAGAAACCCAGAATTGCTAAAGCAATCCTTCGCAGGAAAAATGAAGCAGGGGGTATTGCAGTACCTGAACTTCAACTGTACTACAAAGCAATAGTAACAAAAACGGCATGGTATTGGTACCAAAATAGACAGGTAGATCAGTGGTACAGAATAGAGGACACGGACACAAACCCAAACAAATATAATTTCCTCATACTAGACAAAGGGGCCAAAAATATGCAATGGAGAAAAGATAGCCTCTTCAATAAATGGTGCTGGGAAAATTGGAAATCCATATGCAACAAAATGAAAATAAACCCATATCTCTCACCGTGCACAAAACTAAACTCAAAATGGATTAAGGACCTCGGAATCAGACCAGAGACCCTGCATCTTATAGAAGAAAAAGTAGGTCCAGATCTTCAACATATCGGCTTAGGACCAGACTTTCTCAACAGGACTCCCATAGCACAAGAAATAAAAGCAAGAATCAACAACTGGGATAGATTCAAACTAAAAAGCTTTCTCTCAGCAAAGGAAACTATCAGCAATGTGAAGAAAGAGCCTACAGAGTGGGAGAAAATCTTTGCCAATCATACTTCAGATAGAGCACTAATCTCCAGAATCTATAAAGAACTCAAAAAACTCAACACCAAGACTACAAATAATCCAATCGACAAATGGTCTAAGGAAATGAACAGACACTTCACAGAAGAAGACCTACAAACAATCAACAAACATATGGAAAAATGTTCAACATCTCTAGTAATAAAAGAAATGCAAATCAAAACCACCCTAAGATTCCATCTCACCCCAATCAGAATGGCGATTATCAAGAACACAAGCAACAACAGGTGTTGGCGAGGATGTGGGGAAAAAGGTACACTCATACATTGCTGGTGGGGTTGCAAATTAGTGCAACCACTCTGGAAGGCAGTATGGAGATTCCTTAAAAAACTTGGAATGGAACTACCATTTGACCCAGCTATCCCACTCCTTGGCCTATACCCAAAGGACTTAAAATCAGCATACTACAGAGATACAGCCACATCAATGTTCATTGCTGCTCAATTCACCATAGCCAGATTGTGGAACCAACCTAGATGCCCTTCAGTTGATGAATGGATAAAGAAACTGTGGCATATATATACAATGGAATATTACTCAGCCATAAAGAATGATAAAATTATGGCATTTGCAGGCAAATGGACAAAATTGGAGAATATCATGCTAAGTGAGATAAGCCAATCTCAAAAAACCAAAGGAAGAATGATCTCGCTGATAAGTGGATGATGATACATAATGGGGCGTGGGAGGGGTTAGTTTTAGGGTTAGAGTGAGGGTTAGGGAGGGGGGCAAGAATGGGGGAAGGAAGGACTGTATAGAGGGAAAAGAGGGATGGGAGGGGTGGGGGGAAGGGAAAAAAATAACAGAATGAATCAACCAACATCACCCTATGTAAACGTATGATTACACAAATGGTATGCCTTTACTCTATGTACAAACAGAGAAAGAACATGTATCCCATTTGTTCACAATAAAATAAAAATAAAAATAAAAAAAGGTAGTATTCTGGAAAGGTTGTTATGTTATTAATATCAATTTCAACTCTTTCTTTTGATGTTATTAATGTGAATACTAGAAATATTTAAATTACATTTGCACCTTACGTTTTGTTTTCATTAGATAATGTAGGTTTTAGAGGTTGTTCCCATTCAAACTTTAGTCTGTCTCCTAACAAGAACAGAGAGCAGAAGAGTTAAATAACATTTCATAGTAACTGTCATATTACTTTCATTCATGAATAATATATTGGCATATAAAACCCATAAACAGAAATGACCTTGTGCCTTATGTTAAATGGAAGTATAAAAAAAAAAAAAAAAAAGAAATAGATCACTGTGTTTGCAGGTTTCAGAGAGAGAAGATACCATTTTAAAAGGAAGGATAAGTAATAATTTCTAGAAGTAGGAAGATTTGGATTCAGGCTTAAGAGGAATATTGTATATTAATCATGGTATAATAGCAAGGTGACTAAGCAATATCACTACCTATTTCCAGAATTTATTTCTTTGTGATCGTGTGACTAAGGTTCTTATTTTCTTGCTGGCTCCCTACTGAGGATTGCTCTCAGTGCCTAGATGTTACCCTCAGGTCCTTGCAAGTGGCCACCTCTTCATATAACCTAAGAGCTGCTTTTACCCTGAAGCCAGCAGGAGAGTTTCTCTCAGATTCTTTGCCTTCTTTTAAAGGGCTCACTAGATTAGGTCAGAACCACTCAGGATGATCAGCTGATGTTTTATGAATTAAAGTACACTGACGAGTAACCAAATCATGGGAGTGATAACCACCATGTTTACAAGTCCGCCCACACTCAAGAGGAGAAGATAATGCATGACTTGCACCCAAGAAAAGAGGACATTGAAGGTCATCTTAGAATTCCTCCTACCATGTTTATTTGGAAATATGAAGAAATAACAATGAAATTAAAATTCAATTCTTCAGCAGTATCCACACTAACATGAAGCCTTCATTACTATCTTGAAATTTTTTCATTTAAATTTTGTCTTTGTAACTATAGATTGCTCACTAAGAAATTGAAAGATAATCTGAAGCCAGCACAGCCTGACTCACTGGATGTTAAGTACAAGGGCACAAGAGCTTCTTAATGAGGATTTAACATCTGGGAATGAATACAGAATTTTCCCATTTTCCTATACTAGTCATTAATGGTTGGTAGGAGCAATAATATGTTTATTTCCTCTTACATACAAGAAATAAAATAAGATCATAATTAACTCATAAAAAGAAAAACCAGTGATGAAATCAAATTCTTGGGTAATGCTAGATGTGGGAACTTTCTTAGAATAATTTCTCAGAGATATTTCTTTGTGGTTATTGATTAATTCAATTAGAAATGACAAAATTAAATTTCATTTAGTAATCTTGATATTTTTAATATTAATACTCAAATTACATATATAAAATTTTTGTTGTAAAATTCTATGGTTTTGACAAAGTCATATTCCCATGTATATGCCACTGCAATATAACACAGAATATTTCACTCCTTTGAAAATTCCATGTTCCACTTTCCCTCTCCCATACCCCTATTTGCCATCTCTATAATTTACTTTTTTCATTATATCATACATATTGAATTATATGGTATGTAGTGCTTTCAGACTGACTTCTTCCATTTAAAATATGCATTTAAAATTCATCTATGTCACTGTGAGATTTGGATATATTCCATTTATCACTGACCATTATTGTATTATTGTATACCCCAGTTTATCTACTTACCTGTTGAAGGATATTTTGATGTTTTTTTTCCAGGGCATAGGGATATGAAAAGTTTGCTATAAAAATTACTTGAAGGTATTTTTGTAAACATAAATGTTCAAATCAGTTGGGTAAATGCCTAGAAGCATGACATTAGATCATATTGCAAGACTGTGTTTATCTTCATAAAAGAGTGGTAAACTGCCTTCCAAAGAAACTGTACCACTTTTGCATTCCCACCAGTAATGGATGAGTGTCTCTTGTCACTCCACACTATTGCCCAAAATTGGTACCGTCAACTTTTGGTATTTGAGTCATTCCAATATATACATAATAGCCACCTTTACATTTAAAAGTCATCTTCTTTGAGTATAAAATTCCAGATTCTTTTTTTCTTGCAGCACTTTAAATATGATTTTCTATAGTCTTTTTGCTCATATTGTTTTCTGATAGTAAATCTTCAGAAATCATGAAATCTATCCCTCTGTATATCAGGTATCTTTTTTCCTCTGGTACATTTAAAATTTTACTCATAATCACTGATTTAAGCACATTAATTATTATATTCCTGGATATGTTTAGTACAAATTTCTTGTGCCTGAGGTTCCTTGACTTTCTTAAAACATTTGTTATAATGTTTGTTTTGTGTGTGTATATGTGTGCATGTGTTTATGTGATGTTGATGTTGTTTTGTTTTGTTTTGTTTTGGTGGTACTGAGGACTGAACGGAGGGACACGTTATCACTAAGCTAGTTCCCCAACCCTTTCATTTTTTTTTTTTATTTTGAAATAGGGTATCTAAGTTTCTGAGTTCTCCTCAAACTTGTTCCTTGCTTGCCACAGTCCTACAAGTCCCTGAGGTTGCAGGTATACACCACCATGCCCAGCTGGTTATAATGTTTTTATCAATCTTTCAACGATTCAAATGTTCAAACAGTGGAATTCTTGCCCCTGTTAATATATTATTACAGAATCCAATGGACTTACTTCAAATTAAAAAGCTTACTTGGTGTATGACAAAAACACTGGTGGTTGCAACCACTGGGCATGGGAAATCACTACATATTTAGAAACATGGAGTGACAAATAGTTCCTTTAATACATGAGGCAACAGAGTAGCCTAACTTGGATAAGCCTCCTAATTTAAGGGTATTGTTGTTTTCTGTTTCCCCCACCTCTAGTCTAACTCTGTCTCATGATGTGCCTCCTTAAACATGCTGTGTAAACTCTTAGGTAGGCCACACAGTCACTACTCAGATCAGGAGAATGTCTCTCATCCCATAGAACATTAAGAAATGATTATTCTTGGTACTGGATACTTTTGGGAGCTGAAATCATTTTATGAATTGAATTTGTGTAGGTAGAGGAAGAAGGATAAAAGTGTTAAGTGAAAGAGGAACAACTTCAGCAAATAGGATTAATTTAATGGCTGGTTTCTAGTTAGGATCCAGAATAAAATCAAGGAATCATAATATATGCCATCAGGATAAACATAGGTAAGAATAGCATATTGTAAAGGTAGCAGGGAGAATTTGGTGTCAGATGAACTTTGATTGCGATTCTGGTTCTGTCATTTACTGACTGAATTAGAGTTAAGGAGCTTCCGTAAAATATTAGTGTCTTGCTAATGGAGCTGGCAATGTCTAATTGCAATCATACTGTCTAAATGAAATGATGCAGGTTTAAAATGTTCTCAGAAAACTTCCTGACACATACTAAGGCCTCAAAATTGGTAGTAATTCTTGGTTGGACAATGAGGGAAAACTCTGATTGAAGAGATATAGTGCACAAACTTTCTAGTAAGTTTTATGAACCCACTACTGGAATAGATTTTTTTTTTCGATCTTGGATTACATGAAATCTAGAAATCAGAGTGAAGAATGGAGTAAACACCTGAAAGGAAAGATAGTGACCAAACAGTCAAAAGAAGTCTGTGGATGTTAACTTGCCCAAAGAAATAAAGAAAGAGTGCTAGAGAAAATATAGATGGGTCCAGGAACTAAGGAAGTGAAGAATATTAATGAACAGGAAGGGAGCAGAGATCTGAGAAAATTGGCAGCACTTGTAATTTTGGGAAAGTTTCCATATCTATGAATTTGGCTGACACTACATTACTCATGGGAATGATAGCAAGATTTTATAATATAACCATCCATGTGAATATGCACCACAGTGACGGACCGAGAACAGACCTTGGTCAAGGTCAGCTGATAGTGTTGGTAGGTCATGGATGCTCTCTACATGGTTCATATTCAGAACATACCTGATACTAAAAGCAGAGTTTGAAATGAAACTCAATTCTCTGTTCCTGTTGCTGGGTGAAGTCTGTATAAGCAGGCATCTGTAGCCCAGAAAGCCCAGGTTAGTGTTAGTAGCTTATCACAGCAGGGGATGCCTACTGGCATCAGCTCCAAGGGTCGCAGCAGGCAAAGCCTGATTCTTCTCCACTACTAGTGAACAGTTTATTGAGGTTCTCAGTGTTGCAGTTCTAAATGTGGGTCATGCCCACCAGTGTTGCAACAGACTCCGGGAGTTCACCACCTACTTCTTTCCAGGTTTTTGTCTCACAACTCCAAAGAATAAAATCCATACAACAAAGTAAAGTCAGAGTGAAAGAAGTAGGATTTATACAAGTGTGAAGAACAGTAACAGAACTTGCACAAGGGCAGGAGTGGACGCTGATAGGGGATGCCATCTGAGTGTGCTAATCTGGGGATTTATAAGCACTTGGGTCAATGCTATTGGTCCTGTGATGTTTGACATATTTGACTCCATGGAAATGTTATAGGCCAGGCTATATGGGCAATGACTAAACAGACTCCATTTTACCTTGAGACTCCACGTTATGTAGGATATACTTCTCCCATGCAAACACTCCTCCTCTGTACCCATTATCAGTTGCTTAGCATGACACGTTAGGCAACACAAAAAGGCAATTCTTATGTAATGAAAAATTGTTCTTTTTGATTTCCATTTTCCTAAACAATGTACCATGTCAACAGTGTTGTCAACAGTGATTGTCTAGATGTTAGTAACCATTCTTTAATTTGTACCTAAGTAAGTTCATTTTGACCCACTTCCCCCTTCTGCTAATGATTTTAGATCTCATAGTAGTTTGTAATTTTAAATCATAGCAACAGACACTTTGATGTACTGACTTATGGTATAAAAACTCCTACAACCCTATGGTCGGAGCTGTTCTCCCAATAGCCATGTTTGGGGCATGGTGTGAGACAGTCAGCCAGCCGGCTAATAAAGACTCACAAATTTGAACTTCTCAGTGGTGACCTGTCTGTTCTTAAGTTGTGCCCCTTAACTGTCCACATTTATGCTAATCAGGGTTTGGAAAAATCCTAATGTTTTTGGTAATCCCATTCAGGTCTGCCTCACTTTTGTTTCCCAAAACTTGCTGAGAAGCAGGAGGTTGAGATTATTGGGTTTTGAATGCTCAGGGGCTCAGGGCTGTAGTGCTGTATGGAGTGTGTGTCTTCACTTGGCTGAGCTGGTCATCACCTGTGCGACAGTTCAGCATGTCCTGCCTCATGTCCTGCCTTGGCCTTGGCTTGCCTGCCTCAGGCCCACACCGTCATGGCAGGCCATGTCATGATAGCCTGTTCTTTTTTCAAAAGAAATTCCAAAAGTCACAAAAGAAAAACTGGAATGGAAAAAAATTGAAGTATAGAGGAAAAAAAGAACATAATACAAAAACATGTTAGTGCTCATGGTGTCCATGATGGTCAGGTCACTGACAGGTTCTTTTCTTTTCTTTCTTTCTTTTTTTTTTTTTCCTCCCTAAATGTTTTTGGAAATGAACACATATTTTAATCTGTTTCCTTTGCTACTTGGAGTTTTGCTTCACTTTTTGCCTTCAGGAAAGGACTTTGTGAGTATAAAACTTGTAGCAGACAAGCTGAGATTTATAATTATAACTCTGCCTTTATGGATGAAGAGAAGGTTCAGCAATATCTAGAGATCAGTTCATAATCCTTCAGATCATGAAAGGCTGACTGAGATTTCAACCTAGCTGCTTTCCCTATCATAAGCTCCCCCTCCATTCTACCATATTGCTATCTAAGCAGCTCAATAGATATTTAAACAACATTGCCTCATGAAAGTGGGAATTCCCATAAAGCTAAACAGCAGGGCAGATGTGTGCTGGAGGCTGAGCCAGATCTGTTTATGCCAAACTGCTATCTCAGTGTTGATGCTGACACATAGTCGGCTCACCTGCCCCAGGCCTTAGGAGCAATACAGAGGACCCTCCATATGGCACAAAAATTCCCAAAACTCTAATAGGCACAGTCATGAGACTCCATTGAACTTGCTTTGATACCCCAGCCAGATGCAGTTGGGGTAAGAATGGTGTCGTTTTTGTCGGGATGAACTTGAGGGCTGAACAGAGTTCAGCTGATGTCCACCTCCAGGCAGTGCTTCCATAGCAAGTGTTTTTTTCAGTTAAGCACACAGAGTAATTACAGAAATTATGGGTTTGATATTTTATTAATGAATGAGCTTGCATGAGGTATCAGGAGTATCCATGAAAGTATGCATATTTATGGCATAAAAGCATTTTGAGTTTACTGCAAAGGCACTGTTGGTATCCGGCAGCTTAAAACGAATATAATTAAATTATTTTCTTTTATAATTATATAAAGCTAGCACACAAATCAGCAAGATAGCTTATAAATCATCTCATCTACTACTTTTATAAATGAGATAACTGATGTCTCAGGGGCACAAGTGAGACTTGGTTGTGTTTACAAAGTTAACAAGGACATGTTCCAGAACGTGCACCAGCATTTCTGGACTTGGGCTTCCCTACTGTAGTGTCTGGAGAAAGTCACATATGTGTAAGATTCAATTTATTTCTCTCCCTTTTTTCCTCCTCTCCTTTTGTTTCTTTTTTACTATTTTAGTATCCCATTCAATTCATTATTTAATATTTTTTCTCATTTTTTATTTCGTGTACTTTTGCCTTTTCTCCTCTAACAGAAAGAGAAAGAGTATTCTTCATGCATCTGTTTGTTTCTGTTTCCAATGCTTCTAATATGGAAACTCAGAGAAAATAAGTATCTTGTCTATGTTTGTATAGATCTCCAGAAACATGCTGAAGCTGAAACTTGGCTTCCTTCACTCTCACTGTCATATGTATATATATCTACTACATTTTTTTTCAGGGCAGTTAAGAGGTGTGGGCTATGATTATTATTGTATTAATGGTAACATGATAATAATTTTCTTTTTCAATACCTACAAAAACAAATTTTCCTTTTTGCTTTTTTTAACTTCTAAATTTTTAAAAGAGGAACTCACAAAAATTTTAATGACAAGACCTAACAAGAACTAGTTTCAACTTTATCAAGTCAGGGTTTTTTGTTGAGATGTCTCATAAAATAGATACTATCCTAATTGGGAAAGCATGAAAGTATAGTTTCAACAACTACTGTCACATTAATGAACAGATTTCACATCATTAGTGCATCCTTCTCAATTTACATAAACTTTGAAAATCTCTTTTATTTAGTTTCCTTTATGTCTGTATTTCAAGTATTAACAATCACTATCTTAACTAGCCTAGATTAACCAAAATTGCTTTAAAGAAATTGATCAGTTAAAAGTTTGTCTGATGTAACAGGTCACATAGTTTTAATTCAGTTCTACTCTGTATATCTAAGGTAGACTTTCCCAACTTCTTCTCCTTCACCATTACCTCCAAGGGACTCCAAATATGCCTAGACCAGCTAGCAGGGTAAATTAATAGATCTTCTATCTGTGTGAGGAAGTCATGGCTCTCACAGATAAGGACTAGATGAATTTAAGTCAATGACTGACAACCAGGGAGAAGACCACTGTGCTACACCATAGTATTATGTTACTCACCTTCCCGCACCCCTCCTCAAGGAATCTTCCTGATTCCTTACCTTTGCCTTAAGTGAACAGTGTTCTCTCTTCATTGCATCTTTTTTAACAAAAGATGAGCACTCCTAATAAGGGCAGAAAGATAAAGACCAATATCCATAACTTAACATGAATAGGTGAATGTGATCAATCTAGATTTCTGCTAGGAATCTGAACTAAGAAATTCTGAAAGGATTGGTTCATAGTAAGAAAGACCAGCAACCAGAAATATAAAAATGCAAGACAGAAACCTTGGCATCCATCCCCCAAAAAGTTTGTTATTTAACATAACAAAAAACTTGGCATTTAAAGGTAAATCTCAAATTAGAAGAATATCGTATCACTATTCCTCCAAATTAGTTTTGACTTGAGTCCCTTTCTTGTATTTTTCTGATTGCCTAATGAAATGACATTACCTCTGAGTTTTGCTGTACAGATGCCTTATAAATATAATATTTTAAGAGAAAACTTATGTTTTCTGCCAATTATCAGGCTATTTATAACTTCCTTTTCCTTTGGAATTATACTATAGCTTTTGTTTTAAAAGCCTGGGCTCTCTCTTTCCTGAACATTTCAAGTAAAAATACTTCTTGCTACCATGCTCAACAATGTTTTGTGTGTCTTCAATTTTTATTTGTTCTTTTTAGTCATACATAACTTTAGGATTCATTTTGACATAATTATAAATGCATGGAATATGATTTGCTCTAATTCAGTCCTCAGTACTTCCCCTTTGCCTTTCCTCCTCCTTCCTCTCCCCCATTTCCCTTCCCTCTACTCTATTGATCTTTCTGCTATTTATTTATAGCTTTTAAAAAATCTTATATATCCTCCAAATTTGCATGATGGTGAGATTTGCTGTGGCATATTTACACATAGGAAAGTGAGGTCAGATTCGTTCCATTGTTCTTCCCTTATTCCGTCCCTTCTCCCTCTTCTTAATCCCCTTCATCTCCTTCACTGACCATTTTTCTAATTTGATGGAATCTTCTTTTTTTTTCTTTCTATTTTTTCCCCTTGTTTTGGGTGTGTTCATAATTTTTTTAAGTACAAAGATCATGAAATAAACAGAACTCATACTTTCCAGGTCAATTTTAGCATAAGCTCATGGTACTTAAAATCAATATTCTCTTTTAGGAAAACATGTAGGTGATTTGTTCCTTATAACCAAAAGATGAAACTAATACATAACCCAATAAATTGAGAAATTCTGATCACCCTTAATGCTGAGTGTATAAAATTTTCTTGCTCATTGTAAACCTGGGCTGAACTGTGTGGGAATCAGAAGGGGTTGAATTATGAAACACCAAAAGGACAGTTATCTTTATATAATGTTCCCACCAAATTTCCTATGGATTTCTAGAAATATACTGTGGTATCTCCCAAACACTAGTTCCTGGACCAGAGTCCATCTATAATGATTTGCCTAAAAATGAGGAAAAAAAAACATTTTATGATTATTTTTAAAGACTGTAAATTACCAAAGTTAAAAAGTAGTCTTCGTTTAAATATTTCATCTTTTGTATATTCTGGAATCCAAATATCCTTTTTTAAAATGAAATGCCAATAATATTAAGTAGTGTTTCCTTACCAGCATCTTCACTTGACCTAATAAGATATTGACCACCATATGTCAATTCAAAAGAATCTTTTGAATTTTATTTACTAAAACTTTAATCTTATCCATATATATGTATATATGTATGTGTGTGTGTGTGTGTGTGTGTGTGTGTGTGTGTGTGGTAGTAAAGAAAAAGAGCAATCCTTTTCTTGTCCATCATGAAATGTCACAAAAGACATATTTAACAAGAGAAAAACATAACAAACTCATTTCATCATAATTTTATGTAACACAGAAAACTTCACATTGAAGATGCAAAGATCCAGGGTGAACTATTCACTGTTTTCTTAAATTCAGTGAAGTATTGATGTCTGAGTAGAAATATGATCAAGCAAAAGAGTATAATAAAATACTAACAGACTGAGTGGGGAAACCCAGCAAGGCCTGTACATTCTGATTCTTCATGGCCTCTCTGTGCAGTTTTCCTTCCTCCAGGGTGTTGGGGCTGACCTTTTATGAAATGGGGGGCTTTATACCTACAACCAAACAAGGTAGTTCAGAGTATATCTTTATGACCAGATTTTACCCAAGAAGGTGGGCAAAAGTTAAAGTAATATTTTTATGTTCATGAATAAACTTGGAGACAAAAGAGTTCTGGTTTCTATGACTCACCTTGGGGAAAAGGAATTCTAGTTTGTGTGGCTGGCCTCAGGAGAGAATAAGGGCAAGCAACAGAAGGGCATCAGAAGGTCAGAGAAAAACTTTGCTTCTGAGGCCTTTACTTTGGGGTATGGTTTTTGCTAAGCCACAACTCTAGTTATCAAAGAATACTTTTATACCACCACTGCAGCCTTATTTCAAGAGTGTTTCTGGTGTGTGAAGCCCAGGAAGGGTAGATTATATTTTAAAAATCAGAAGTTTTTGGAAACTTGAAGTAAATGAGATACAGGGAAATCCTTTGAACATCATTCTTTGGCACTTCTGTATGGTTTGACTTTTCTACTTGGGCCTATTGTTCTTAATACTGGCTGCATATGAAAAATACCTGAGGAATTTAAATAACTCCCCAAAAGAGCATTGTGATGAGTTTGGAGGTTTTGACCTCATCTGCCGTGAGCCCTGGTGTAAGCCACTTCATTCCCTTTCCTTATTACAAAATGAAATCATTGGGATAAATGATCTCAAGCTCCCTTCTGACTCAGATGTTCCGATGCTATTCTCTTACACATGTTCATTTCTTTCCCCCAAAAGGAAATACCATGTCCTGATCCCAAGACAGAAAAATTGAATTAATTTTTACTGTATTTCCATTCATTTAAATTTTAAATTAAATAATAAATTTTGAACACACGTACCTGGTTTTTATCTTAAAAGGGAAGCTGGAAGAGAATAAAAGCATCTTATTTCTTCCTTTGTTATGAAGGCTCGGCCTAGCTCACTAAGGGAAAGAGAATTCCCTGCGGTGAAACTTGCTGAAATTCCAGAACTTGCCAAAAAGCGGTTCACAGGGAGGTGTCTCACTGGAGACACTCTGCTACTATCTCACCTGGGGAAGGTGTTGGAGGCAATTGCTGACCACCATGTGCTGCCAGCTGCTGTGTACCACAGGACCCATACGCTGCAGAAACTGCAGGCACTGCCAAGGAAGTCCTGTGTGCTGCAGGAGCTAAACTTGAAGAAGTCACACATGCACCAGAGCCTGCCCATGGAGCACATGGGAGCCAGGCAGCAAAACTTTCTTCCCTCTGAAATGTCTCTCCAGCACCCTTTACTGTCAAAGTTTAGTATATGCTTGCTAACAGAGGAAAGCAGGTGCAAGGTCTGTTTTCACAGAGCAAGCTAAAATGGTAAATTATAAGTTGAGATGCAATAAACTGATAACCAGCACAAATTCCTTCAAAGGGACATGTTTGATTGTTCATGTTATTCTGCCTGGGGTCCAAAGAAGTAGAAGAATGTTTTTGGAGCCTGTTATTTCTGTGCATACCATTCGTTCCCTATAGACCACCCTCAAAGTCCTTACTACATGAGATCCACCAAACTGCTGGTTTTGCTACTCCTCATCTGCCCTTTGTCTTGCCCTGGTGTTCCTCCTATGTTATCACTGGGACTAGATTCACATATGGTTTCTGATCCCTGAATAATTCCCTCTAGTCTCTTCCCAATATTCTTTGATCCCACAGTCTCGGAGGTAGGGAAAAATTCACTAAAGAGTGAGGGTAAAGTCTGGTGTTCATCTTCCCATCCAACATGATGAGGTCATGGAAGATATGAATTGACGAAAAGGAGAGAATGATTTTGGAAGGGTTGGCACAGCATTGCAATCTCTCAGCTACAGTTTTAAGGATCCAGCATTGTTTATAAACATCTCAGAGTTCTGCAAGCATAAGGAATGAGTTGGGCTCCAGAAACCAGAACACTATTGAGGGGCCCACAGAGCTAGTGAAGGCAAATGTGCCAATAAATTTGAATAATTTGGGGTTAAATCAATGCTCACAACTTAAATTTTTAAATAAACTAATTCCAAGTATAAGTTAGTGGGATCAAAAAGCACAAGAACTTACATAAAGAATAGAAGTGGAAAAGGTAGAACATTAATTTTAGTTTCCTAGTTGGAAATGATTCCCAATACCATGCAGAATTATGAACACTAAGAACTGAGCAGACAGTAAGCAGAATTGAAAATAGCAGACCATATTTTCTTGTTGCTTTTCATGAAAGATTGCTCATTTTCCTTGTCTGTTATTCAGTCATATTTCCTTAAACAGAAAGGTTGGATCATAGACAAAGAATCATCAGTGTCAAATTCCCAATGTTTTCATTGGGAAACACAATGCTTAGTATTGATTAGAGCAAAAAATATCACAGCTAAGGTAAGCAGAGGCCGTGTAAGTTGAGTGTCTTTTTAATTGCCTCTTCTAGAACTCAATATTGTCACCTACATGTTGCAAATGATGTCCTGATTGAATTTCCCAATGGACCTAGAAGCAGAACATATCATCAGTCCTGGGTTTTGTTCTTCACAAGAACAGGTTTTATGAAGTGATGAACAGAGAAATCTCAACTATCCCATATAGGATTGCACAAGTGGAAAAAATTCAAATGTGCCAAGTTCCAGAGTCAACCTTCATCTCTACATGTCCCCAAACTGAATCACATTGAAATCACATCAGTTTGGCCAATGTTAATAAGAATCTCAGTGGTGACTAATTAAAAATACTAGTTAAGTCCTTCTTCCTGTACATTTAAACAGAGACCAAATGTGAAGATGCTTTGCTGAGATTTTCTCTGTATGTGCATATACCATCTCTTATTTTAGTAGAAATTCAACATTTTTTTATTTTAAAATATACCTTTTCTCTATAATAATAAAATGATGCATAGTGATTTAAAATACTTAAAGAAATACAGAATAACACAAAGAGGAATATTAAAATGTCTCATAATTCCATCTTATAAAACAGTTCTATTCTAGGGGTCTCCAGATACTGAAATTCAGTACTGGGAGGAGAGAATAAGGGTCACCACACATGCCCATGTTCTATTTATTTTGCTCTGTCTCATCTCTCTTAGTATAATCTACTGTTACCAAGGTTAAGCTGACACTGAATACTTTCAACTCTGGATCCTTGATTTTTTACTTGCATCTTCACATCTAAGTCCTCATTTCTTTTCTTTATATATAATACACAAAATGGAAAAATTTTTAAATATGCTTTTCAGTGAAGACATCATTAGATATTCATTGCAGGACAAAGGCCTCTGGGACATTGGCCAAAATGGCCATGAAACTTGAGTTTTGCAGATTGGTTTCCTAAGAGAGGAATAGGCAAGGATAAAAAAAGGTTCACTGGAGGAGGGATTTGCATGGCAGAATGGGGGAATGGTATCTAATAAAATAAAACATCATAGGAAAATGTTCACAATCTGGAGACCAAACTTTCATGGTGCAGACAGAATTCCACAGCTGATGCAAATCCCAACTTTATCACATACCAGACTTCTACACTTGGACAAGTTACCTAACAGCTTGTTACCTCTATTTGCACAAAGGTAATTGAGTTTAATAATCATACCTTCCTCAGTTAATAATCATATCTTCCTCCCTGGATTTTTTCCAGAGTCGCATTGTAAATCTAGGCAAGTCTCCTAGCGCAACCTCTGGAACACAAGGGATGATTAATAAGCACTGTACCCTACTCTCTACTCCCTTGCAGATGATATATAATCTGTTGGGGTCTGGAGTTTGAAGGGGGGTTACTTTTGAAGTCCTTTTCCTTAGGTTTCTTTTGGTTCAATATGTGCCTATCTCCTGTTTCCTACCTGAGAGTTTGTAACCCCAAGTTAGCAGAACTGAAGGTGTTGCTATGGCTACAGCTATCCTGTGACTTCAGGTAGTGATAAAGCAGCAGGAGGCAGAGTCTCTGCTTCCATGCAGATGTCTTCAGAACCACAAAGAGGAAAAGGTGAGCCTCGTGAAGACGTGGGTTATGAAATACCAGGTCTTCAGTGGGCAAGGGCTACAGTCAGGCCTGTGATGTGGGGCCTGTGCTGTCAGGTCCACCCTACAGACATGCTCAGCAATATCAGGCCCTGCCCAAGATGCACCTGCCACACTCTTGAGACTCACACACACATTCATTTTCCCCTGTACTTTTGTTTTATTTTTCAACCTCTATTTCCAATTAGGTATCCTCTCCTTTCCTTGAATACATACTCTTCCTGATTTTTACTCTTAGGGTTAAAAAAAAATAAGAAAACATGAAAATCCCCTTTTTGTTTTCAATAAAGTTGCTTATGGAATGATATAGTTGATAGAAAACAGCAATAATCAGCACATTGCTTTCTTCCTACTCCAAAATATAATAGTAAATCCTCCCTTATTAGTATAGATATTTTTGTCATGCCTTCTTTTTTTACCTTTATTGAGGTATAATTAATTGACAAAAAATCGAATATATTCAAGGTATGAAATGTGATGTGCTGATAAACATATATATAGCGAAATTATTTTCATAGTCAAACTACTTAACATATATCGCCTCACATCATTTCCTTAGTTTTGTTTTGTTTGGTTTTTGTTTTTCTTTTTTTATGTCAGATGAGAAAACTTAAGGTCTACTGTACTAGGAAATTTCAAATATAAAATATATCCTTAACAATATAACATTATAATATAACATTAACAATATAACATTAACATCTCCAGAGCATGTCACCCTCTGACCCCTGATAGAGCCCTTCTACTCTGTTTATATGAGTTCAACTCTTTACCATTGCACATGTAAGTGAGATCAGGTAGTGTTGTCATCCTGTTTCTGGTTGTTTCACTAAGCATAATGCCTCTCAGTTTCATCTATGTTGTCAAATGACAGAATTCCCTTCTGCTTTAAGACTGAGTAGCATGCTACTACATATATTGAACAAAGAAAGAAACATATTAATATTACATACATAAGTATGTATGTATACACATACTGCGTTTTCTTTCTTGGTTCAATTGTTGATGGACACTTTGGTTGCTTCCAAAATCTTGACAACTGTGAATAATGCCTCCATGAACAGGGGAGTGTGAGTATCACTTCAAGATAGTCATTTCATTTCCTTTGTATATTTACCCAGAAGTGGGATTGCTGGATCACATAGAAGTTCTATTTTTAATTTTCTGAGGAAACTTCACAGTGTTTTCCATAAAGGCTGTACCAATTTACATTCTCATCAACCAAGTATATGGGTCTGTTTGTCACATTTTCAGGGAAATATAAGTCAAAAGTACCAATGAGATATTGTCTCACACCTGTTAGGATGGTAATTACCTCTGTCATTCTCACCTGAACTAAGTCGATCTACAGTTTGAACAGAATGGATTTGTCAAAACAGTCAAAATCCTCAATCTGAAAAACAACATAAGTGCATAAATGACCGCCTCAAACCCAGTACCTGTCACTTAACATATGCTATCTCATTTCCTCTCCCTAGCTACTCTATGAAGCAACTGAGATTTCCCCATTTTGCAAAGCTAAGTATTTTGCCCAAAGTCACAAAGTTAGTAAGTATCTGATTCATTGTGTGAGCCTGGTATTATCGAATTGCAAAGCTGTTCCTTTTTCTTTCTGTTCAGTTGCCTCTTAATCGCATGGTCATTTTATGCTCAGTAGAGAACATTGCACCTGTGTAAAAGTATACACAGCGTTAAAAGCTGCCTGCACAACTGGCCAATATTTTGTCCGAGATTTTTTTTCTAGACCAGTACAGGGCTCATCACTGCAACCTATTTTCAGAATTGCTGGTCTTTGAAAAATATATACCTAGGGAAACAGAGGAAAGAACTGATGTTGCCTGGAGCATTTCATGTGTAATGCATAGCACTACATCCCTCAGCTCCTGGAAAATGAATTGCTTTCTTTTTCTCACTTTTTAGAAGGATTGGCCACTATTCACACAACAGAGAAAAGGTGCATGTTATCTCTTTTCAATAGGATCCGTACCTTCTTCATAGATGTAAGGAGGCAGAGGAGGATGATGAATAGAAAAATGGCTTTTAGAGCATGAGTAATGAGAGTGTTAGTCCTGGATACCTTCCTTAATCTCATTAGATTTTTGTCTATAAAAGAGATGGCCAAGGCTCTCTCCTTGAAAGGTTAAAACCACACTTGTGATATGAGCTCTGTGCTTATCGAACACACCCTATGTTATATGCTGTCTGTAATGCAGGTCTTTCCAAATAGACAACTTTCAGATTCTGGAGACTCAAAGAACAAATTCATTTTTACCTGTATTTTCATCTCTATAGTCCATCTATTCTTTATTTCCAACCACACATCCTTAGTACACTTGTGAGTTAAATGAAAATACATATTTGAAGTTCCTTATACAGTTAGCCCTCCTTAGCCAGGAATGTTGCTTCCTCAGATTCAACCAACCACAGATCAAAAATATTTGGAAAAAAAAATTCAGAAAGTTTCAAAAAGCAAAACATGACCTTTCCAGGTGCCAAGCACAATGTTGCAGCTACATTAATGAAGTGATGAGAAGGTACTGCCACTTCATAGATCTGTCTTTCTCCAGAACGAGCTATTTGAGAATTACTCACCTTGGGTCTCATTTGTGTACTGTGCAGTTGGGCCTGTGATGCTCACATCTATACAGAACATGTCCAAGTCTTTTCCCCTCTCATTATCCCCTAAACAATAAAGCATGCACAGGGATTACATGTAATCCCAGCAGCTCTCGAGGCTGAGGCAGGAGGATTGTGAGTCCAAAGTCATTCTCAGCAATTTAGTGAGGTCCTAAGCAGATCAACATGACCCTGTCTCTAAATAACATATAAAAAAGGGTCTAGTGATGTGACTCAGTGGTTAAGTGCCCCTGGGTTCAATCCCTGGTACAAAAAAAAAAAAAAAATGACAACTATATATATATGGCATTAACATAGTATTAGATATTTTAAGTAATCTAGAAATGAATTAAAATATATAGAATGAGCTTTATATGTTATATGCAAATACTATACTGTTTCATGATAAAGAATTTGAGTGTCTATGGATTTTGGTGTCTCTGGGATACTCTAGAGCCAATCCCCCATGGATACTGAGGGATGACTGAATTTTATCTGGGACAGAGTAGGTGCTCAACAAAATGAGATTCTTTGTCTTTTTTTCCATTTTCTTTACCAAGATGACAATTTGCTTTTCTGTGATTGGTGGAGGGCATTCTTGTCTTTTTGAATAATTCGGTGTCTACAGACAATAATTTCTTGAGAAGATAAAGAAGACCAGAATTTACTCAACAAAAGGTTCACCCATCATTTCATTAGATCATTTAATTATTTTTAAATTTGCAAATATACACCACATATCAAAGACAACAAATTTAGAGGAAAAAAAGTTTCAGGGAGTTGATCCTCAAAAAGCTCAAATCAGGTCTTGGGAAGGAAGCAAGAGAGTTGTGAACATGGGCTAAGGAATATTATCCCTGACTAGAGGACTCCAGATTAGAACTCTGGAGTTGCATGAGTGTGGGAATTGTCTTAAATCTCAGACCAAGTGAACGTTCCATGAGATTTGAAGACCTGCTGCTCTTTCAGGTTTCAAGATAAAATTGAGCCTTTGTTCTTGGAAGTAGGACCAAATCTCCACCATGAGGAGGCCTGCTGACAGTTGCCCTGATATCCAGAATTTGCCATCAAGGAGAACCAGTTTGGGAATCAGCTGAAATAAATGTTTCTAGTGAATTGTATTTCAGTGTTGGATGTGAGCCTTAGAATCAGAAAATTTGTGTCTACTCTCTTAACATTCATTGACATGAGCCAGTTTGAGCTAAAAATTAGGCAAATACCTGATCTGTTTGAGACACCTGGACAACCTGGTTTGATGGGTCAAATGCTATTTCCATGATCTACTTTGGTCATCAGATTGAAAGGATGGTCCTCCTTCATTTCCAGACACTTCCTTAGAGTCTTCTCAAGAGAAGGACTTTCCACCGGAGAGACTTTGTGCTACTGGAGAGACCACACAATAGCTTCACTTAAGAATTTCTGCTGAAAATATTAGTCATCTTGGCTAGTTTGTTTTCCCCCTCTACAGTCAGAAGTTTAAAGAAAACAAATATTGGAAATCCAAAGAAGGGAGTCAACATTTATTCATCCCACATTTGGAATCAGTCAGGGCTGTGTGTTCTCCTCTTACATCAGTCCTGTAAGACCTCTTTAACCCTATTTGACAAGAGTGGAGAGTAGATCATAGTGCTCAAGTGGCTTCCCCAAGGTTACTAAGCCGTTAAAAGAAAGAAATTGGATTTAAATGCATAACTCTGAAAGAAAAAATTCATACCAGTTTCCACTCTACCACAGGGCACCTCTCAAAAGGACAGGATCTAGCAGTTCCTGTCTTATATTTCCTTTTGATTTTCTATACTGCCATTCTTGGTTTCTTCTCCCACCATTATTTCTCACTTATTTCCCTCACTCTTGGCTATTCAGGTGGCAGATAGGTCACACTTATTGACACTGGTCCTTGCTTCTTACTGCACATCATTCTCTAATGCAGGCAAATTCCTATCTGGGGAACAAAGCTCCCAATGAAAAGTTAGAATCCAACATTGTGTGAGTTCCTGACCGTCAAATTACAAGGATCATTAACTTTCTTCTGTTCTTCTCTCTTTATCTTTTTAATATATTTTTTGAGTTATGTATTGCTTAAGACATCCGTTTGTTGAATGATACTTCTAGTCATTGCTTCCAAAATATATAGGATAGTTAAGGGACCATATGCTTCCAGGCAGCATAAAATTGTCAAAGGAAGATTAACTCTTTTCCTACAATTTAATTCTATAGAAAATTTCCATGATAGTCATGCTTGTTGTTTATATTCATGATTCATATGCGGCAGCTGATAGCATTGTGTCTGCCTTTCATTTGCCAATAGTGTACTGGAGAGTATTTGACTGTGATGCCATGAAATGCAAGGTTAATAGTAGTCAACAGGTCACACACACCATTTACCATTCACCATCAAGAAATATGATTAAGATTTTAAGCAAATAGACTGTCAGAAAGGAATGTGTATTGCTTTAAATGGCTCAACTTCAGTTTCTTAGAAGAATCTGAATGACTGGCATCGCCTCATTAACAATGCTGTTTATTTTTTAAAAATGGCAGTTTTTTAAACAGCTGTGGGAACAAAAATATAGGTCAGTGTTGGGAAACTATGCCAACGAATGCTGCATAATTCAGACCTGGGCCATACATACCTTGAGCTCAGCACAGACATAATAACAGCCCAGTCTCACTCTTCACACCTGACTCTTGGTAAGCAAGCCACATCCAACTTCATGCATGCACTAAATACCTACAATAGGAAACTTCTAATCTTCCTACCTCTGAACAACTCACCTTATCAGTTTCCTCGGGCCAGCATCTACTTGATCCTGACTGTCCTAGCCAACATCTTTTGTTCTTGCTCTGTCCTCGAATTTGACTTTGAGTAGGGCAGATCTGGGGCATCCCCAGGATTATTTAAGGTGGAGTTTTACATGGCTCTATAGTTTGGGATATTCACTGGGATGTACTCTCATCCCTTATTATGGATTCACAGATGAGGATGCAGGAAGTAAGAACATTATTTAATAGTAGCAAAATGTAGGATGGTTTAGTAGAGAATAACCACTCCAAAACTTAGTGACTTAAAATAAGTATCACATTCCACACTGTAGCTATGTGATATGTGCTGCTATATACATTGTAATGGCTGTATCACCATAGTATTTTAATTTTTTTGATAAATACTGAGGAGTATGATAGCTAGATCACATGATGATTCCATTCCTAGTTTTTTTTTTTTTTTTGAGGAATCCCCACACTGCTTTACAAAGTAGTTGCACTAAATTCCAGTCCCACCAACAATGTATGAGTGTACCTTTCCCCCAGATCAACCCAGATGCCCATGAATAGATGAATGGATCAAGAAAACATGGTATATGCACACAATGAAGTTTTATTCAGTCATAAAGAAGAATGAAATAATGGCATTTGCCAGTAAGTGGGTTGAAATGGAGAAAATCATGTCAAGTGAAATAAGCCAGACTCAGAAAATCAAGGTTTGAATCTTTTCTCTCATATTTGGCAACTAGAGCAAAATAAGGGAAAGAAGTAGGGGAGGTTTAGGATTGGATATCATGAAGATATATAGAAAATCAATGGAATATAAGTAGGAGACTGAGAGGAAGAGAGGAAGGAAGGGAAAGGGAAAGAAATATGGAATGGATTAAACAAGATCATTATATACATATATAAATGTACAAAAGAAATTTCACCTCTAGGTATATGTAGAAAGTGCCAACCAAAAACATATGAATAAAGGAGTGAAAGGAAGACAAGTAGATTAGAGTAGGGAGAAGAGGGGAAGGAGGAGTGAACAAAAGGGAATGGGGGAATTGGAATCAAATTCCTTGTATGTATAATTTTGTCAAAACGAACTCAAATATTATGTGTAATTATAATTATCTCATAAAAAATAACTACCACATTTAATTTTTCTCAAGAATCTATAGTTTGAAAGAGTGGGAAATGAGGGCCAGCCCTCCTCTGGTTCATTTGGCATTGACTTAGCTGATTAAAGCCATTAATATAATCTAGACAGTTCAGCATCTGGGCCTTAGAGCAGGGTGGATGTGGGTGGATGGAAATGAAGGAGCTGATGAAGATTATACCTTCAAGTCACCAATACAGATTAGGCTAGGTAAATGAGCAGGTGAAAATAGTCACTACATAAAATGGCAAGGAGATGTGTAGGCATCTTTTGAAAAATGTCTAGTAGTGCTTGTGACGTGAATTGACAATAACTGGCTCATTTGGACAACCAGTAATAGAAGTGTCCCTGGAGCCTGACCGGTGATGAAATGTCTACAGCCCTACTTGGAGACAGACTTAGCTGTGGTTCTTTGGTAGTCTGTTAGCTCCTTTCTCTTCCTTAAGAGAATAAATCTCAACTGCCACTTAGAAACTATAGAAAACAAAACAGTTATTTGAGTTTGTGTTTAAAATGTACTCTTATCTTAATAAAACAGTTTGGAAATGTTCATCCCTAACCACTTTTGTTAACAGAAGCTTCACACAACAGAAAAAGCACTTTGGAAAAATAGTATGTGCATATTTATGTATGTGCATGTGTATATATATATATATATATATATGTATATATATAAATAGTATGTAGATGGATGCATATATGCAATTATATATATAAAATTTATATGATCATTTATATGGAAAAATTACACATGAGAAAT
Source organism: Sciurus carolinensis (assembly GCF_902686445.1). NCBI lineage: Eukaryota > Metazoa > Chordata > Mammalia > Rodentia > Sciuridae > Sciurus > Sciurus carolinensis. Next base: position 133,971,742 of record NC_062217.1, read on the forward strand.
GGAGAAAGTTTGTACATACCAAGCTATTTCCTCAAAATTATTCTCCCCACAGTGTGTGTGTGTGTGTGTGTGTGTGTACATTCATGGATAAATCTGTGTGTAATAAAACCTTTAGACACCTCTGCCTACTCTTCCTAGAGTAGTGTTATTGTCCTTTAGGTTGGGAGCTAGTAGGAAAATAACTCATTTCATGACTTTTCTTATGATGTCTTTTATTGACAAGCCAAACAGTTACCTAAAGAACTGACCCTCCAAACAATAAACACCAGTATTAAATGGTAAAAGTTCCTGATCTCATATATGATAATTAAGGTATCTAAAAGTCAACATTTGAAAATGTGCTCATCTCATTGACCTTCAGATTGCAAATAAAAACAAAAAAAATATCAGAATTGCCAGGGTTTAAAAGACTAACAATAACATTTCTTTGAAGATGTGAAATCATAGAGACTTTCACAGTTTTCTATCAGTAGTCCATGCCATCACTACCACTTAGGAACATTGGCACTATCTACTAAAGCTCATGTTACCTATATGCTTCAGCAGAGCAATTCTACTCTTTAGATTCCTAATACACATGTGTGTATAACATTTGTGGTAGCATTCCTTGTAATAATCTTACAATGGCAACAACACAAATGTCCATCAACATTTGAATGCATGAATATATTCATATTGTGCAATTGCATACAGAATGGAAAATTTATAAATGTCATACAACAAACATGCAAACAATGGCAATACCCTGGATAATTTTGAGCAAAGTAAGATAGACTTGGAGAGTATATACTGTATAAATTTTAGTAACTGAAAAAACTATCCAGTGGTATCAGAAGTCAGAATAGTGATTACCTTTGGATGGTAAGTGACTGAGAGAAGTACAGTTACTTTTATTTGTGAAAACTGCTCCAACTATGCACTCATGGTTTGCCCATTTTTTTCGTACATTTAAAATGCTTATTGTAGAAAAAATTAAGCTGAATTTTAAGTGGTTGAATGAAATTTTGTCAGTAACTTTAATATATTTCTAAATTATTTGTTCAATTTATTTTCTCATAAGTGGCAGGAGATTTGAAGGATTGGCAACCACATTAAACTCCCTCTTCTGTCTACTCTGCCCTGGCCTTTTGTTTCCTGTTCATTGAGTGTGAAACTTCACATGCAAAATTACAATTCTCACTTTTTGTAAAAATTGATCAGCTCTTGCCCTCTGTCCCTAGGGAATCTTTTTCTAAGATTTCAGAGTGAAACTATTAGGTGAAGTTTGAAGGAACTCTAGAAATCATCCTCTCCCTTCTGTAATGACAGGGTAGTTAGCCCCTAGGTAGGATTTCACTGGCTAGGGATATCCTTGACTTGGGAGGTGTCCTTACCCTTTGATAACTAAAGGAAAACTAAGACAAAAGCTGAATAAAGGAAGCAAGGCTGGCTGCTTGGTAACTCTGCTTCTAGAATGTACAGGCAAGTCCTGGGATCATGAAACTATCTGTTCTCTTGTCCATCTCAATTTCCAGGGCGGAGCAGATAGTTGGAGCACCCAATGATCACAAGTGACATATCAAAGGATAAGAGTGGTTATTGGGAAAACTGCAAATCCAGTTTAGGTAGAAGACCACTTCTAAAAGATCTATGGGAAGAATACCTACAGAGATTTTTAACTTGAACATTGTACTTTGCTGTGTAGATACCTTCATACATCTGATCCACTTCTTCAGCTGGTTTGGAGACCTGCACATCAAAACTGAAATGTCTACCTGAAATTCATTTTTGCCATGGCTAAAATAAAATGTTGCAAGTTCTAATAAATACTCAATTTCATGAATTTTTGACCTCATAAATTTGATTTAAGCAAATAAGTGTCATAACAATCCTGCCCCATCTATTTTTGATTAAGCATTATGACCAAGCTGGGCCAATCAGAAGCTTATGTCTAAATATTGAAAGTTAAGGCTGAGTAATATGTCCTATCTCTCTGTTTGGATAATACTAATATCTAAATTCAGAAAGTGTGGGAAACTTGGTTTATAGTGCAAGAGAGAAATAAGAAAGACATATTCAGAGAAACTATTAAGTCTCACTTCCAATACTACATTTCTGCCATTGGGTTTGAAGGGACACTCCTCTCTCCTTATGAGAAATGCCCCCATCCAGGCTTGTTAAAGTAATGTGAAATCTTTCTACCTACTGCAAAAGAGTGATAATAAATAGGGCAGTACCACTCTGGCAAAACAAATAGGTAGGTATTCCATCTTGGCATGAGTGTTGGTTATGTGAAACCAAGAAGAAGATGTTTCTGTGTGTATTCAGACAGCAACAAATGAAATGCACACGTACCAGGCAGATTTGCTTTCCAAAACCATTCTTAGGGGATGGAGATTGATCTTCTAACCAACCATCACAGATTCACTAAAGAATTGATGTAGTTAAGTTTACATTGACCTCAGTAGAATAGTTTGTAATGGAGTAAGAACATGCAGGCTCTATTCTAGGATAATTCAAATAGATACATGTTGCTCATAAAATCTTTTCCTGGGAACACATTGTTGGCCAGAAGAATATAGCTAGATCTCGGGTCACATGGCATCTGCAAGTATTTTAAGACATTATATTTTATGGTTTAGTTTAAGCAGAAAAATAAGTAGAAAATGTTGTGAACAATAAACACCTATTTAATAAAAGAAGTGAGCATTCACTGGCTATTTAATATGTGTCAAACCTGATGCTAATTACATATATCACATTATGAGGAAAGGTACCATCGCTGTCCCCATGCTATTGTGGAGCAAACTGCAGCTCAGGAAAGCTAAGTTGCATAGTCCCACATGTCAGAACTGGGACCTAATGCAGACAGTTTGATTCTGGTATGAATGAGGGATATTGTGATCCATTCCCTTATTCCTCTTTCAGATACATTTCTACTCAAAAGGTCTAGACAAGGGCTGACAGAGAATCCCAAGACTGAATGTGATTGAAGAGCATGAGGAGGTCTGGAGATGAAGGCAGCAAGTTGATCATCATGGTCACCAGTCATTTAGATCAAGGTCAGTTAAGATCATGGATACTAAGTTTGTCTAAGTGCCCCACAGTGAATGCAGGGCCAGGCATGTGTACTTATGAAAGTCTGCAGAGTTGACTTTCTTTGTGCATGGAATGTGCTCAGGCACTAGGGACTTTGTGCAAAACCACCAAAAAAATCAAGCATCCTCACCTAACCATGTGGTATTAGCATGTGCCTCAGAGTCAGATCCTGTGGGGCAGTTATGGCTGTATAACTATGCCCCTGTGCCACTATGCCCCTGTGCCAATGGCATGACTTTCTAAGTCTCTTTTCTACAGTGAGAAGAATCTTTATTTTTACTGCATTCATAGCCAAATTACACAGAGGAGCAGCAGAACTAATATTTGAATTGAATATTAGCTTAGACTCCAAATCTTAGAAAATTCTACCATAATTCCCAGCATCAGGTCATCACAAATGATTAAGCATATGTCAAAAGTAAAATGCTAAATGTGTGAGGCTTGGAGGGATTCTTGGACAATAAACAGTGACCACTTCATAGCCCTCTTCTAGTCCTTAGTTCCCTGAAGACTTCACCCTCCCAGAGCTTGAGGAGTGGTATGATAAATATGCCTGATGGATTTACATCTGACATGTATCACTTAACCCATTTCATTCCCAGAGAAGAAAGTTTTCTGCTTTGGTCTACATTTCTTCAGTCTTTCCTCCCCTCATCCTCCTTCTGACTCCTCGTCAGTTGGTCTATCTTAGCCCAGACTCCCTAGAAGATCTACTAAAATTATTCCCAAAGTGTTTGGAGACCTAAATCTGTGCCTTGAACAATTCAACTTGACCTTTAGACCTTTATGGGTATTCTTCACCCTTCCAGTACTAGTCCCTTAATTTTTAACCCCCTAGTGAAAAACGAGAAGACTCCAGGATTTATTCTCCATGATGCTGTAGTTTGGAACTGGAGTATTCCCCCAGAGTCCCCTGGTGCTAAAGGTTTTGTCCCCAGACTACAGCACTATCAGGAGGTAGTGGAACCTTTAAGAGCTGAGGCCTAGTGGAAGGAAGTTAGATCATTAGGGCCATGGTCTTGAAGAGAGTATTGGGGCATGCCTTTTCACCTGGACAGATTCTTTGAATAATCTGTCTCTACAGGTATGATCTGTCCCTCACTCAGCAGAACAGTCTTTCTCATGAAGAACCATTCTAAGATATGTCTCATTACTGTGCCCACTTTACAAATCAAAACAGAGAAGAACAAACAGATTAAATGTTTTTCCCACAGCTCACGAAGGATAGGGTTGGGATTTGAATCTAGATAAATTTGAGCACTAAACCTCAGTTATTTTCTGCTGACTTCTACATCATGAGGTTTTAATGCACAGTTTATATTTTATGAAAACGAACAATCTGTCATAACTAACTCCAGCCTGCATGGGTCTGTTTTGAACCAGCCAACTTTTATTTACTAACATCTCTGGGTGAACCTGTTTAGGCTCACTATTTATTACTGTTTTTCTTGTTTTTCTTGACTGACTGGTAACTTGAAAAATGGATGGAGAAGGGTCTTGGGGGTATTCTCAGTCCTTTGCGATTTGGTAAGCTATGGAGGCCCCTTTGAGCACAGAGGGCTGAGCAGTAAATGGATGTTTATGATGAATAGAATGCTTTGTTTTTAAAGAATCCCCATAGAGAAAAGCAAAGGGAAGGTTTGACTTTTAAGAATGGTCCACAAGAAAGTTAAACTTGATTTGCACCAACAAGAATCTTGTGATTCTTCCTGTTCAACATCACAATATCTGGTCATGCCCATTCCCTCTTAGGGTGGCTGTTAGATCTTCCAGAAAACCTCCCTGGAGAATGACTGGTTTTCCTAAGATTTTTCTTGGTAGCACCTGGGTGCTTTACAATTCACCTACGTCTCTCCCAGGACCTCAGACTAGCTGCTGCCTCATGTCCACTCAGCTGCACATTTTATATTGAGCTCTTGTTCCTCATTTTCCTCCGTAGCACCTTTACAATTATCTTTTAATTACTTTTCTTAGTACTCCCCATCAGTGAGATATTGAACATTAATTCATGGCAAGCTCACCATTGGCAGGAGACTTAGGACTCTCCATCCTATCCTTCAGTTCCCTACTCTCTGTGCTGCTTTCCTTGAAATTTTCTCCCCATATTCAATATTGAAGATCATTGACTACCAATGATGGGAAAAAGCAAATTGCCTTGAAATAACCTGGTTAACAGTATGGCTACAGTGTGGCCAGTCCTAGATACAAGGATTCCCACACTGTACAGCTGTTTAAATTATTCCACATGTGTACTCATGTATGTGTGTGCACATATGTGCATATATCTCCACGTGCATATAAACATATGCGTGTGTGTGTGTCATGTGCATGGGTGTGCACGTGTAGAGGTGGGAAAGATAGAAAGGGTAGAACTTTACCAACTTTTCATCCATACTACTTGATCCGGCAAGTAATTCCAGGTAGGGAGTCAAGGCCCTAGTCTGAGGAAGTGGATCCTCCACCTATGGCGGGTATCACAGATCTTGGTAAACCTTGATTATTCTCATAGAAGTTCCCTGGGGAGCTTTGTGTCACCAACACCCTGAAATGCACAGGAAGCTGGTGAAGGGATGGGGAAGGGAAGCCAGTGACAGAGGAACAGAGAAGAAGCAATCACTGAAGACACAAGGGATGGTTAGAAAATCACCAGTTTCCTGGCATTTGGAGGGGTCCCCATGAACCATCAGTGAGAAAATTTTTATTGAGTTGTTTGATGGCTTTTAATCCCACTCACAATTCAAAATGGGGAAAGAGGAAAAGCAGCATCTAGATACATTTCTGCCCTTTTTGTGCCTAGCAGGCCTCATTTCCATTCTGCCCGGGCAAGTGTCAGGGGCAATGGATATTATGCTGTAGTTTGGTTCCCTAGTTCCCAGCAATAGGGAAGCCCTGAACATATCCTGAGTTTCTTCAGTTCAGCATGAATTAAAAATATAAAAGCTATGGATATTTCCAAGAAATCAGTTGAAATATCAGATCAACTATATATTTACAAATCTAGGAAACAAGAAATTATCTCTATAACACGTATAATTACATTTTTTGTTCTTCTTAAAATAACATACGATGACTATGAATTGACTGACCAAGTTTTCAACACATTAACTTTTGGGGGATACTCTCAAGCTATACCCAGGTCATAGTGGTGACTTTGTGTTTACTGTTTCATCTGCCTGAAATGAACTTTCCTCTCTGTTTCTTCAACTCACTCTGTTGACCTGGGCTCATTTCTTCAGTTTAGACCCTCCTACTAAGTGCCTTTTTATGTATGGGGCCAACCAGAGTCCTAGTCATGGTGATACAAAATTTCTGGATCCCAAAGTGTATTATTTTCTTGTGCTGAAAATCTCACTCCAGTTGATTTAAGGTGGAGTTTAAAATGTGACCAAAGCTATCTTGGTCCCTTTAAAGTTTAAAATATTCTTTTTGATAGAGAGTTGAAGTTACAGTTCTAGGTGTCTGTCAGCAGATGAATGATAAAGAAAATGTGGTATATATACACAACATATATGTATGTATTCAGTCATAAAGAAGAATGAAATTATGTCATTTTCAGGAAAGTGGATGAAAATTGAAGACATTATGTTACACAAAATAAGCCAAAATCAGAAAGTTAAAAGAGTCCTTAAGTTTTTCTCTCATGAAGAAGCTAGAGAGAAAAAAGAAAAAATAATCGGGGGGGATTGTGGAAGTCCTCTCTGCCACGTCCCATGTGGAGGAGGAAAGGATTAACTGCAGGAGGATGTTGGCATTTTTTCTATCTATTACCCAAAAAATTTATCTACTCAATAAACACATAAGAACCAATACTCTTCTCATATGAGAAGGGATGTAACCGGTCTGGCCATACCAGCTCTGGCTTCCTATAACGACAACTTGCCCAACTCTTCTTTACTTATAACATACAAGTAAAGGAGGCAAGGACCAGAAGGAGCTTCTTCTGTGATGGACAGGATAGGGTGGAGTTAAGGAAGCCATTCTCTTAGGGGGAAATTTCCAGAAGAAGATAGGGAACCACTCCCACGCAGCACCGCATGCTTCCCGGCAGTTCCTAGAAGCCAGGTCTCTGTGTCCCATGGCTCAACCTAGTCTGATTCTGCTAAATAAGGATGGCTTCCACAGGAGAAATCTCATGAAAATGTAAGGGAGACCAAAAATAGAGGAAGAGGATCCAAGGAAAGAAAGGTGGGAAGGGAAAAGGGAGTTAGAACAAAATTAACCAAATTTTGTTATGTGCATGTACAAATATGTAACAATAAAGCTCACTGTTGTATATAATTATGCACCAATAATAAAAATTCTAAAAATTATCATAATTCTCTATTGGGCCTTTCTCTGCTCTCCTAAGTGTATCTCCCCTCCCCAGTCCCTCTCTAAGAAGCAGTTTGGGAATAGGAAAAGTTTTACTCATCCCAGGGCACCAACAGATCAAGGAGTGACTTGCCCCTGCTTTCTTCAAGGTTTTCATGACCTCCTGTCCTGCCTGGTGATCAGGCCTCCTGTGCTAGTTGTTATGAGTGTTATGAATAGTGTTATGTGTGATATACAACTCAAATGATGAAAAACTAATGATGTAACCAAAAAAAGAGGTATAACCAATTAGAAACAGTGTAAAAGAGGTGTAACTAATTAGAGACAATTTAGAACAACCATACCCAAGGCACCCAGTGCCAGCCACCTTATCGAACCACGACAGACGCGGAGAAGAACTATGAGAACATCTACCAGCAGGAGACCAAACGTCTGGGAGCTGAGATGAGAACCAGACAAGACACAGGAGAAGACAGAGGCCAGCCTCCACTACTCCCTGCCACAAATTCTCCAAGTGCCCTCTCGGTTGGATGGACTCTCAGCCAAACCAACCTTAAGACATGTCACATGGTGACCCCTGGGATGTTGGTGTGAGACTCAGCTTAGGTTAGGATAAGTAGTTGTGATTGTGTGCAGTGAATAAACTAGCACTGAGAACCTATCCATTCTCTCGTCTCCTACCTGAATTGCTGGTGCCACTAGTGCACACTCAGTTTCATCTGGACCTTTCCAGGTTGTTGGCTGTAGTCATGATGCCCCCAACTCTGTGGTCCCTTGTCTACTCCAAGCCTCTCCTGGTACGTTGGGAAGTGACACTAAAATGCTACAGGATTGGTCATTAGAGCCAATTTGAGGACAAAGCAGTCAGTTGAGTTCTTGATCTGGAGGTAGATGGGGCTGGGGGCTGGGGGTGGGGGCGACATCTGCCTTCTGACTCTAAGAAAGAACACTGGCATAAGCATTATTTTTAGCTGAAGGCATTCAAGATTTAACAGATGTAGAGAGAAGCGTCCCAGAACTTTCCTTATCTGGCTAAAAGCAGAAACTTCTGAAAAATGAGGACTGCCATAAATCCCCTCTCCCAGGAAGTTTTAAGGCCATGAAGAAGATGGAAGTGGATCTGTGCAAACGAGTCTTCCTGCATTTGTTTCCTTCATATATTAAACTTCTTACAGTTTTCTGGCATTGGAATTCTACAAACCTTTTCTTTTGTCTTATCACTCTTCTACAAATTTATTGTTCTTTGTTAAGATGTCACACATGCTCAGGTTCTAACTACCCCTTTGAGATTCTTATTGCTGAGCTTCCATGTGTCTGTGCACTGTACATGTTAATACACTGTTTTTCTCTTACTAACCTGTCTTTTGTCAGTTTAATTTGCCCAGCTCTGTCCAGGGAACCTAAGAAGGTAGATGAAAAGTTTTTTTTTTTTTTTTTTTTTTCTTTTCCCCTTCCTCTATAATAGCAGTCATTTAAACCTAAGTAGTAATTACTATGTATTCTTTCAGAAAGCCTCATTTTGGCAGATTCTCTGCTCTTGTGGTAGATTCAAAGGCAAGGGCCTGATATCTGAGGGGCTCACAGTGCGATAGTGGAGAGAGGAAGTAGCTAAGATGAGATTCTTATATTCAGAGTGTTCCAGAAGTAGATATCGGTACAAGCTTTCTGTACAGATATGTGGGGGTGAGTATGATATTTTGATTCAGACAAACCTCTGATTTCATTAGTTCTATCATTTACTTGAAATGAAACAAGTCTGGATGCAGCTAAGGAGAAACGTCATTGCAAAGAAGTACCACGATAGGGAAGAGGAGTGACTGTAACAGGGAGGTGTCTCCCAACATGAGAACTGGATGTGTCACAGAGATAAGGCAGAAAGTGCTTTTCTTCTGTAGTGGGGAGAAAATGAAGCATGTGGTCAGTATGTGGCAGTATGTGGTCAGACATGCAGAATGTCATACGCTGAGATCAAACTATTCTCTGCAGGGGACAGTAAAGAGTGCTATTTCCCTGCTCAGGTTGAGGGTAGGTCAAAGTTCAGGGGATGGGGAAGGAAAGATGCTCAACTAAAATTTATTTCAGTCGTGGTAGCAGGTATTTTGTTTGTGGGTACAAACTGGTCAGTTATTCATTTATGGGGCAAAAGAAAGAGTGGGAGGGCAGCGAGATTCAGAGAGTATATTCCTAGCCTCATGACATGTAAGCCAGATAGGACATAATCCAGGAGTCTTATCTAAGTCACAAGGGAAAAGATGTTTCTTTTCAATAGTCACTTCCTGAAATACAAAAAGGTGAAAAATGAAAATTTCACTGTTTTCCAAGATAACAGACTCAGATAAAATGCGACTTTTCCACTTACTCTCTATGTGACTTTTACCCTCCATTTCCTCATAAGAAAATGGAGATAAAAATGCTTCCTACATCAGGTGGTGTTATAGTTTGGATCTGGAATGACTCTCATAGGCTCAAGTGTTGGTCTTGGTTCCCAATGCAACAGAGTTCTGAAGTGGGGTAATTAGAAAGTATTGGATCATAAGAGCTCTGACCTCATCAGTGGATTAATCCATGGATGGGTGATTCATAGTTGGTACAGTATTGGGAGGTGGTGAAAACTGTAGGAGATAGGGCCTAGCTAAGTGGTGTGTGTCACTGGGGGCATGCTCTTGGGGACTATATCCTGTGGTGGCCCCTTCCTTTCACTCTCCCCTTAACCCCAACTTTCCTGCTTTCTGGCCACCAAAGCAGGTGAGTAGCTTTACTTTGCCATGCCCTCTCTGTCATGATGTTCTGCCTCATAAAAGTCCTGGAATCAATGGAATCAAGTGGTTACAGGTGGAAATTTCTGAAACCATGAGCCAAAATAATTATTTCCTCTTCCCAGTTGATTGTATCGTGAGTTAGTTAGAAAACTAACACACACAGGCAGGCTGGAGGATGTTGTGATGATCATAGATGGGACTTGTGCAGAAAAAGTTAGCATGGATTAAGAGTTCAGTAATAGTAGTACTTGTTATATTCTGATTAATTTTGCTGTCATTTTTGTAGTTGTTACCACATCTTGGACTTTGCCTTATTAAAGTAATCTTATTATCTATTTTAAAATTGAGGTAAGTAACCAGAATCTATAGCTAAGAATTTAGCAAAACCAACGAGTATGTGATTAATCTTAATGTAGTCCCATTATCATCCAGGAGAAAGTCAATGGCATTGGAAGAATTTGACCAAACAAAAAACTTATCAGTCATATCTTGTTACACTGAATTTCCATGGTGAAGTCCTTCAATGCATTCTCTGGAACCCAGGCAAAATGCTGTTTGCAAGTCGAAGGATTGACTTCTGGGGGATAGATGCTGGAGGCTTTATTGTAAGGCCAACTTTCTGAGGATTAGTTTGCTGGGTCTTAGTATGTACTCAGATTCCTACTGCCGTGACCATAAGAGCACTTTCTGTGAGCATTCAGATTCTTCCAGGCCTTTCTCACTCACACTGGGAATGGAACTTCTCCTAACATCTTATTGGTTTGAAAAGGATTCCTTTGAGACTTGTAAGAGAGTCCTAAATATTTCATGGGCTCATCTGCCTGTTTAATTATGTCTACATGCAAAAGAGCTTTCCTGGCTAGGCATACATTTTGCAATTCTGTTACATAAATATTTAAACAGCTGGGCTTCTCTGCATCCTCAAGAAAAGTACCAGTCTTTGCTTGAGCAGAGAGACTCAAAGTGACAAAGTCATGGAAGTATATTTACCTCAGAAGTAGATTTCCACGGATAAACAGGTTGGCAAATTTTTACATTTAAAGCTAACTGAACAAAATAAACCAAAAGTTTGCTCTTTTCCTGGGCAGTTTGGCAGGTAGCATATGAAACACTATACTGGGAGTTTGGAGAGAAAGAGGAACAAATGAGAATCCTAATTTTACTGCTTACCTACTAGAAAAAACTATGAAAGTTGTTTAATCTATGAGACTTTATTTTCCTCATTTAAAAATATGGCAGTAAAAATAATGCAGTCTCTGACCCCTGGCAATCATTAATCTGTTTTGTTTTGTTTTGTTTTTTTTTTCTCACAGACTGCAGTTTGACTCATTGTACACAGTTTGCAACCTTTGGGAATTGGCTCTTTTCTAAATTGCTTTCTTTAAGTTTGATTGGCTACAAAGAGCTACACATGTTGTATGAATACACCTTACGGAGTTTGGTGATATGTATACAAAAATGTAAAACCATCACCAAATTCTCTGCTGTAAACATATCCATCACCTCTTCCTGCCCTCTTTAATTACTATTTTACTTTGTGTATATGCTATAAGAATATTTAACATATGTCCCATCCTCTTAGTATGTAACATGGGATGGTAACTATAGGCACTACACTGTACAGAAAATTTCTAAAACTTATCCTGCATACCTGAAAGTTGGCATCCCAACATCTTGCCATTTCTTCTTTCCTTTAACCTTGGCAGCCACCATCCCACTCTAGATTACACACATAAGGAGAATCGTTTTTCATTTGGCTTTCTGGGTTTGGCTTATTTCACTTAGCACAATGGCCTCCATGTTTGATCATACACACTGCTGCAAATGGCAGGATTCCATTTTGTGTAAAAATCTGGATAATATTCCATTGTAAGCAGATACCACATTTCATTATTTGTCATTGTGGGACATGCAGTTTTCTTCTATTCTTTATTATTGTGAATAGTGCTTCAATGAGCCCAGGAGTGCATGTCTCTTAAAGATCCTGATTTCAAATTTTCTGGAGATATACTCAGAAGTGAAATTACTGAGTGATATGATAATTTTATTTTAAGTTTTCACTCAGTGTAATTATCTCAAGATTTAGTGAGGTTGGAAATTATTTTTTAAAAATAAAGGTACACATGATTATTAAAGCAACTTGATCCATCTGAGTCTTGACATGCTTCGAGCTCACATCAGTTTTCTGTTGGTAGAAATGGCAAGATTTTATATTCAAAGTCTTTATCATGTGCCTTCTTGTAGACTTTTTTAGGAGACTGTCCATTGTCAGAAACAAAAATGAACTGAAATTTAAAATAAGCACATTACATCCTTTCAATAACATATGCAGTCAAGGATCACTCAGAGGTGAAGACACTTAGTTCTTTTCATTGTTTATGATCAATTGTAAGTTACACAGGATATGAATTTTCCTTTAGACAGAAGGAATAAGTTCAACTCAAACAACAGAATGATTAGACATGCACTGTATTGTACAACATGGTGACTATAATTTTAAAAAGTGTATTGTACCCTTGAAAAATGATGAGGGTAGATTTTAAGAGTTCTTACCCAAAAAGAAAAAGATAAGTGTGTGAAGTGATGCATATGTTAGTTAGCATATTTAACCTTTTCACAAATGCATATTTCAAAACAACACATTGTATACCATAAGTATATACATTTTTATTTGTGAATTTTAGAAGTTTATAATAATTTAAAAGTTTATAAAATTTTTAGAAGTTTACAATAATTTAAAATTTACAGACTAGTTCAGTAGTGATACAAATAACTTCTGTTCAAAGGAATATATCACCTCAATGATTTATGGTCTGTTGGACATTAAACAGTCAATATCAAACTCAGCAACATTAAATTTCCTATAAATTTCTTGCTTCTTAAATGCTCTTTGAACCAGTTGCATCATCTTATTAGTTCCTTCATTCATTAATGAGTTAAAAACTTTGGCCAACTCATTTTGTATTTGCCATGATTTGCATTTATGAAAATTATATTTTAACACTGTCCACTGAATAATTTATTTGAAATAGAGTTGTAGATGATTGGATTTAAAGCTTGGTGAAAATGACCACTCTGGTATAAATGTACCACTGGTAGTTAAATTTTTACTATAATCATCTCAAAGATACACTGCAATAAATGATATCAAATGTGTCAAAAGATGAGGAAGCTAAAGAACCATGGGTTTTCAGGTTTTCCTTCAGGGAGAGATACTCAAATTGCAGCTACTCAGCTATTCTACCTTTATAGGATGAAGTTCTGCCAAAGTGCAAGAAGCCCAGGGGTGGCCCAGCCATCTTGATCATGTTACCTGAAACTTTTTAACTGAGCTCTGCTTCCTGAAACTTGCATCCAGTTCTGATCTAGCTTCTGACTGTCAGTCACTCCTGGCATCATCTTGCTGTACAGTGCATGGGTGCTATTTCAAAACCATTCATCCCACATGTCTGGTTATATTGTAGCCATGTAGTAAAAACTAGTCAGAGACACACACCCGAACTGCCTGCAGTGCAAGGCAGTGAGGGACTGAACGTGGCAGAGCTAGCCACACCATTTCTATTCACTGTTCTCTTAATTAAATGCAGATTTCCCACATGGAACAAATACATTTTTAAACAAAGATATGAAACTATTTTTCTACCATGAACAATATTCACTAAAATCTTATTTTCTGAAAAGGTAAACCAGCTAAAATTAAGAAAATGAGAACATCAGTACAAAGAATATTTAAGGAAAGGAAACTATACATGGAAATAGAGAAAAAGATACAAAAAAAAAAAATTAGTAAAATTCATGAGTAATCCAAAATGTGGTTGATTAAGAAATCAAGTAAAAAATTTAATCCAAATAACATAAACCACATTAAGAAAGGAGTATCATAATACCTGAAATGACTAAGCTATAATAGAATGCTGTCACAGTTTTGTGATAAAATACAGGCAAAATGGATCATGTCCTTTAAAACAGACCAACAAGACCTACAATAACAGCAAAACTAATGCAAAATTAATGCAATAAGATGTAGAAAACCAGAACAAAGCAAAAGAGAGAATAAAGAAAATTGTTAACGATTACCCACAGCAATGAAGGTCAGCAGTGTGAGAGGGACTTTCCATATTATTCTTTGAAGATTTCACAGTGTATCATTTATTCATCTATTCCAAGACATGGAGTGAGCGGAAAGTTACCCAGGGTGTGTCTATAGGATAATAACTACCTCAAACTCCAAAGCTGATAAACTTTTTACAAACTAGCATTGAATTGGTCATAGTCATCTATATATATACATAGATATGAAAATCATAATAAACTACTGTGAGTTAATCAGTACAATAGTACAATAGTACTTTAATAAACCAGACTGCGAGTTTGAGCCTGATGTAATATGAAAAAAAAATATATCATCAATAACACACCATATGGGTCATTGAGGACATGCCTCTTGGGATATGTTTTGTCCCCGGGAGTAGTGCTTTCTCTGCTTCAGGATCGTCATTGTCATGGACTACTTTGCTTTATTGTACCCTCTGCCTTGATGTTTGGTCTCACCTTGGGCCAAGAGTAATGAAGTTGGCCATCTATGCACTGAGACTCCCAAAACTGTGAGTCCTAAATAAACTTTTTCTCTTGTAAAAAACAAAAAACAAACAAACAAAAAAAAAACACCATATATAGGTACTTTAAAAAATATACCATTTTTATAGGTTTGTAAAAGAAATTTGGTCAAATCCTAAATCATGCTAATACATATATCCTTATAGGATAAGATTTTTTTGACAAGCCATTTTACTTTTTCAAGCTGGAAATACTTTTATTTTCTGAATAAAAACATATAAACAGTATTTATAGAACCCTATGGTCAGAGGTGTGCAGGTGGAGTTGACCCATAGCTTGTAGTTCTTAAAAGTTGCTACCTGAACTTCCACAAGTGGGGCTTCTCATTCATCAGTTCTTCACATTAAGTGGTTTAAGCATCAAGGAAAGTGTGTGCAGATAGAGGTGGCAGTTGGTAGAACTGATTGTAAAACAGAGAAAAACCCCAGAGGATAAGCAAATACTGGAAGAAAAAAAGGTGAGCACCTTTCTTGAGGATACCATTTTGCCACTGCAAGAAACTCAATGGACACAGATAGTTGGCCTCTTGGTCTGCACATGATCTTATCAGAAGACCAAATAGTAACAACTGACAAGATCAACTCCAAGCTGCCCAAGCTGCCAGTAAGTTTCTTTCTAAGGAAGTTAACCCCACCACCCTCTCCACTAAAAGTTTAAACTATACTAGTTTGATTCCTAAATATGTGTGTTTTAAACAGGATCATCTTGTATTACTCAATTTACATATACTTAGACACTTAACAAAGTTTCTTCTGGATAATCACATTAAAATAGAACCATATTGAGTGCCATGACATATTCTCTATACTGTCAGCATCTCCTCAGTCTCACATCAATTAACAAACAATTTAGACTCTTGGAAGAATTGCAGGTAAAGGCTTAAATTCTGACTAGGTAATCGAGAATTCTTCAATGGATCCCTTCTCACCTCTACTTGTATTTCCTTATACATCCTCTTGAGGATGTTTTTTTAATCTTATACCTGAACATTTTGTTGTGACAAGGTTACTGATCTCCCATTAGTGTTGAGCAGATTTCTCTTCTTTTCAAATTTCTCATACATAATAATCAATTTTTCTTTTTCTTTATCTTTTGCAAATGTGTACCCAGTAATTTCCACATCAAGGATAGACTTCACAAACAAATTGAACTAGGTCTGAATACAAGAGTTGTTCCATAAAGTGAGCTCCTGGGATCTATGGAATGTCTAAAGTAACAGGAAACATTGCCATTAAAACCAATGAACAAATTCAGTTTGTATCCTGTGCAAGAGAATCCAGTCTTTCCCAGTCAAGTAACAAAACACTAATATCCAGAAGGAAATGATGTAGATGTCTAACACAATACCTAAAAGCTGCCAAGATCAGATTCAGTTAGGTATTAATCATAGTCCTAATTCATTCCCTGATAATGTTCAAGAAGTTGTAATGATTTTAATTTTCAAATTGAAAGAATATTTAAGCAGATTATTTTTTCCATAGAGGCACAGTTTCACATTATTGTTCAATCTTAAATCTAAGGAAGATGGCAAAATTGCTCTGATCACATATCATGGGACACCCTTTGAAAGATCTTATGGGTTACTAAGAAAATAGTTGAAATTGAGAAACTGGGTGCTATGATTGAGGAGCATGGAAGACCAGACAAGAATGAACACACAGTGAGTTTCACCATCGAATACATTCACAAGACTGGGATCCTAATTAGAGTAAGATAAATACCATGTTATATCAGAATAGATTCTATCATCATGTATAACTAAAAAGAATCAATAATTTTTTGATAAAAATGGAGGAAACATTTTAAAACAAGAATGAAGCATTTCAATCCATGAGCATAAGTCTGTACTTATTTCTACACAGGAAGACAATAATAATGGCATACCATCCATACTAGTTAGATTTCAGTAGGCAAGGCCTGAAGTCTCATTTGGCATAAAATTGTCCAACTAACAGTTAATTAATTTGAAAACAAAAAGAGAAGGAAAGAAGGAGGAAATAAATGTACCTTATAGGAAAACTAACTATGTAGAAGTATCTGAGAAGGAAATAAACGTATGCCACAACTTTACCTCTTTTCTACCTCAGGAGAGAAAGTATAAAAATTAAATCTTCTCGTGTTAACTTGTGTAGTGTTTATTTATATAATTATACAATATAATTAATATATATCCTATATATAATATGCTAATTTTTGTCTACACAAAATCAGGTTTGTGACATACATATTTTTCTCTAATAGTATTTTCTTTTTTATTTGTTCTTTTTAGATACACATGATTGTAGAGTGTATTTTGACATATATATACGTACATGGAGTATAACATTTTAGGATTCCATTCTTGTGGTTATATATGATGTGAAGATTCACTGGTGATGTATTACTTTCATTTAAAATACATCATAAACTTCTGCTGGTAGGTAGATGGAATAGATAAAATTTCCTCATCTGCCCGCTAAATACAAATAAAAACTTTGCATATTATATACTAAACAAGACTCTGAAAGATGGGAGTAGGAATGCAGACTGGCTAGGACCACAACATTCATGGATCAACATGATAGTTTCCTCTGGTTTGTTTTGTTTCATTTGGTTTGTTTTGCCTTATATAGCGTAAAGTCAGAACTATAGCAGCCAGGAGAAATGCTAATAGGCAGAGACAACAAAAACAGCAGAAACCTACACTCACTCTGGCAAAAGGACCAGGAAAAGGCCAGTCCAGCAACACAGAAACCTTGTCAGTACAACTGCTCTCTGTCAAATAGCATAGAGAAAACTATGGCCTCCCCACTCTTGCCTGTAAAACCCAAGTGGGGATCCCAGACCTCACCCCTGTAAGGCTCGGTGAGGACCCTACCACCTAATCTCCATGTGCAAATTTCAACAACTTAGAAAACTGGGCTGATTCCTTGAAAAATAGGAGAGTCTGCAAGTCAGCTACATTAGAGCATGTTGATAGCCTGTAGCAATTAAGAAAGTTGAATTTCTAACTGAAACTCTCTTGAAAAAAAGAAATCTATTAAATTAAATGGTTTCACTGTAGAAATCAAGCAAACGTTTACAGAATGAAAACAGTTCTACACAACTTCTTCCTGAGAATAAAGAGGAGAAAACAATGCTTAATTTTGTAAAGCTAGTAGTTGATCAAGTACAGTAACAGGACAAAATGAATATAAAAGAAGAAATAAAAAGGAGGAGGAAAAGGAAGATTAGGTGGAGGAGAAAGAAAAAAGAAAAAGGAAAAAAAACTGTGGCCCTATAACTTTCATTAATAAATATGCAAAAATTCTTAACAAAATATTAACAAATATATATTGACAATACATAGAAAGACAAAGAGGTATTAATTCTAAGGATATGGAGATAGTTTACACTGATATCAAAATTACAAACCACAATACCATTCAAAATATCTTAAAATATGAAATATTTAAATGTAAATCTAATAAGACATATTGGACACATTCATGTTGAAAACTACAAAACACCAATTTGATTTTAAAATCACCAGACATCTAAACAAATAAAGAGCTATACTGTGTTCATGAATTGGAAGATTCCACATAGTACAGATGTCAGTTTTCCTTCAAATTGATATGTAGGTTTGATGCAATCCTGATAACCCCGCAGCTGCAGAATATTCTAGATGTGAACACAATTATTCTAAAATCTACATGGCAAGACTTAAGCACTAGAAAAGTCAGATCAGTTTCAAATTTTTTTACAAAATGAAGGCAATCAGTTTACTCAATTTCAAGATATTACATAGCAACAGCAGTCAGGACTATGGCACTGGCAGAGACATAGACAAATAAATTAATAGAAAAGAATACAGATATCAGAAACAGTCACTCAGTATGCCTGTATTTTGGAAAAAAGTGAAAAAGCAATTTAATGAGGAAATATTGACAATTCGACAAATGCTGTTGGACCAAATGGACAAAAAGGAAACAAAAATGAACCTCACACTTCACACCTTATAAAAAGTAACTCAAAATGGGTTGTGGATTTAAATTTATAACCTAAAACTATAAAACTTTCAGGAGAAAAAGAAAATCTTTGGGACCTGGGGTCACACAAAAAGTTCTACTTGAAATCAAAAGCATGATCCATAAAGGAAAAAATTGATATATTGCACTTCTTCAAATATAAAACTTCTGTTCTCTGAAAGACTCTGTAAGGATGGTAAAAAGTTTAGCTATAGTGTAGGGGAAAATGTTTGCAAACCACATAAATGATAAAGGACTTGCATCTGGAAAACAAAAAGAACTCTCAAAACTCAACAGTAAAAGCCAAATAATGCAATTAGAACATGAGCGAACAACATGTAGAGAAAATGATCTTTAGATTCAGATGGCAAATAAACACTTGCAAAATGTTCAACTTCTTAACCATTAAAGAAATGAACATGAAACCAAAATGAGATATCACTACCTACATATCAGAATCACTAAAATAAAAAATAGTGATAACACTAAATGTTGGCAAGGATGTTAAGAAACTGGATCACTCATACATTTGTGGTATGGATAGAAAAATGGTATAGCCATTCTGGGGAAAAAATAATTGGCAGTTTCTTATAAAACATGCAATTACCATGTAACCCAGTAAATACATGCTGGACATTTATTCTAGAAAAATGAGTACTGATATTCATGTACACAAAAACCTACACATAAATGTTTATAACTGCATTTGTAATAGCTCAAAACTGTGAACACTACCTCATAAGTCCTCCAACAGGTAAATGGTTAAAGAAACTGTAATAGGTTCACACCTATTTTACTGTTGAAATATTAGTCAACAGTAAAAAAGAAATTAAACTATTCAAATATGCAACAATTTGAATGAATCACTAAAGAATCATGTTGAGTGAAAAAAACCCAATCCCAAAAGTTTTCACACTGCATAATTTATGGATGTGTGCGTACATAAACACACACACATAAGCATACACCCATATATATGACTACATGTATTTATGATTATTTATATACATATGATCCTATATATGCATGGTTTTACATATATATGCAAATATATATATATATATATATATATATATATATATATATATAACAAAATTATAAAAGTGGAGGAGGATTTAGGAGGCACAGGGGTTTGAAGGATGTGGGCATGACCATAGGCAGATGCTTGTGCCGATACAACACTGAACCATGGCTGTAGCATTGTCAATACCAGGCTATGATATTGGACTCTAGTTGTACAAAATGATATCACTGACAAAAATGAGTAAAATGTACAAAGAATCTGTATTATTTTTCATAATGACATGAATCTAAGATTATCTCTAAGTAAAATGCCTAATTTAAAACAAACTCAATAGGTGGAAAGTTTAACGATCAAGTTTAATTGTAATACTAAGCTTTGCATATTCAGTATGGGACAAAGGAATGGAAATTTGGCAAGAAACTACCTCTCTTACAGACTTCCTCCTCTCTTGCAGGCAGATATTCAAAGCTGGATCATATATCAGTTGCAATACTGTGCTTTTCCGGGTTTTCTTGATGTATATATTTTTTTCTTTTGTACTTGTCTCATGAATATTGATTTTCTTTCCATTCCCCTGGCAACCAATTGCCAATTGCTCATTAAAAGCATGCTTGCTAGTGCGTGTGCGCTTTCTCTCTCTCTCTCTCTCTCTCTCTCTCTCTCTCTCTCTCTCTCTCTCTCTCTCTCTCTCTCTCTCTCCCCCTCCCCCCCCCCTGCCTTCACTTATCCAGTATTTCCTGTCACCTGGCTCTGTAATTGCTTTACTTCTCT
Organism: Sciurus carolinensis; assembly: GCF_902686445.1. Classification (NCBI taxonomy): domain Eukaryota; kingdom Metazoa; phylum Chordata; class Mammalia; order Rodentia; family Sciuridae; genus Sciurus; species Sciurus carolinensis. The sequence goes on from NC_062217.1 coordinate 133,992,291, forward strand.
TTTCTGTGTATTTCTCTATCTACACTAATTTGGTCTTCACATACCAAAGAGAAAAAAATACGATTTTTGCAAAGTACTGTTTCTCAAAAGCCTGCATTCCTGTTTTTGATTTCTGGGTCTTTGATTAATATTTATGCCCACAATGGAAATATTTTTTAAAATGCTTTTCTTTGATTTATTTCCTTGATGTACTAGGGCTTAACTAGTAAAAATTCGGCATGAGTATTATTAGTAACCAAATCCATTCCTTATATCTCCTTCATTTCAGAAGTCTTGAGAAGCTTCCCACAAACAGTAATAGCCAATAAGAAACAAAATACTACTTTATTCAGTATTAGAAAAGCAATTTGCACCATGATACAGTACCATGATCGAAAAACTATTTGGTGAAATATAGTGAAGGAGAGTAGGCCTCAGTCACCTCATTGGCTTCTTCCCATCTTGAAACCATCCACCCTAGATTGATAAGCCATTACCAAGAAGCTAGAAAAACTAACTTTTTCTCTTAGCTATTTAATTTTTCAGTGGTAGGTAATTTTTCCTTCTCATTGTCTAAAAATAATTAAACAAGTGAACCAAAAATATTCAAGTATTTTCTCCCAGGAAAGATTTTTAAAGAAAAGGACTGTTTGTCCTACCTATCTTATTCAGTTTACTGTCAACAATACTGATGCACTTGAGAGATTTTCAAAGGAAAAACATTATAAACAATAGAAAATTTTCCAAAGTATAACTTATGTAAAAATCTACCTAGAACTATCAGGGGATACTCCGAACCTTGTGCAAGATCAAATGTCTACTTTTACCACTGCTCTTCAATATTATCTGGAAATCCTAGCCACTGACATGAGTCAAGTAAAAAGAATAAAAGGTATCCAAATGAGAAGAGAATGTTTTTTAATACTTTCACATTTTATTTCATTCTGAATGACCAAAGTAGTCACCATGGCTCAAAATAAAACAGTATAAAGTAAAATGCTTTCTTCCCATCCCTATCTCAGCTCTCAATTTCCTTCCTTGGAGAAGCTGTATTATTAGATCCTTTTATATTTTCCAGATATATTTTACCTACACATATTCAGGAAAGGTTATTTTTAAATGATGCACTTGACATTTGAGCAGCAATGAGTTTTCCCTTTGTGGTCCATTCACATTCAAATGGTGACTGGTGCTTGGAGTTTCTCTATTAAAAAAAAAATAAAGCCAAGATTCAGCTAGGAGAAGTAATTTAGTTGATTAACAATGTCTTCTATGGGTAGGATATTCAGTATATTTTGTATCACTGAATTGTCATTCCTCAGTTGTTAGGGGAAACTCAGCAAAACATCAGCAGCTTCAAGAGACAAATCCATCTTGGAAAATATTTCAAAGATTATTCAAAAAACACAATATAAACTATGATAAAGCCAGATAAACCTCCACGGCTGGATTTGTCACCTAAATGACATCAATTCTTCCTTCCATGACTGAAAGCAAGAAAGGGATGAAAAGAGGAAATCATTATGGGATGGAAGTTGCTTCATGTTTATGGAAAGATACATAGAATGTTGAAAGAGTAGGAATATTTTCTTTCCTGACATACCCCAAAATTTACTGATAATAATTAGAATGGTAGTATTCTTCCCAGCTCCAGGTAATTCTGACTTTTTGCAGCTACACCCCCAATAACTCTTTGCACCCCTTGAATCTTTTTGGACCAGGAAGATGGGGGGTGGAGGATTTAATGTTGTCCACAGGAGTCTCTAAAGACACACAAAAAATCAAGTATATCTACTCCACGATGCCAAGTACTCTGGAACAACAACAAAAAAAGATCATTTTTTTTTATATTTTTCAACTAAAATTATGCCTCAATCTAATGTCCAAACTAGGTATTCCAACAAGGCACCAGAGTGAGGACCTCCTGAGGGCATGGTCTCAAATCAATGGAAAGCATGTGAGTTAGTTCAAAAGAGTCAGCAATATTAAATATGAATTATAAAATTGGCAGCAAAATTAAACATTTTATTATAAATTTGGCAATGACCTCTCAACATTTGCTAGAATGGTTAAATCCTTAAGCAAGTCTAAATTATTGCAATCCCACAGTCCTTAATGAGTCTCACTCTTTAATCCATTAAGACACATAAGATTCTTTATCCATTCATCAATTGAAGGGCATCTCCATTGGTTTCACAATCTAGCTGTTATGAATTGAGCAGCTATGAATATTGATGTGGCTGCATCACTGTAGTATGCTGATTTTAGGTCCTTTGGGTATAAACGGAGGAGTGGGAGAGCTGGGTCAAAGAGTGGGTCCATTCCAAGTTTTTTTAGGGATCTCCATACTACTTTCCAGAGTGGCTGCAC